>NW_028227256.1:29822930-30315430 GCF_978045245.1 Mus caroli | reverse complement strand
TGACAAGATAGCCATTTTTACTATATCAATCCTGCCAATCCATGAGCATGGGAGATCTTTCCATCTTCTGAGATCTTCTCTGATTTCTTTCTTCAGAGACTTGAAGTTCTTATCATACAGATCTTTCACTTCCTTAGTTAGAGTCACAGCAAGGTATTTTATATTTTTTGTGATTATTGAGAAGGGTGTTGTTTCCCTAATTTCTTTCTCAGCATGTTTATCCTTTGTGTAGAGAAAGGCCACTGATTTGTTTGAATTAATTTTATATCCAGCTACTTCACTGAAGCTGTTTATCAGGTTTACGAGTTCTCTGGTGGAATTTTTAGGCTCACTTATATATATATACTATCACAGAATCTGCAAATAGTGATATTTTGATATCTTCCTTTCCAACTTGTATCCCCTTCATCATTTGTTGTGGAATTGCTCTGACTAGGACTTCAAGTACTATATTGAATAGGTAGGGAGAAAGTGAGCAGCCTTGTCTAGTCCCTGATTTTAGTGGGATTGCTTCAAGTTTCTCTCCATTTAGTTTGATGTTGGCTACTGGTTTGCTGTAGATTGCTTTTATCATGTTTAGGTATGGGCCTTGAATTCCTGATATTTCCAAGACTTTTATCATGAATGGGTGTTGGATTTTGTCAAATGCTTTCTCAGCATCTAACTAGATGATCATGTGGTTTTTGTCTTTGAGTTTGTTTATATAGTGTATTACATTGATGGATTTCCGTATATTAAACCATCCCTGGGATGATGATCCCTTGATCGTGATGGATGATCATTTTAATGTATTCTTGGATTCGGGTTGCAAGAATTTTATTGAGTATTTTTGCATTGATATTCATAAGGGAAAACGGTCTGAAGTTCTCTTTCTTTGTTGGGTCTTTGTGTGGTTTAGCTATCAGAGTAATTGTGGCTTCATAGAATGAATTTGGTAGAGTAACTTCTGTTTCTATTTTGTGAAAGAATTTGAGGAGAATTAGGTCTTCTTTGAAGGTCTGATAGAACTCTGCAGTAAACTCATCTGGTCCTGGGCTTTTTTTTTGGTTGAGAGACTATTAATGACTGCTTCTGTTTCTTTAGGGGATATAGGAATGTTTAGGTCATTAATCTGATCCTGATTTAACTTTGCTACCTGGTATCTGTCTAGAAATTTGTCCATATCATCCAGGTTTTCCAGTTTTGTTGAGTATAGCCTTTTGTAGTAGGATCTAACGATGATTTGGATTTTCTCAGGTTCTGTTGTTGTGTCCCCTTTTTCATTTTTGATTTTGTTAATTAGGATCCTGTCCCTGTCCCCTCTAGTTAGTCTGGCTAAGAGTTTATCTATCTTATTGATTTTCTCAAAGAACCAGCTCCTCATTTGGTTGATTCTTTTTATAGGTCTTTTTGTTTCTAATCGGTTGATTTCAGCCCTGAGTTTGATTATTTCCTGCCATCTACTCCTCTTGGGTGAATTTGCTTCCTTTTGTTCTAGAGCTTTTAGGTTTTGTCAAGCTGCTAGTGTGTCCTCTGTCTAGTTTCTTTTTGGCAGCACTCAGAGCTATGAGTTTTCCTCTTAGGAATGCTTTCATTGTGTCCTGTAAATTTGGGTATGTTGTGGCTCCATTTTCTTTTTCTTTTTTTTTTTTTTAATTTCTGAAAGCTTTTAATTTATTCCCTCCCAAAGGAACAACTGCAATCAAAGGGATTGAAAGGTCAAGATTTTATTGTCTTCATAACAAAATCTGCTTAGAACTGGATCACTTGGCCCTTTCTCTTCTTGTCGCCTCCCAATTCAAAATGCTCGAATCTCTTAATAGCCAGCATCCTCTTAGATCTGCAGTTGGGCTCAACACACTCCAGTCTCAGTACAATCTTCTTTGTAGTTTTAGCCTTTTTGCGGAAAATAGGCTTAGTCTGCCCACCATAGCCACTCTGTTTCCTGTCATAACGCCGCTTTCCCTGGGCATACAAAGAATCCTTGCCCTTCTTGTACTGTGTCACCTTGTGGGGTTGGTGCTTCCCACATTTCTTGCAGAATGTCCGGCGCGTTTTAGGCACGTTCACCATGTTCGCAGGAGCGCTAGCAGCTCGGAAAGAGCGTGGCTCCATTTTCATTAAACTCTAAAAAGTCTTTAATTTCTTTCTTTATTTCTTACTTGACCATGTTATCATTTAGTAGCATGTTGTTCTGCTTCCATGTGAATGTTGGCTTTTTATTATTTATGTTGTTATTGAAGATCAGCCTTAGTCTGTGGTGATCTGATAGGATGTAGAGGATAATTTTAATACTTTTGTATCTGTTGATGCCTGTTTTGTTAACAATTACATGGTCAATTTGGGAGAAGATACCATGAAGTGCTGAGAAGAAGGTATATCCTTTTGTTTTAGGTTAAAATGTTCTGTAGATATCTGTGAAATCCATTTGTGTCATGACTTTGGTTAGTTACACTGTGTCTCTGTTCAGTTTCTGTTTCCAGGATCTGTCCATTGATGAGAGTGGGGTGTTGAAGTATCCCACTATTATTGTGTGAGGTGCAATGTGTGCTTTGAGCTTTACTAAAGTTTCTTTAATGAATGTGGCTGCCCTTGCATTTGGAGCATAGATATTCAGAATTGTTAGTTCATCTTGGTAGATTTTACCTTTGATGTGCTTGGTAGATTTTACCTTGAAGTGCCCCTCCTTGTCTTTTTTTATAACTTTGGATTGGATGTCCATTTTATTTTATATTAGAATAGCTATTCCAGCTTGTTTCTTCGGACCATTTGCTTAGAAAATTGTTTTCCAGACTTTCATGCTGAGGTAGTGTCTGTCTTTGTCCCTGAGGTGGGTTTCCTGTATACGGCAAAATGTTGGGACCTATTTATGTAGCCAGTCTTTTAGTCTATTTCTTTTTATTGAGGAATTGAGTCCATTGATATTAAGGAAAAGTAATCATTACTTCCTCTTATTTTTGTCGTTACAGTTGGGATTCTGTTCTTGCAGCTATATTCTTTTAGGTTTGTTGAAGAATTACTTTCTTGCTTTTTCTGGGGCATCATTTCCCTCCTTGTGTTGGAGTTTTCCCTTTATTGTCCTTTGAAGTGCTGGATTCTTGGAAAGGCATTGTGTGAATTTAGTTTTGTCATGGCTACTTTGGTTTCTCCAGCTATGGTAATTGAGAGTGTTGCTGGGTATAGTAGCCTGGGCTGGCATTTGTGCTTTCTTAGGGTCTGTATAATATCTGTCCAGGATTCTGGCTTTCATAGTCTCTGGTGAGAAGTCTGGTATAATTCTAATAGGTCTGCCTTTATATGTAACTTGATCTTTTTCCCTTATTGCTTTTAATATTCTATCATTTTGTAGTGCATTTGTTGTTCTGATTATTATGTGTTGGGAGGAATTTCTTTTCTGGTTCAGTCTATTTGGATTTCTGTAAGCTTTTTTGTATGTTTGTAGGCATCTCTCTCTTTAGGTTCTGGAAGTTTTCTTCTTTAATTTTCTTGAAGATATTTACTGTCTCTTTAAGTTGAAAATCTTCATTCTCATCTACTTCCATTATCCTTAGGTTTGGTCTTCTTATTGTGTCTTGGATTTCCTGGATGTTTTATGTTAGGATCTTTTTGCATTTTGCATTTTCTTTGATTGTTGTGTCCATGTCCTCTATGGATTCTTCTGCACCTAAGATTCTCTCTTCCATCCCTTGTATTCTGTTGCTGATTCTTGCAATCATGGTTCCTGATTTCTTTCCTAGGATTTCTTTTCTTTTCTTTTTTTTCCTAGGATTTCTATCTCCAGAGTGGTCTCCCTTTGTGATTTCTTTATTGTTTCTACTTCCATTTTTAGATCCTGGATGGTTTTGTTCAATTCTTTCACCTTTTCGGTAGTGTTTTCCTTTAACTCTTTAAGGGATTTTTGTGTTTCCTCTTTAAGGGCTTCTAGCTGTTTACCTTTGTTTTCCTGAATTTCTTTAAGGGTGTTATTCATTTCCTTCTTAAAGGCCCCCATCATCATCATAAGAAGTGACTTTAGATCCATATCTTGCTTTTCTGGTGTGATGGTGTATCCAGGACTTACTATTGTAGGAGAGTTTGGTTCTGAAGATGGTAAGTAACCTTGGTTTCTGTTGCTTCTGTTTTTATGCTTGCCTCCTGCCATCTGATTATCTCAAATGCTTCCTGCCTCAATATATATGATTGGAGCCTGTCCTTCCTATAATCCTGGTTGATTCAGGACTCCTCAGTGTCCAGCTTTCTCTGTGATCCTGTGATTACAGGTTCCTGTGAACCTGAGATTCTGCATATGTCAGAGTTACTGGCAGTCAGACTTCCTCTGAGACCCTGAGATCCTGG
Source organism: Mus caroli (assembly GCF_978045245.1). Lineage (NCBI taxonomy): Eukaryota > Metazoa > Chordata > Mammalia > Rodentia > Muridae > Mus > Mus caroli. Next base: position 30,311,116 of record NW_028227256.1, on the reverse strand, counting down.
TGAGACCAAGCTCCTGGTAGCCTGGTATCCTGAAGTTGTAAGATCCTGGGTGTGTTAGTGCCTGGAAATGGTGTCTCTTCTGGGAACTGTGGGGCTGTCTGCTGTGTTTGAAACCAAGGTATACCATCACTGATCAGAAGGAACCTGAGCTGCTGGTCAGGCAGGGCTCCCGTGTCCTTGCTTCTGCTGTCACAGGCCTATCACGATTGGTTTGGAACAGATGCTATGTTCTATTCACCAGTGATCCTAAGATCCTGGGCATGCTAGGGTGCCTGCAGTGTGGAGAGTCCTCTGGGGACCATGGGACCATCTGCTGAGTTAGTGCCCAAGATGGCCCAGAGCTAGTGCTGACTGGAAGGGCTTTTTAATTTTTTTTTTTTTTTTTACAGTCCATATGTCTTCACCCTCCCTTTCCCCCCACTAGATCTCCCAACTTCTTGGGGCCTCCAGTCTTTTGAGGATTTTAAGATTTATTTATTTTATTTATGAGAGTATACTGTTGCTGTCTTCAGACATACCAGAAGAGGTCATTGCATCCCATTAGTGATGGTTGTGAGCCTTTATGTGGTTGCTGGGAATTGCACTCAGGACCTCTGGAAGAGCTCTTAACTCCTGAGCTATCTCTTGAGCCTCCAATATGCACTCTTAACCACTGAGCTAGCTCTCGGACCCTAAATATACATTTAAAAAAAATAAATAAAACTTTAAAAAGAAAAATTTATGCTGGCTCACTGTGTTGTTATACCACAGTTAATAATCCCTATCTGACTGCTCCTCCAGTATTTTAAAATTGAATGATTTTACAGGACTCATTTATTTGTTTGTTTTTCAGTTAAAACAAAGAGCATGCTCTAAGACCCTGAAATTTTACTTAGAATCATTTACGTTCTCTAAGAAGTTTACCATGTAACAGCCCACAACCATCGTGAGAAAATCACACAGCAGTGGCTTTGTGTTGATGACCTGTGTGCCAAGCAGAAGGCAAATGATGATATGCCACTTGGTTGAGTTGTGTGCTAGTCTTTAGACTATTGATGAGTCTAAAAAAGAGGTCATGAGTCAGATTGCTTACACGGGGTTGGGGGGTTGGGGTGGAAGTTTCCATCAGTGTCAAATCTCTGAGAGTTTTTACCAGCCAATGCATCTCCATGAAAAATTAAGAAAAGTAGAAGTGAGGGCTGCCTTTGAGAGAACAGTGAGATGACAGTAAATAGCAAGAGCTTTAAAGCACAGTTTCCCTGGAATACATTGTTGGGGTTGAGAGTATCCTTTCATGAGGCAGTGCTATGTAAATCTGATGGCAGTCAAATATCTTTTATTGCACACTTATAAAGGTCAGTTCAACAAATGTAGTTATAGAAACACAATGACTTCCATTTTCTAGTGTTGAGTTTTTTTTGTTTTTTTTTTTTTTTTTTTCTGAGACAGGGTTTCTCTGTGTAGCCCTGGCTGTCCTGGAACTCACTCTGTAGACCAAGTTAGCCTCAAACTCAGAAATCCACCTGCCTCTGCCTCCCAAGTGCTTGGATTAAAGGCATGCACCACCATGCCCAGCCTAGTGTTGAGTTTTTGTCTTTTACTATTTTAATGCTAAGTGTGTTCCTAAGACCTGGAGTCTGACTGTAGCCCCTGTGACCCTGCCTCCAGTTAATTGTGATTGGAAAATAAAGATGCAAACAACCAATAGCTGGGCAGAACAGACATAGGTGGTGTTTAGGTTTTTCCAGGCTTGGGACCATGAGGAAGAAGAACATGCAGTAGAGGAGAAGAAAGACCTCAATAGGAAAGCTGGACCATAAAAATGGTTTGGTGGGCTGGCCAATTGGAGTTAAGAGCAGCTCAGACCAAACATAGTAAGTAATGATAACTGGGAGTTATTGATAGGAAAGTAGATTCTAACAGCTGGAGCGTAGGCAGTTGCCCTGCTATTTGTGCTGCTTAAGGCATATTAAAAATATAAAGGCTATGTGTGTGTTTCATCCAGAAACATAAATGATCTAATGTAGGGAAGAAGCCCGAGGCCATGATTTTTAATAATTTCTACTACAATCTAGTGGTTGAAAGTCCTTGGAGCTATTCAGTTCCTTCCTTCCTCTCATGTTCTACATCTGCTGATATTGCTTCTTCCATCAAATACATCCAAAATGTGATCATTGTCCACATACCTACTGTTTTCATGGTCTTACCAATTCATCCCTGGAATAATGCAGTAATCTTTAGCTGGCATAAAGATTAGCTATTCCTAAGTTAGTTGAACATCTAATGACAACTTAAGGAAAAAATAAAACATGATCAAAAGCATTCGCTTATAAATAGGAAAGTATGAAATTCAAAACTATTGTACTAAATATCTCTTTCTAAAGAAGAGAAAAATAGATGGGCGTGGAGTGGGGGCTAGTGGGCCAAATCTAACCTGCTGCTTCATTTTGTTAATAAAGTTTTATTGGAACACAGCTGCGTACATTGGTTTATGTATCACTTCCAGAATTAATTGCAAAAGAACACAGTGACAGCTAAATGCAATAAGAAAGTGAATTCAAGATGTGAAAGTGGAATTCAAAGAAAAAAGAGATAAGAATATTGAATGAAAAAAAAATCTTAGAGATGAACAATTTAGTAAGTCAACCCAAAGCTCCACGGAAAGCATCACCAAAGAGCGATCAAGGCATAAGGATGGGAGATAAGTGCTTTAAGGCAAAGCAGGAATTGGAACACTTGGAGGATGACCAAGATTAATTAATAAGAAAGTACAAACAGAACATTTGTATCTGACCAACCAAAATTAAATCAAGACTAGATAAGAAATTTAAACATCAGTAAGATAGCTATAACAATGAGATAGAAGCAGTATTTTAAAACTCCCACTTTTAGTGCAGAATTCTACCAGACCTTCAAAGAACTAATACCAACACTCCTCAAAATATTCCATAAAATAGAAACAGCAGAAACACTACCCAATATTTTCTATGAAGCCACAGTTACACTGATACATAAACCACACAAAGACCCAACAAAGAAAGAGAATTTCAGAACAATTTCCCTTAAGAATATCAATGCAAAAATACTCAATAACATTCTTACAAACTGAATCCAAGAACACATCAAAATGAGAATTCACCATGATCAAGTAGGCTATTCTTGCTTAGTTCTTTCTCTATACTTATACAACCCTGGACCACCTGCCTAGAGAATGATGCCCTCTCTGTGAGCTGGGCCTTTCTATTTCAATTAATAATCAAGACAGTCCCCCATAGACATGCCCACAGGTCAATCAGAGCTAGATAATCTCTCATTGAGGTTCTATTCCCAGGTGAGTCTAACATATCAATTTAATATTTAGATCTAACCATCACAAGAGTGTTAATTCTGTATTGGCATTCTTCACACAGAAAATGATTATTCTAGGATTCTTCTCAGATGGAAGGAAACTTCATCAGAGGTCAAGGTAAGGGGCTCCTTTCCTCTGCCATGTTCCTATAATTTCCCCTGTGTTTGTTGCCCTAACATTCCCAAGCCATAGTAGCAAAAACAGCATAAGCAAATATACAGATCAATGAAAGGGAATAGAAAATACAGCATAAACTCATAGAGAATTGTTGACAAAGATGCCAAAAACATACCTTCGAGAAAAGAAAGTATCTTTAATAAGTAGTGCTGGAATTACTTGCTGTCCATATACAAGAATAAAACAAGATACTCATTTCTTACCCTACATAAAATTCAACTCCAAATAAATAAAAATTTAATGGGAGACCTAAAATCCAAAACTATAACAAAACAAAACAAAACAAACATGTTGTGAAACATTTAAAAACTTCAAGGACTTTCTAAATAAGACTCCAGTTGTGTAGGAAATGTGAACAATGACTAAAGTGGACCCCACAAAATCAAAAAGTATCTGCATAGCCAAGTAAAGAGATAACATACAGAATGGGAGAAAATCTTTGCTAGGTATAAAGGATAGAAGATTAATATCTATAATACACAGAGAAAATGTAAAAACCTAAATATCAATAAATCAAACCACCTAATCAAGAAATGGTCTAATAAAATGAACAGCTTTCAAAACTGAAATGCAAGCAGCCATAATGTTTCTATAATGTCTATAATGGTTTTCCACTTCAAGGACCCATTATGGTGCCTCTGGTATGATGCATGGTCCCTTCTAATGCTCTTCCAACATCAAGGCTCAATCATGGCTCTTATAGTTATGAGGATCACCTAGAAAAACTCATTTATGAAGAATAATTTCATGCCAAATCCTTTTCTGAACCTGCTGCTCTGATATTTGTCAGACATATCACAGAGACACTTGCACATTAGTATTTACTGCAACACTACTCAAAATAGCCAAGGAATGAAACCAACAACAGGGGAGTGGATAAAGAAAATGTGGCATAGCTACACAGTGGTGTTATTTTCAGTCATACAGAACAAGGAGTGAGGGCTCTGTATAACTCAAGGACCAGCTCAACATCTCCATGTTCAGCAAGTTGTGTGGATGTTGCCCTCTGCAATGGGACCCCAATGTCAGTTTGCAGAGAGCAAACTTTCTGTCTAAGCAACATCCTATGTTGTTTGAGGATTTCCATGGGACCTCCTTGGCCAAGAACCCAATTGAATGGGTTCAAGAAATGGCCAGTTGAGACTCCATAGAGATGTAACTGGAGACAGTCATATGAATCAAGCCAGTCTCAGAAATGCAAATACTGCATGTATTTGTCTCATATGTGGTTTCTAGATTTTATATAGATACATATGCTATGTCATAGCAAGAATTATCATCATCTTAAGGAATAAACTACAGTAGTCTATGAACTGATCACTCCAGAATGTAGTTATCTGTATGTATAACATGAAAGTAGACGCAAAACTGTCCAGGGGCAAAAGGGGGACTAATTTCAGATGAGTATAGAGGAAGAAGAAGAGATGGTGGTATGGAGGGGGTATGTGCCACATATAACATTGATGTATGGGTATGTAAAGCAGCACATGAATCATGAATCTAGATATTTAAAATTAAAGGATCAAAAATAAGTAAAATTAAGAAGTTAACATTTTCTTTGTACTTAAATTTTATCAGTCTGTGAACCATATATCATAAGTTTAGTCAAACTTTGACAAACCTCCATTGTACCCTGTAAGTCATACCCATATTTGTCTTGCTCCTTTATCTTTCAGTTTAAAAAAAAAGTATGTCTTGAAGTTCTAAACCTCACTGCTTCTCCAAGCATGATGCACCTCTTTTAGTGAAGCCATGAGGCACCTATCCTAATGTGTAAGGTTTATGTACAGACTATTGCTTCTTAAACATATTTTACTATCTCTTATTACACATCCAATTGTAAGAACGTGTTTGCTTAATTTGAAAAAATTGTTTTTTCTCCCCAAATCTATTTCTTTATTATCTTAGTTTCCTACCATTTTTCAACATGACATCTATTCCAAAAACACATTTTAAAGCACAGATTTCACAATAATTATAAAATAACCTTTAAAATATATGCTCTTATACTCTTATAGAAAGTTGGCTTCCTATTAGGGTATTAAATCTTTTAAATGAAATATTATGAAAACATTATTGAATTCTATACTACATATTTCAAGCTGTCTGAGTAACTAAGTCATTCTATTTTCATCAAAAACTTGTACTATTTTGTGGAGGTACTGTATGTAAATGTTTTATACACATAAATGCATATGTGTTTATAATATTTTAGATTTCGTTTTCTCTGATGAATGTTCCTTCAAAGTCTTTCTCTTCTTCTACTAAGTCTCAACAGGCCATCTCTTGTAGCCAGGTGAGGCTTCCAGAAGGAGAACAAGGTTGCATTCAATTGAGTTGTTGATTAAGTGAATCCCATGGAAATCCCCAAGCAACGCAGGCTGTTGCTAAGACAAAAGGTTACTATCTGCAAACTGATGGTGGGGTCCCATTGTCCACACAATTCACTGAACACAGAGATGCTGAGCTGGTACCGACATGGAACATTTTCCCTTATGTTCTAGCCTTGGTGTGGGAAGGTACTCTGTAGGCTACCTAAAGAGAAATATGGCTGCCAACTCGGCTACAAAACCTTTGACCTTCAATCTATCCTGTTTGCAAAGTATGCTAGGACAATGGTGGTACTGAATGTAAGGGAGTAGCTAACCAATGTCTGGTTTGACCTAAGGCCCACTGGATGAGAAGAAACTCATACTAGACACTGCTTGGGTAACTAAGAACTAGAGACTAGCTAGTTAGTCTCTAGCCTAGAAACCCAGCCTAAAACACTACTGGTTTAAAATAATCAGTAAAATGATTCCTCCTTATATTCTGCTATACTCATAAATCAGTGCCTTAGCTAGGCTTCATGACAGAGGCTTCCCTCTGCAGCAGATGGGAATAGATGTGGAGACTCACAGTCAGATATTAGGCAAGGAGAGAGTCTGAAATGGGAGGCCTCCATTAAATTCCTCCCCTCAGAGCTCAGGGACTCCCAAGGGAGAGGAGGCAGAAAGAGTGTAAAAGCCAGAGAATATGGAGGACACCAGAAGAAAAGGACCCACTGAATCAACTAAGCAAGGCACATATGAACTCATAGACTGAAGCCACAAGTGCAGGGCCTACATGAGTCTATACTAGGTCCTTTGCGTACATATTATAGCTACTAGTTGAGTATTTTTGACTACTGACTCTTGAGTAGGTCTCTGACTCTTTTTTTTTTATTATGTATTTTCCTCAATTACATTTCCAATGCTCTCCCAAAAGTCCCCCATACCCCCCCCCCCACTTCCCTACCCACCCATTCCCATTTTTGGCGCTGGCATTCCCCTGTACTGGGACATATAAAGTTTGTGTGTCCAATGGGCCTCTCTTTCCAGTGATGGCCGACTAGGCCATCTTTTGATACATATGCAGCTAGAGTCAAGAGCTCCAGGGTACTGGTCAGTTCAGAATGTTGTTCCACCTATAGGGTTGCAGATCCCTTTAGCTCCTTGGATACTTTCTCTAGCTCCTCCATTGGGAGCCCTGTGATCCATCCAATAGCTGACTGTGAGCATCCACTTCTGTGTTTGCTAGGCCCCAGCATTGTCTCACAAGAGACAGCTATATCTGGGTCCATTCAGCAAAATCTTGCTAGTGTATGCAATGGTGTCAGCGTTTGGAAGCTGATTATGGGGTGGATCCCTGGATATGGCAGTCTCTAGATGGTCCATTCTTTCGTCACAGCTCCAAACTTTGTCTCTGTAACTCCTTCCATGGGTGTTTTGTTCCCAATTCTAAGAAGGGGAACAGTGTCTCCACTTTGGTCTTCATTCTTCTTGAGTTTCATGCGTTTAGCAAATTGTATCTATTATCTTGGGTATCCTAAGTTTTGGGTAATATCCACTTATCAGTGAGTACATATTGTGTGAGTTCCTTTGTGATTGTGTTACCTCACTCAGGATGATGCCCTCCAGGTCCATCCATTTGCCTAGAAATTTCACAAATTCATTCTTTTTAATAGCTGAGTAGTACTCCATTGTGTAAATGTACCACATTTTCTGTATCCATTCCTCTGTTGAGGGGCATCTGGGTTCTTTCCAGCTTCTGGCTATTATAAATAAGGCTGCTATGAACATAGTGGAGAATGTGTCCTTCTTACCTGCTGGGACATCTTCTGGATATATGCCCAGGAGAGGTATTGCTGGATCCTCTGGTAGTACTATGTCCAATTTTCTAAGGAACCGCCAGACTGATTTCCAGAGTGGTTGTACAAGCTTGCAATCCCACCAACACTGGAGGAGTGTTCCTCTTTCTCCACATCCTCGCCAGCATCTGCTGTCACCTGAATTTTTGATCTTAGCCATTCTGACTGGAGTGAAGTGGAATCTCAGGGTTGTTTTGATTTGCATTTCCCTGATGATTAAGGATGTTGAACATTTTTTCAGGTGCTTCTCTGCCATTCGGTATTCCTCAGGTGAGAATAATTTGTTCAGTTCTGAGCCTCATTTTTTAATGGGGTTATTTGATTTTCTGGAGTCCACCTTCTTGAGTTCTTTATATATATTGCATATTAGTCCCCTATCTGATTTAGAATAGGTAAGATCCTTTCCCAATCTGTTGGTGGTCTTTTTGTCTTATTGATGGTGTCTTTTGCCTTGCAGAAGCTTTGCAGTTTCATGAGGTCCCATTTGTCAATTTTCGATCTTACTGCACAAGCCATTGCTGTTCTGTTCAGGAATTTTTCCCCTGTGCCCATATCTTCGAGGCTTTTCCCCACTTTCTCCTCTATAAGTTTCAGTGTCTCTGGTTTTATGTGAAGTTCCTTGATCCACTTAGATTTGACCTTAGTACAAGGAGATAGAAATGGATCAATTCACATTCTTCAACATGATAACAACCAGTTGTGCCAGCACCATTTGTTGAAAATGCTGTCTTTCTTCCACTGGATGGTTTTAGCTCCCTTGTCAAAGATCAAGTGACCATAGGTGTGTGGGTTCATTTCTGAGTCTTCAATTCTATTCCATTGGTCTACTTGTCTGTCACTATACCAGTACCATGCATTTTTTTTTAAATCACAATTGCTCTGTAGTAAAGCTTTAGGTCAGGCATGGTGATTCCACCAGAGGATCTTTTATCCTTGAGAAGAGTTTTTGCTATCCTAGGTTTTTTGTTATTCCAGATGAATTTGCAGATTGCTCTTTCTAATTCATTGAAGAATTGAGTTGGAATTTTGATGGGGATTGCATTGAATCTGTAGATTACTTTTGGCAAGATAGCCATTTTTATAATGCTGATCCTGCCAATCCATGAGCATGGGAGATCTTTCCATCTTCTGAAATCTTTTTTAATTTCTTTCTTCAGAAACTTGAAGTTTTTATCATACAGATCTTTCACTTCCTTAATTAGAGTCATGCCAAGATATTTTATATTATTTGTGACTATTGAGAAGGGTGTTGTTTTCCTAATTTCTTTCTCAGCCTGTTTATTCTTGGTGTAGAGAAAGGCCATTGACTGGTTTGAGTTAATTTTATATCCAGCTACTTCACTGAAGCTGTTTATCAGGTTTAGGAGTTCTCTGGTGGAATTATTAGGGTCACTTATATATACTATCATATCATCTGCAAAAAGTGATATTTTGACTTCATCTTTTCCAATTTGTATCCCCTTGATCTCATTTTGTTGTCGAATTGCTCTGTCTAGGACTTCAAGTACAATGTTGAATAGGTATGGAGAGAATGGACAGCCTTGTCTAGTCCCTGATTTTAGTGGGATTGCTTCCAGCTTCTCACCATTTACTTTGATGTTGGCTACTGGTTTGCTGTAGATTGTTTTTATCATGTTTAGGTATGGGCCTTGAATTCCTGATCTTTCCAAGACTTTTATCATGAATGGGTGTTGGATTTTGTCGAATGCTTTTTCCGCATCTAAGGAGATGATCATGTGGTTTTTGTCTTTGAGTTTGTTTATATAAGAGATTATGTTGATGGATTTCTGTATATTAAACCATCCCTTCATCCCTGGAATGACACCTACTTGGTCAGGATGGATGATTGCTTTAATGTGTTCTTGGATTCGGTTAGCGAGAATTTTATTGAGGATTTTTGCATCTATATTCATAAGGGAAATTGGTCTGAAGTTCTCTATCTTTGTTGGATCTTTCTGTGGTTTAGGTATCAGAGTAACTGTGGCTTCATAGAATGAGTTGGGTAGAGTTCCTTCTACTTCTATTTTGTGTAATAGTTTGTGCAGAACTGGAATTAGATCTTTGAAGGTCTGGTAGAACTCTGCACTAAACCCATCTGGTCCTGGGCTTTTTTTTGGCTGGGAGACTATTAATGACTGCTTCTATGTTTAGATCGTAACTTGATCCTGATTTAGCTTTGGTACCTGATATTTGTCTAGAAATTTGTCCATTTCGTCCAGGTTTTCCAGTTTTGTTGAGTATAGCCTTTTGTAGAAGGATTGATGGTGTTTTGGATTTCTTCAGGATCTGTTGTTATATCTCCCTTTTCATTTCTGATTTTGTTAATTAGGATGCTGTCCCTGTGCCCTCTAGTGAGTCTAGCTAAGGGCTTATCTATCTTGTTGATTTTCTCAAAGAACCAACTCCTCGTTTGGTTTATTCTTTGAATAGTTCTTGTTTCCACTTGGTTGATTTCACCCCTGGGTTTGATTATTTCCTGCCCTCTACTCTTCTTGGGTGAATTTTCTTCCCTTTTTTCTAGGGCTTTTAGATGTGTTGTCAGGCTGCTAGTGTGTGGTCTCTCCAGTTTCTTTTGGATGCACTCAGAGCTATGAGTTTCCCTCTTAGAAATGCTTTCATTGTGTCCCATAGGTTTGGGTATGTTGTGGCTTCATTTTCATTGAACTCTAAAAAGTCTTTAATTTCTTTCTTTATTCCTTCCTTGACCAAGGTATCATTGAGAAGTATGTTGTTCAGTTTCCATCTGAATGTTGCCTTTCCATCATTGATGTTGTTATTGAAGATCAGCCTTAGTCCATGGTGGTCTGATAGGATGCATGGGACAATTCCAATATTTGTGTATCTGTTGAGGCCTGTTTTGTGACCAATTATATGATCAATTTTGGAGAAGGTCCCGTGAGGTGCTGAGAAGAAGGTATATCCTTTTGTTTTAGGATAAAATGTTGTAGATATCTGTTAAGTCCATTTGTTTCATAACTTCTGTTAGTTTCTCTGTGTCCCTGTTTCATTTCTGTTTCTACGATCTGTCCACTGATGAAAGTGGTGTGTTGAAGTTCCCCACTATTATTGTGTGAGATGCAATGTGTGCTTTGAGCTTTACTAAAGTGTCTTTAATGAATGTGGCTGCCCTTGCTTTTGGAGCATAGATATTCAGAATTGAGAGTTCCTCTTGGAGGATTTTACCTTTGATGAGTATGAAGTGTCCCTTCTTGTCTTTTTTGATAACTTTGGGTTGGAAATTGATTTTATTAGATATTAGAATGGCTACTCCAGCTTGTTTCTTCAGGCCATTTGCTTGGAAAATTGTTTTCCAGCCTTTCACTCTGAGGTAGTGTTTGTCTTTTTCCCTGAGATGGGTTTCCTGTAAGCAGCAGAATGTTGGGTCCTGTTTGTGTAGCCAGTCTGTTAGTCTATGTCTTTTATTGGGGAGTTGAGTCCATTGATATTAAGAGATATTAAGGAAAAGTAATTGTTGCTTCCTATCAATTTTGTTGTTAGAGTTGGCATTCTGTTCTTGTGGCTGTCTTCTCTTAAGTTTGTTGAAGGATTACTTTCTTGCTTTTTCTAGGATGTGGTTTCTGTCCTTGTATTGGTTTTTTTCTGTTATTATCCTTTGAAGAGTTGGATTTGTGGAAAGATAATGTGTGAATTTGGTTTTGTTGTGGAATACTTTGGTTTCTCCATCTATGCTAATTGAGAGTTTGGCTGTGTATAGTAGCCTAGGCTGGCATTTGTGTTCTCTTAGGGTCTGTAGAACATCTGTCCAGGCTCTTCTGGCTTTCATAGTCTCTGGTGAAAAGTGTGGTGTAATTCTGATAGGCCTGCCTTTATATGTTACTTGACCTTTCTCCTTTACTGCTTTTAATAGTCTCTCTTTATTTAGTGCATTTGTTGTTCTGATTATTATGTGTCGGGAGGAATTTCTTTTCTGATCCAGTCTATTGGGAGTTCTGTAGGCTTCTTGTATGTTCATGGGCATCTCTTTCTTTAGGTTTGGGAAGTTTTCTTCTAAAATTTTGTTGAAGATATTTGCTGGCCCTTTAAGTTGAAAATCTTCATTCTCATCAACTCCTATTATCTGTAGGTTTGGTCTTCTCATTGTGTCCTGTATTTCCTGGATGTTTTGAGTTAGGATCCTTTTGTGTTTTGTATTTTCTTTGATTGTTGTGCCAATGTTCTCTTCTGCACCTGAGATTCTCTCTTCCATCTCTTGTATTCTGTTGCTGATGCTCACATCTATGGTTCCAGATTTCTTTCCTAGGGTTTCTATCTCCAGCGTTGCCTCACTTTGGGTTTTCTTTATTGTGTCTACTTCCCTTTTCAGGTCTAGTATAGTTTTGTTCATTTCCATCACCTGTTTGGATGTGTTTTCCTGTTTTTCTTTGAGGACTTCTACCTGTCTGGTTGTGTTTTCCTGTTTTTCTTTAAGGACTTGTAACTCTTTAACAGTGTTCTCCTGTATTTCTTTAAGTGAGTTATTAAAGTTCTTCTTGATGTCCTCTACCATCATCATGAGATATTCTTTTAAATCCGGGTCTAGCTTTTCGGTTGTGTTGGGGTGCCCAGGACTAGGTGGGGTGGGAGTGTTGTGTTCTGATGATGGTGAGTGGTCTTTATTTCTGTTAGTAGGATTCTTGCGTTTGCCTTTCGCCATCTGGTAATCTCTGGGGCTGTGCAGAATACACTCGGCGGGGTCCCGGAACCAGGATGTCTGCTGCTGATGCTCAGGCAAAGCGTTCCTGGGCCTGTGGGATCCCTAACCTCTGGGAAGGAAAGTGGCCAGCTGTCTGGGGCCCGAAAAGGGGGCTGCCTTAGAAGCTCTGTGGCTCCCCCCTGTCTCAGAAGCTTTTAGCTTCTGTATTCCGTACTCTCACCTGTGCAGAATACACTCGGTGGTTCTCGGAATCAAGATGTCTGCTGCTGATGCTCAGGCAAAGCGCTCCCTCTCTGTTTGGACCCCTATCCTCTGGCCCAACCCCATCTTTCAAGGATAGAAAACCTGTGGTATTCTGGTCTCTGACTCTTGTGCATGCTGCTGGGATTCTTTTCCTTTTGTTGGGTTGCCATGCCCAACTTTAAAATGATAATTTTTGCTTCACTGTATTATATTTTATTTTGTTACATTTGGTTGTTTTCGCTTAGAAGACTATTCTTTTCTAATGAGCATGAGAAAGGGAGTGGATCCAGAGGGGAGGGTAGGTGGGGGAATAACTGGAGGAGTAGAAGTAGGGGAAGCTATAATCAGGATATATCGTATGAGAAAAGTATCTATTTTCAATAAAGGGAAAATATGGAAAATATAAATGAGAAATGAGGATAATTTGTATGACATAGAGAGGACCTCTGTGAATTTTGCTGTTGTTGAGCATTGTGAGGTCCTAAGGCAAAGGATGCTGAATGGACCTTTACAGAAAACAACAACAAAAACGTGCCATTATGTTTCAGAGCTGTTTTTGTAGGGTTGTGGCCATCTCTCATCAGGTTTGGAGTTGTCATTATGACCAGGAAGTGAAATCCAGTAGGAAGAAGCTAGTAACCTCGAGTTAAAGCTTTGCCTTTTCTCCAGACCCAAGCTTCCAGCATACTTACATGATTCCCAGCCTTAATTAGTTTGACTATTTGCTCCACAATGAAAATAGAACTAAAAATGAAGACATTCCTAATAGAATAACATATTCGCATCCAGGTGTCCACAGTTGTGGCAAGCCTGGATTAGGACCACGTGGGACACCCTGATACTGAAAGCTGCACTGGGGATATAGCAGACAGCAGACTACAGAAAAGCATGGGTTGTGTATTAAATGCTGCAGTTTGAAAACTGTCAGTACTAGCCCAGAGAGCCAATGTACTCCTGGGAGGAGTCTGGTAGTTTCCAGAAAATCTTTCTGCAGCTCAATAATGTACTGCTGACTGCATAGAAAATGCATAATACAGCACTATGTACATATGACCCCATCCTGCAACAGCCTGTGTGGGGTGAGCCCATTACATGCTTTGGAGGGGGGGGGCTCTCTTCTGGTTCACTTCAGTCATTCCTTCCTCAGACTATTCCATCCTCTGTGCTGCTGCCAGCAGAGTTTCCTACTGTAAACAAGTCCAAGTCTTCCCCCTGCTAGAGAATTTCCTGACATGATCCGTAGGATTCATTCTAAATTCCCCAACACGCATATAGAGCTATTTACTATTTGGCTTCATCTTAATTCACTCCCTTTATTCCTAGCCACTGTAATACTGGGCTTCAGTATTTTCTTCATTTACATTTCAAATGCTATCCCAAAAGTCCCCCAGACCTCCCCCTCCACTCCCCTACTCACCCACTCCCACTTCTTGGTCCTGGCGTTCCCCTGCACTGAGGCATATAAAGTCTGCATGACCAATGGGCCTCTCTTTCCACTGATGGCCAACTAGGCCATCCTCTGATACATATGCAGCTAGAGACACAAGGTCTGGGGGCCACTGGTTAGTTCATATTGTTGTTCTACCCATAGGGTTGCAGATCCCCTCAACTCCTTGGGTTCTCTAGCTCATCCATTGGGGACCCTGTGATCCATCCAATAGCTGACTGTGAGCATCCATTTCTGTGTTTGCCAGGCCCCAGCATAGTCTCACAAGAGACAGCTATATCAGGGTCCTTTCAGCACAATCCCACTAGTGTATGCAATGGTGTCAGTGTTTGGAGGCTGATTACGGGATGGATCCCCGGATATGGCAGTCTCTAGACGGTCCACCCCTTTGTCTCAGCTCCAAACTTCGTCTCTGCAACTCCCTCCATGGGCGTTCCACTCCCAATTCTAAGAAGGGGCAAAGCATCCACACTCTGGTCTTCATTCCTCCTGAGTCTCATGTGCTTCGCAAATGGTATCCTATATTTTGGGTATTCTAAGTTTCTGGGCTAATATCCACTTATCAGTGAGTACATATCATGTGAGTTCTTTTGTGATTGGGTGACCTCACTCAGGATGATGCCTTCAGGTCCATCCATTTGCCTAGGAATTTCATAAATTCATTCTTTTTAATAGCTGAGTAGTACTCCACTGTGTAAATGTACCACATTTTCTGTATCCATTCCTCTGTTGAGGGGCATCTGGGTTCTTTCCAGCTTCTGGCTATTAGAAATAAAGCTGCTATGAACATAGTGGAGCATGTGTCCTTCTTACGGGTTGGAACATCTTCTGGATATATGCCCAGGAGAGAAACCAAAGGCTCTTATGAGCCTTTCTGCTACACTTAGTGAGAGATGCCATGGGCTTAATGTCTCACTGACTTTCTTGTAAGGCCAGTTATGTTAAGGCAAAGCTCAGGTCAGGAAATGTTTAACCACTACTCCTGTAGGGTGTTAGGACTGGAAAGGACCTTATAGATGTGGATATAATCTCAGTGTGGTAAACAAGAAAACTGAGGCAAGAGAACATTGGACAATTGCTGGGGCCTGTCCCTTAGGGGAACATGTTGAAGTGGGACACAGTGTTGGATGAAAGCTAACAGACTAATGATCTCTGGTCTTGTAGGAAACTTAACTTTTCCTTTTTAATTCTACATGCTAGAATAAGCACTGGAAAACTAAACTCTTATTGTTCTGTGTTTAAACAAGCACTAAAGTCTGACGAATTAACAAGTGCTTTTTAGCAGTGGAGAATTAAATAAAGGATTAATTGCTAGAGCTCTTTAGTCTGGCAAGTCAGCCAGGAGCCCTCTTCTTAGTACTTACAGAATTTTCAGAGAATAAATCACATGGTTTTCCAAATGTCTTTACATTTCAAAAGTTCATCATAAATTAAATAAGAAGTTTCAGCAGGAATGTTTACAAGTTTTCATTAAGACTAGTTATCTAATAAGCATCTATTATCTGTCAGTAGTTCTATAAGTTCATTAGGAGTTTAAAACAATAATTCTTATGTTATAAGTTAACACAGTTTAGTCAAGAGGCAAATCATCTCCCTGTGTTTCACTTGTATTGAAGTTTTGTATAGATAAATCTAGCCAACATTCCATTTTCTATCTTTACACCCACAGTCCAGTCCCAGTTTACAACTTTAGTTATCAAGCAACGGTTTCTCACCTAGCCTAGAAGGAATGTTTTCCCTGATTGTAAATTTGTTTCAAGTCTGCTTTCCATCCTAGTGCAATTAGTTTGTGACACCTGAAGGTTTACAGAACTCTAACTGCAGCTTTTATGCCAATGAGGACTCAAAATTACTTGTACAAATTTAGGAATTTTATAGAATCATTATAAGAAGTTAAGAAATCATTAACTTTTCTATATAGCATTGCAGCAAGAGAGTACATCTTTGTTGATTGCAGAAAATCTGCCCAGTAAGGTTGATTAATGCCCAGAAGTTATTAGACTAATTTTATTTTATTTTTATTGGATAATTTCTTTATTTACATTTCAAATGTTGTCCCCTTTCCTGGTCTCCCTCCGAAAAACACTCTCTCCCTATTCCCTTCCCCTTCTCACCAACCCACCCACTCCCACTTCCTTGCCCTGGCATTCTCCCACACTAGGGCATAGAGCCTTCATAGAACAAAGGGCCTCTCCTCCCATTGATGTCCGACCAGGCCATTCTCTGCTGCATATGCAGCTGAAGCCATGAGTCCCACCATGTGTACTCTTTGGTTGGTGGTTTAGTCCCTGGGAGCTCTGGAGGTACTGGCTAGTTCATATTGTTGTTCTTCCTATGGAGCTACATACCTCTTCAGCTCCTTAGTTGACTAATTTTATAATGACAGCAAAGGCATATCAACAGTAACAAGAATCAATTCTGAGATGAGATCTCTAAAGGCCCTGCAATTTAGAGTTCACCTATCACAGACTATGCAACATGATGGGCTATCTCCAGAAAGGTCACTTGTATGTCTTTAGCCTTTCCTAGATTTTTTTTTAAAATATGAAATGCTTCATAAATTTGCTCGTCATCCTTGCGCAGGGACTATGCTAATCTTCTCTGTATCATTCCAGTTTTAGTACATGTGCTGCCGAAGTGGCACTCTAGATGGTTTTTGACAGGCAATGCTAAGAATAAGAGAAGGTAATATTAAAACTGAGGCTTATGGCTGGTCTTGGTAGTTAGGGAAGAGAGGCAGTACACTATCTCCTGTGCATGACACTATTTTGACAATAGAGCTCTCTCTGCCACTGAGCAAGCACAGGAGCAGTAGGCAAAAGAGATATACTCACTTTAAATGTGAATCACTGGGCATGGAATATTTTTATGACATTTCTTTCAAACTGGGTCAAACATAGCAGCCAATTCTCCTTCCAAGTTCCTCTTCATAAGCTATTTTGTCTACCTTGTCTGTATAAGGGAAGGTCTCCACCCAGGGTGGACCCTACCCTTTTCTCTGTTGTTACCTTCCCTTGAATTGCAGGATTTTCACATGTGCCTTTGAAACCTTGAAATTTTAGGTTCTCTGGGTTCCACACTGTTCCTTGCTATTTCAGCATCGATGATCTAGTAGAAGCAAAATAAATAAATAAATAAATAAATAAATAAATAAATAAATAAATAAATAAAAATTGATCACTTTGCCATTGGAGGGGATCAAGTGAAAGGGAAGTGGGTCTCAAAATTGAAGCAGGGAGACAGTGATCCATACAAGATACCACAATGATTTGAGCTTGAGAAGTGACCATATGGGTGCTTCATATTAGAGTCAGGATGGAGACATGACCTCTGTCATGATGATGATTGATGGAGGGAGAGGATGAGAGCTGGGTTCCAGCTTGTTCAACAAAGTACTGGCTATGGCATTTTCTGAGAGAGGACAAGGGAGAGGAAGAAAGAAGAGTGAGTTGAAGCATAGTAGCTAAATTATAAATGTTTACTGCACTAAAATAAATATTCATTGGACACATAAGTTCCATCAGTAGAAATGTTTATAGATCTGAAGGTCAAAGAGGTGGATCAGGCTAGAGATAGAAACTTGGAACAGTTTGCCTATAAATGGCAATAAAGCTGAGGTAATAAACATAGGAGAGCATGCAGATTTATGTCAGCATCCATGACAGAGTTCCGAAGGGCAGCAAAATACCCACATGCCATGGAGGAAGAAGAGTCTACAAAGGAGCCTGCTAATGCTAGCAGGCAGGGAGGAAACTGAGGCCACAGAGAGCCACTAAGAGACACAAGAGTTTCAAGATGGAGAAACTAGCCAAGGCCCTATCACATGTTATTAATAAAGGGAGATGGAAATACTGCCTTAGTATTTAATGCTAAGTAAATTAATTCCAGGAATTCAAGCTGAGAAAGTAACAGACAACTATAGTGATTTGGATGTGGCTATGGAAGACAGAATGGAGGGAGTTTGTGCATTAGCTGTTCAATGTGAGGAGTCCAGATTATAAAATATATTCACTAAAATGATGATTGTTTATTTCTGTGCAATAAACTGGTTGTGTGGCAAATTAGAGATAAATGTTCTATTGATGAGGATAAAACCAGTGGACATTTATTGGTGTATGTGGTTAGAGAGACTAGTAGCATGTGATACCAGGAAATGAAGAAATGGATGCAAATCTGACCATGAATTGTGAGCATTAGGAAATTATAAGATTTAAGGCTGTTTACCAGCTGACCTTGACATGACAAGATGACTAAGGTAGACCCAACAGAATCAGAAGAAAAGAAAAATCACAGAGAGGCCAAAGTGCGGAGGGATTGGCTTGATGTTTCTCACACCAAAGACAGAAGAATGAGATTACAAGGCAGCCAATGTCCTCGTTCCTGGGAAAGACATAGAATCTCCTAGGTCCATGAAATAACAGAGAGTTATCAACACCTTGATATAAACTCAGTGAGAGATATTTCATGTTCCTGACCTACAGAACAGTAGGATGATAAATATTTATTATTTTCATACACTAAGTCTGTGGCAATGTATTAGAGTAGCAAAAGGAAGCAGACATATTTGTCTTCAAGTGTTTTTCTCAGATAAATTAAAATTTATAAACCTACATACTTTTTCACATATTTTCATGCTATCAGCTAAAAGTTTTCCAAAACAACTTTAATATTTAAAAGCAATTGATTTTTGATGCATACAAATTACACTTATAAAACCAGTAGGTGCAAAAAGAATCAAAAAAGCCTATGAGAGTTGTGAGATAGCATCAAAGAGTAAACATTTGAGTTATATTTAGAGAGAGAAAAGAGAGACTAAGAAATAAGTATATTTAGAGAAATCAGAAAATTTCAAAATCAGATAAAAAACTAGATGATAGACAATAGACTGACAGATGATAAATGATAGATAATAGATGATACACAATAAACAGTTACTAGATAGATGATAGATACATGATAGCTGGTTGATAGGTTGACAGATGACAAATAGATGATAAATAGTTGACAGCTAATAGGTGACAGGTATATGATTGACTAATAGATGATAGATAGCCAGATACTTGATAGATAGGTGATAACTAGATAGATAAATATCAGATGATTGAAAATAAATTCATATAAGTATTTTCCAGGTATGGAAAACCATAGCCATTTAGTCAGATTCATATACCATAGCCAGAAATAAAAAACCAAAGAGGATTTGAAAGCAGCAGGAGAAAGCAATGAACTTGGAACAGTTTGCCTTAGAGCACATTTGAGGATGCTCTGTGATAATGAGACAGTGGAGGGTAGGTTGAGAATGGGATGACAGATTAAGAGTGCTAAGGGATAACTGCCAACGGAGAGTCCTGTGTGCACCAAAGTTGTTCTTCAGAAGTGAAAGTGGAGTCAGTGTTTGCAGGCTGATTATGGGATGGATCCCCAGAAATGCCAGTCTCTAGATGGTCCATCCTTTCATCTCAGCTCCAAACTTTGTCTCTGTAACTCCTTCCATGGGTGTTTTGTTCCCAATTCTAAGAAGGGGCAAAGTGTCCACACCCTGGTCTTCGTTCTTCTTGAGTTTCATGTGTTTTGCAAACTGTATCTTTTATCTTGGGTATTCTAAGTTTCTGGGCTAATATCCACTTATCAGTGAGTACATATCATGTGAGTTCTTTTGTAATTGGGTTACCTCACTCAGGATGATGCCCTCCAGGTCCATCCATTTGCCTAGGAATTTCATAAATTCATTTTTTGAATAGCTGAGTAGTACTCCATTGTGTAAATGTACCACATTTTCTGTATCCATTCCTCTGTTGAGGGGCATCTGGGTTCTTTCCAGCTTCTATTAGAAATAAGGCTGCTATGAACTTAGTGGAGCATGTGTCCTTCTTACCAGTTGGAACATCTTCTGGAAA
The DNA here is from genome assembly GCF_978045245.1 of Mus caroli. Taxonomy (NCBI): domain Eukaryota; kingdom Metazoa; phylum Chordata; class Mammalia; order Rodentia; family Muridae; genus Mus; species Mus caroli. The sequence goes on along the minus strand of NW_028227256.1, from coordinate 30,291,202 downwards.
TATGCCCAGGAGAGGTATCGCAGGATCCTCCGTTTCTATGTCCAATTTTCTGAGGAACCGCCAGACTGATTTCCAGAGTGGTTGTACAAGCTTGCAATCCCACCAACAATGGAGGAGTGTTCCTCTTTCTCCACATCCTTGCTAGCATCTGGTGTCACCTGAATTTTTGATCTTAGCCATTCTGAATGGTGTGAGGTAGAATCTCAGGGTTGTTTTGATTTGCATTTCCCTGATAATTAAGGATGCTGAACATTTTTTCAGGTGCTTCTCAGCCATTCGGTATTCCTCAGGTGAGAATTCTTTGTTTAGCTCTGAGCCCCATTTTTAATGGGGTTATTTGATTTTCTGGACTCTGCCTTCTTGAGTTCTTTATATATATTGGATATTAGTCCCCTATCTGATTTAGGATAGATAAAGATCCTACTGTTGGAAACTGTAGGTGGCCTTTTTGTCTTATTGACAGTGTCTTTTGCCTTACAGAAGCTTTGCAATTTTATGTGGTCCCTTTTGTTGATTCTTGATCTTACAGGGCAAGCAATTTCTGTTCTATTCCGGAATTTTTCCCCTGTGTCCATGTCTTCGAGGCTTTTCCACACTTTCTCCTCTATAAGTTTCCGAGTCCCTGATTTTATGTGGAGTTCCTTGATCCACTTATATTTGACCTTAGTACAAGGAGATAGGAATGAATCAATTCACATTCTTCTACATGATAACCACCAGTTGTGCTAGTACCATTTGTTGAAAATGCTGTCTTTCTTCCACTGGATGGTTTTTGCTCCCTTGTCAAAGATCAAGTGGCCATAGGTGTGTGGGTTCATTTCTGGGTCTTCTATTCCATTGGTCTACTTGTCTGTCGCTATACCATACTGTGCAATGTTTATCACAATTGCTCCGTAGTACAGCTTTAGGTCAGGCATGGTGATTCCTCCAGAGTTTCTTTTATCCTTGAGAAGAGTTTTTGCTATCCTAGGTTTTTTGTTATTCTAGATGAATTTGCAGATTGCTCTTTCTAGGTCGTCGAAGAATTGAGTTGGAATTTTGATGGGGATTGCTTTGAATCTATAGATTGCTTTTGGCAAGATAGCAATATTTACTACATTGATCCTGCCAATCCATGAGATCTTTCCATCTTCTGAGATCTTCTTTAATTTCTTTCTTCAGAGACTTGAAGTTCTTATCATACAGATCTTTCACTTCCTTAGTTAGAGTCACAGCAAGGTATTTTATATTATTTGTTACTATTGAGAAGGGTGTTGTTTCCCTAATTTCTTTCTCAGCCTGTTTATCCTTTATGTACAGAAAGGCCATTGACTTGTTTGAGTTAATTTTATATCCAGCTACATCATTGAATCTGTTTTTCAGGTTTAGGAGTTCTCTGATGGAATATTTAGGGTCACTTATATATACTATCATATCATCTGCAAAAAGTGATATTTTGACTTCATCTTTTCCAATTTGTATCCCCTTGATCTCCTTTTGTTGTTGAATTGCTCTGGCTAGGATTTCAAGTACAATGTTGAATAGGTAGGGAGAGAGTGGGCAGCCTTGTCTAGTACCTGATTTTAGTGGGATTGCTTCCAACTTCTCACCATTTACTTTGATGTTGGCTACTGGTTTGCTGTAGATTGCTTTTATCATGTTTAGGTATGGGCCTTGAATCTTTTAAGACTTTTATCATAAATGGCTGTTGGATTTTGTCAAATGCTTTCTCAGCATCTAAGGAGATGATCATGTGGTTTTTGTCTTTGTGTTTGTTTATATAATGGATTACGTTGATGGATTTCCATATATTAAACCATCCCCGCATACCTGGAATAAAACCTACTTGGTCAGGATGGATGATTGTTTTGATATGTTCTGGGATTCGGTTAGCAAAAATTTTATTGAGGATTTTTGCATCGATATTCATAAGGGAAATTGGTCTGAAGTTCTCTATCTTTGTTGGGTCTTTCTGTGGTTTAGGTATCAGAGTAATTGTGGCTTCATAGAATGAATTGGGTAGAGTACCTTCTGCTTCTCTTTTGTGGATTAGTTTGTGAAGAAGTGGAATTAGATCTTCTTTGAAGGTCTGATAGAACTCTGCACTAAACCCATCTGGTCCTGGGCTTTTTTGGGTTGGGAGACTATTAATGATTGCTTCTATTTCTTCAGGGGATATAGGACTGTTTAGGTCATTAGTCTGATCCTGATTTAACTTTGGTACCTGGTATCTGTCTAGAAATTTGTCCATTTCATCCAGGTTTTCCAGTTTTGTTGATCCTTTTGTAGAAGGATCTGATGGTGTTTTGGATTTCTTCAGGAACTGTTGTTATGTCTCCCTTTTCATTTTTGATTTTGTTAATTAGGATGCTGACCCTGTGCCCTCTAGTGAGTCTGGCTACGGGTTTATCTATCTTGTTGATTTTTTCAAAGAACCAGCTCCTTGTTTGGTTGATTATTTGAATAATTCTTGTTTCCACTTGGTTGATTTTGCCCCTGAGTTTGATTATTTCTTGCCATCTACTCCTCTTGAGTGAATTTGCTTCCTTTTGCTCTAGAGCTTTAAAGTGTGTTGTCAAGCTGCTAGTGTGTGCTCTCTCTAATTTCTTTTTGGAGGCACTCAAAGCTATGGGCTGTCCTTTTAGAAATGCTTTCATTGTGTCCTATAAGTTTGGGTATTTTGTGGCTTCATTTTCATTAAACTCTAAACAGTCTTTAATTTCTTTCTTTATTCCTTCCTTGACCAAGGTATCATTGAGTAGAGTATTGTTCAATTTCCATGTGAATGTTGGCTTTCTATTATTTATTTTGTTATTGAAGATCAGCCTTAGTCCATGGTGATCTGATAGGATGCATGTGCCAATATCAATATTTTTGTCTCTGTTGGGGCCTGTTTTGTGACCAATTATATGGTCAATTTTGGAGAAGGTACCATGAGGTGCTGAAAAGAAGGTATATCCCTTTGGTTCAGGATAAAATGTTCTGGAGATATTTATTAAATCCATTTGTTTCATAACTTCTGTTAGTTTCACTGTGTCTCTGTTTAGTTTCTGTTTCCATGATCTGTCCATTGATGAAAGTGATGTGTTGAAGTCTCCCACTATTATTGTGTGAGCGGCAATGTGTGCTTTGAGCTTTACTAAAGTTTCTTTAATGAATGTGGCTGCCCTTGCATTTGGAACATAGATATTCAGAACTGAGAGTTCCTCTTGGAAGATTTTACCTTTGATGAGTATGAAGTGTCCCTTCTTGTCTTTTTTGATAACTTTGGGTTGGAAGTTGTTTTTATTAGATATTAGAATGGCTACTCCAACTTGTTTCTTCAGACCATTTTCTTGGAAAATTGTTTTCCAGCCTTTCATTCTGAGGTAATGCCTGTCTTTTTCCCTGAGATGGGTTTCCTGTCAGCAGCAAAATGTTGGGTCCTCTTTGTGTAGCCAGTCTGTTAGTCTATGTCTTTTTATTGGGGAATTGAGTCCATTGATATTAAGAGATATTAAGGAAAAGTAATTGTTGCTTCCTATTATTTTTGTTGTTAAAGTAGGCATTCTGTTCTTGTTGCTGTCTTCTTTTAGGTTTGTTGAGGGATTACCTTCTTGCTTTTTCTAGGACGTTGTTTCTGTCCTTGTAATTTTTTTTTCTGCTATTATCCTTTAAAGGGCTGAATTCATGGAAAGATATTGTGTGAATTTGGTTTTGTCGTGGAATACTTTGTTTTCTCCATCTATGGTAATTGAAAGTTTGGCTAGGTATAGTAGCCTGGGCTGGCATTTGTGTTCTCTTAGTGTCTGTATAACATCTGTCCAGGCTCTTCTGGCTTTCATAGTCTCTGGTGAAAAGTCTGGTGTAATTCTGATAGGACTACCTTTATATGTTACTTGACTCTTTTCCCTTAGTGCTTTTAATATTCTGTCTTTATTTAGTGCATTTGTTGTTCTGATTATTATGTGTTGGGAGGAATTTCTTTTCTGGTCCAGTCTATTTGGAGTTCTGTAGACTTCTTGTATGTACATGGGCATCTCTTTCTTTAAGTTTGGAAAGTTTTCTTCTACAATTTTGTTGAAGATATTTGCTGGCCCTTTAAGTTGAAAATCTTCATTCTCATCTACTCCTATTATCTGTAGGTTTGGTCTTCTCATTGTGTCCTGGATTTCCTGGATGTTTTGAGTTAGGATCTTTTTGAATTTTGCATTTTCTTTGATTGTTGTGCCGATGTTCTTTATTGCATCTTCTGCACCTGAGCGTCTCTCTTCCATCTGTTGTATTCTGTTGCTGATGCTTGCTTCTATGGTTCCAGATTTCTTTCCTAGTGTTTCTATCTCCAGCGTTGCCTCACTTTGGGTTTTCTTTATTGTTTCTACTTCCCTTTTTAGGTCTTGTATGGTTTTGTTCATTCCCATCAGCTGTTTGGATGCATTTTCCTGTTTTTCTTTAAGGACTTCTATCTGTTTGGCTGTCTTTTCCTGTTTTTCTTTAAGGACTTGTACCTCTTTAGCAGTGTTCTCCTGTATTTCTTTAAGGGATTTTTGTGCTTCCTCTTTATTGTCTTCTGCCTTTTTAGCAGTGTTCTCCTGCATTTCTTTAAGTGTGTTATTAAAGTCCTTCTTGAAGTCCTCTATCATCATCATGTGATATGCTTTTAAATTCGGGTCTAGCTTTTCGGGTGTGTTGGGGTGCCCAGGACTGGGCGAGCTGGGATTGCTGCGTTCTGATGATGGTGAGTGGTCTTGGTTTTTGTTAGTAAGATTCTTGCGTTTGCCTTTTGCCATGTGGTAATCTCTGGAGTTAGTTGTTTTATTTTTCTCTGGTTACAGCTTGTTCCTCTCTGATTCTGTTAGCCTCTATCAGCACACCTGGGAGACTAGCTCTCTCCTCTGAGTTTCAGTGGTCAGAGCACTCTCTGCATGCAAGCTCTGCTCTTACAGGGAAGGTGCACAGATATATGGCTTTTGGACCTGCCTCCTTGCAGAAGATGAAGGCCTGAAACAGGGGCTGTCGCAGAAGCTGTGTCGCTTCAGCCTGTCCCATAAGTTGTTAGCTTCTGTAGTCCATACTCTCACCTGCGCTGTGTAGCCTCACAGGGATCCAGGAACCAAGATGGCTCCCCCAGGTGCTCCGGCAAAGCCCTCCTGGGCGGGTTGGACACCTCTCCTTTGGCAGGGAAGGTGCCTGGATGTTTGGGGCCCGAAAAGGGGTCTGACTCAGAAGCTGTCCTCTAGGGACCTTGGGGGTGTCAGGCCACTCCGCGCCCAAGGTGACCTGGTGCTGGCGCTGACCAGAAGGGATTTGTGACTCTGGTCAGGCTGGCTTTTCTGCTTCTCTAATGCTGTTTCAGGTCCTGTGTTTGGATTGGAAGAGAAGTTGTGTTCTACTCACCAATGGTCCTAAGATCATATGGAGAGTCCTCTAGGGGACCTTGGGGGTGTCCGACAACTCTGTGCCCAAGGTGACCCAGTGTTGGCTTCGACCAGAAGGGATCGATTTGCATTTTCCTGATAATTAAGGATGCTGAACATTTTTTTCAGGTGCTTCTCAGCCATTCAGTATTCCTCAGTTGAGAATTCTTTGTTTAGCTCTGAGCTTCATTTTTTAATGGGGTTATTTGATTTTCTAGAGTCCATCTTCTTGAGTTCTTTATATATATTGGATTGCATACACTAGCATGATTTTGCTGAAAGGACCCTGATATAGCTGTCTCTTGTGAGGCTATGCCAGGGTCTAGCAAACACTGAAGTGGATGCTCACAGTCAGCTATTGGATGGACCACAGGGCCCCCAATGGAGGAGCTAGAGAAAGTACCCAAGGAGCTAAAGGGGTCTGCAACCCTATAGGTGGAACAACAATATCAACTAACCAGTACCCCCGGAGCTCGTGTTTCTAGCTGTATATGTATCAGAAGATTGCCTAGTTGGCCATCATTGGGAAGAGAGGCCCCTTGGTCTTGCAAACTTTATATGCCTCAGTACAGGGGAACACCAGTGCCAAGAAGTGGGAGTGGGTGGATAGGGGAGTGGGGGGGGGGGTTATCGGGGACTTTTGGGATAGCATTTGAAATGTAAATGAAGAAAATACCTAATAAATTTAAAAAAAGAAGTGAAAGTGGCTAAATATTTTCCTAAGCAAACAGATGAGAGAATTCATTGCCACCAAATCTATTTATAAGAAATATTTTTAAAGGAAATGTCTGAAAGTGGAATAAAATAAAACACTATGAAATATATGAATGTATAAAACAGTGAAATTCAGAGTAGTTGCTAAAATGAAGGTGTGCAAATCACATAATCCGTGTGAGGGTGAAAAGGCAAAACTATTCAAGACATAGCTGTAATTTTTCCTTAGGGGGATATCCAATGTAAAGAGATATAAATCATGGCATTAAAACAAAAAAAAAAAACCTAAGGATATTTGTTATATAGTAAAAATTATTTAAAATAACCTGGATCCAACATGGAGAATGTAACTCTATAGAGCAAGTAATAATCTTGATGCAGAGATGGACTAGAATACACTAATATCAGGGGATTAATATTCTCTCCTTTTAGAAATAGACTTGCCATCCAGACAGAAGTTTTTAACTCAAAATACACTTTATAATAGATGACCTAGCACACATAAAGAGATCATTTTACCTAGGAGGGGTAGAATAAACATATTCTTCCCACATATTCTCTAGGACAATTATATGTCATACCCAAAGTCTTAATTTATGAATACTGAGAGCGTACCATGCATTTTCTCACCTCCATAATGTGAAATGAGAATTAATGACAGGGGGATTAAAATCTCCACAAATGCTTGGCAATCAACTCACTCCTGAGTAGCTATGAAATAAAGATTTAAGTAGGCTCCTTTAAAACACAGTGAAATAAATACGAAAGAGTTGCGCAATACACTCAAACTCATGGGGTCCAGGAAAAGCAGCTCAAAGAGCCGAAGTTACAAAAGTAAAGAACTAATTAAAATACTCCAAAGTTTTATAATAAATGCATTTTTTTTGAGAAGGGACTAGATGAATAGAAAATTAAGCCCAAAATAGAAGAAAGGAAATAATACAGACTAAACCAGAAATAAATAGTACAGAGAATGGAAAAATAATAGAATATGGCAACAACATTAAATCTATTTTAAAATGACAATATAATTGTCTGATGTTTAGCTAGGTTAATTAGAGAGGACTTGAGTAATGTGATCAGTAGTGAAAACATGACAAGTGGTTATCTTGGAAATACAAAAGACCAGAGAGGCTCTGCATCATTATATAAGAAAAATTGACTTAGCTAGAAGAAATGAGTAAGTTCCTATCATATTCAACCTCCCACAGAGCAACAATTAATAAGAATATTAAGCTCGTAACAAAACACCATAGAAAAGCCCAGAACTTGATACCTCATGGTTAAGTTGTACCAAACATCTAAAGAACCAATTCCAGAGAGTCTCACGTTCTTCCAACAATTTAACAGAGGGATGCAGATCAGCCATCACCTCCTTGCTAAATTGGAAAGGGAATATGACATGGAGAGCATAGTTGCTATTCTTGAGAATCAGAGGTGCAAAGAGCCTGGAGCTGGCAAGTTGAGTTTAACCACACAGGAGAAGGGTCACCAGAACCAAGCAGACATCATCCCTGGATATGAGGCAATTCCAACACAGGTGGGTTCATAAGGATGATTCACCATGTGGGCAGAATTGAGGACCAAACCATATGACTATCTCAATCATATAGAAATTTTTGATGAAAATCCAACCTTTTACACAATAAAAACTCCCAATAGACTAATTATTGAAGGAATGTATCTTAGCGTAGTAAAAGCCATATATATATGTGTATGTATATATGCAAATATATAAAAATATATGCAAATATATAAAATACATAGGCAAATATATAAAATATATATGAATATGGAAGACCTATAGCCACCGTCACATTCAATAATGAAAGGATGAAAGTTGTTCTCTAAATACAAGAACAAGGGAAGGTTATCTCAACCCATTTCCTTCCTACATTATCCTGGAAATCCTAGTCAGAGTGATTATGTGAAGGAGACCAAAGGCACTCAAATGAGTGGAGTGAGATCAATTAGTCCTGTTTCCAGATGACATGATCCTATATGGAATTTCTTAAGGAACCAATGGGGATGGGCAGCTGTTAGAACTGACAGCATTAGCAATATGGTGGAATATAAAAACCAACATAGGAAAGCCAGCAGCCTTTTTACACATATCTGTGTCAGTTACTATCCTGTCACTGTGACAAGAATACTCAGTAGGAGCCAGTAATGCTTTTGATTTATGGTTTCCTTTTGGAGGATTCAGTTCCTGTGTGTGGGAAGGTGTGATGGGGGTCCTGAGGAGATTGCTGGAGGCAAGGTTTGTGAAGCAGAGAGCACAGACCAGTGTCAGGAGCAGAGATAACCACTCAAGATCTGTCCCTAGTTACTTCTACCAGCCACCTTCCTCTTCCCTCCCAACAGACAGCTAGCAAAACAGTGCCAGGAGCTAGGAACAGGAGCCCCAGCCCCCTTCCTTTCTCCGATTGACACTAAGCTTCTTCCTAAATCCTCACTTTTCTGTGGTCTCTGAAATTCATTCTCCAAGTTCTCAAGACAAAAGACTCAGAAGTCATTGACTTGGGGTCTCTTTAGTGGCTCTTGCACTTTAGCCCCCTTAAATTATTGCTCACTTGAGCTGAGAGAGGCTCCATCAAACTCAAGGGCACCGGCTTTCCCACTGCTGAATTAGGTCTTTCATTTAAGACCGGACACCTCGGTTATGGATCTAAGGCTGGAGGTTAACTGAGTAAAATCTGGTCTTCAGAATTGAAAATTGTGCATTTGAGGACTTTTCCCACTAGCAGCGTATGGAGGCCTAGGATGTGTAGGTAAATTTAAAGCCTCTAGGTAATCTCTAAGTGCTGGAGAATGGTCTGAGGTCATAGAGTCACACTCTTTAGTTGTAGTGTGCATAGATTAGCGGGTCCTTTTTGTAGTTTGAGGTAACTGCGTATGTACTTGAGAGAATTAAAATCTCTGCCTCAAAGATGAGGTCTAACGCTAACTAAAGTGACTAATTGTTTCCAAGATCCAACTTATATCTTAACTTGCTGTAGAAAATTTGTATTGGTAGCAGCACCAATAAGGAAAGCATTGCCCTACCGCCCCATCCCCCACCACGAACATACCAGAAAGTATGCACAAGAGAAGAGACTTTACCTATCTACAGGAAGTAGTACATTTTGATGAATGAATCAAAATGTAAGATATATCTGACATGAGTAAGTTTGCAAGAATGATTGACAGATGGCTGTAAACACAGCTGGCAATAAGAAGGAAAATATGGATTTAGTAAATAATTAATGAAATTGCCCCCCAGATAGTCATGAATACACAATTAAGATAGCAGAAAATGCTAACGTACCTTAAATATATGCTCCTGGCACCAGAGAAATGCCCAGCTCTTTGAAACCAGGAATTCCCGTGGCAGAGTTCTGGGATCATTGAGTTCTTTTCGCCTGAGCGTGCAGAAGCACTCCTCGGAGCCCACTGAATTTCCAGAGGTGCCTACCACATCTCTGGAACACTTCATTCTGAGATAGTTAAGGGTATGGATGGAACTTTGTCCTGAGTCCTGGTCTGGGTGAAATGAAACTTCTGCACCTCCCTAGTTTTCCTGACTTTCTTGGGAATGTTTCTAAGATGACAGGAGTTCAGAGATGGAAGGGGGAAAGTTGTCAAATGATAATCAACCCCTCTCCCACTTCTGGACCCATCTTGCAGATTGGTTTCAGTCAGGGCAAAGAAGCAGCATACAAGACCATCTTGGAGTGACACAAACTCAAGGTGTTCCTCTTCCATCCCAGGCTGGATGGCATCGGTGTGAGTCCCTTTAGTATCTCACTGCACCAGAGACACTGGACCACAGCACTGGGCAAGGTGTGAGGGACAGAGGGTGGGGTACGTGGGTATTAGGAGATGCCACAGTGGTCAGGGGTAGGAAAACTTCCTTCAATTGCCACCCTTAATAAGTGTTTAAGATTCAAGACACCTGAGTTAGTGCAGGACTTCATCAAGATCTCCGTAAGAGCCTTCACACTGGTCTTTCTGCTTCCATTCACTACAGTGCCCCAGTCTGCTCCTCAAGGTGCTTCTCCAATGTGATCTCACTAAAATGCAAATCAAAACACCATACTGTAGTGTATAAAATTCACTGGCCTCTGTTACAAATAGTGCCTTAGTCAGGGTTTGTATTTCTACACAAAACATCATGACCAAGAAGCAAGATGGGGAGGAAAGAGTTTATTCAGCTTACACTTCCACATTGCTGTTCATCACCAAAGGAAGTCAGGACTGGAACTCAAGCAGGTCAGAAAGCAGGAGCTGATGCAGAGGCCATGGAGGGATATTGCTTACTGGTTTGCTTCCCCTGGCTTGCTCAACTTGCTTTCTTATAGAACTCAGGACTACCAGCCCACAATGGGCTGGGCCCTTCCCCCTTGATTATTAATTTAGAAAATGCCTTACAGCTGGATCGTGTGGAGACATTTCCTCAAGGGAGGCTCCTTTCTCTGTGATAACTCCAGCTAATATTGAGTTGACACACAAAACCAGCCAGTACAAATGATCTCTTGTCAACTTGACACACAAACACATTAAGCCTTAACCCTTACTTTCTTATTCATCCCCAAGATCTAAATAACTTTAAACGTCTCACAGTCTTTACAAATTCTTACATATTAAAATTCAATCAATTCCTTTAAAATATCTAACCTCTTTTGAAATTCAGTCTTTTTTACGATTCAAAGTCTCTTAACTGTGGGCTCCACTAAAATGCTTTCTTACTTCAAGAGGGAAAAATATCAGGGCACAGTCACAATCAAAAGCAAAATCAAACTCTAACTGTCCAATGTCTGTGATCCACTCATGATCTTCTGGACTCCTGCAAGGGCTTGGGTCACTTCTCCAGCCCTGTCCTTTGTAGCACACACTTTGTCTTCTAGGTTCCAGCTGCCTGTACTCCACTGCTGCTGCTGTTCTTGGTGGTCATCTCATGGTACTGGCATCTCCAAATCACTGTTGTCTTCCACTGCAACTGGACTGCACTTTCACAAATAGCCTTTCATAGGCTCTTTTCATTGTGCTAAGCCTCAACTTCTCTACCTGACCCCTTCAGTCCTGGGCTGTACCTTCACCAATGGTCTTTCCTGACCTCTCACTGTTCTAAGCAACAGCTGCTACCCCTTCATGCTTCAACGTGACAACTCCATCTTGTGTCAAGTTGACATACAAAACCAGCCAGTACAAACAGTAAAATTATAACCACTTAGTGTGATTTACAAAGGTCTTTATCATTTAACTCTATCAGTGTTACTCAAAAAAAGCAATAATGCAAATATAGTCTTGTTCCTCTGGAAACCCCTGTAGTATAATTAAGCACTATTCATACCATACCATGTTAAGAGAGTTGATTGTCTGGTTTTTGTCTTTTTGAGGGATAAAGTGTGCTTAGCATCACAAATATTTCATAGTTATAGCAATGCAGAGGAAGGCACTGAAAAAATACTCTCTGGCTTTGTTGTATCTTAACACCTTGATACATTTCCTTCAGGTGTATTTCCTTTTTTAATAAGTAGGTCATTGCACATACACTTGGAGCCTCTCCCCATCTCTAGAAGGAGATGTCTAGAATTTGTTGTTTATCATTTTACATTTTAGATACAGTTTTCTCCATAAACTTATGTCATAATGTGCTGTATACTCGAGCTTTGTATGATATAGCATGTGTCTTGAAACTTGCTTATTTGCTCAAGGCTTTGCCAATTTATATAGGTTAATGTGCAAAGCTTTAATCCTTAAGTTTTCTTTAGTATCCTACTATGTGGACATAACCATTGTGCATTCGTACCACCTCCCATTGATAGACATTTGCACTTTTCCTTTATACAAATGTACACTGCTATAACTAACCATTTTGTGAACTTCCTCTGCATACATGTGGGAGGGATTCCTCCCATTAATCTAGTACATAAAAATGTGCTATAAAAGTTTCCTTCAAAGATAATACAATCTTGACTCTGCTAGCCAGGTAAAGCCTAAGAACTAATGTAGCCTAAGTATAAAAATATAGTCACACTCTTGACCAGGTTCTTAGAAACTTTATGAAGTCTTTAAAAGCACCTTGTGAATGATTTAGTGTATTTAATTATAACACTTTTAGTGTCTATCACATAGGAGTGTGTGTGTGTGTGTGTGTGTGTGTGTGTATGTATGTATGTATGTATGTATGTATGTTTGATCCTCTAAGCAAGAGAGGTATTACACAGTTAGGCTATCAGTCTCTAGCTCCTTCCCTTCTGGGTAAGCTGGGGCTGGTGACTTTTGTAGCAGGGCATTAGGGCAGTGGGAGGCTTGTGATTGGACAGGAGAAGGGAGGCAGAGTGAGAAGTTGAGGAGACAAAGAGACGTCTCAGGAGGAGAGAGAGAACTAGAATGGAGGCCTACATGGTGTTATCAAAAGATTAGGATAATTGGGGTAAAGCTTTATCATTATCATTTGGCTCTGAAATTATTGTATTGGCATCTTGTAAATTGTGTTATTATTGATACATAAATCTGATTGGCTAATTAAGCATTAAGAGTCTTGATTCTTCTGGGTAATTAGGTGTTGAGATGGCTAACCAGGGGTGCATTGCGTGAAAGCGAGAGAAACTCAGGGGCCCCATCGGAGAGATGGCCTGGAGGGAGCCATGGGCCTTGAAAGGCCAGCAAATTGTAGGTTGAGAGACCAAGTGAGTGAGATCACCTGGTGCGGGGGCTAGCTGTAGAGAGTTGTTGGTGACAGCAGGAGCACGGGAGCATGGTCTGACCCTGTGGATAGTTGGCAGGCTCACTTTTCTTCTATTTCCCGTAACAACTTACTGAAGAATTGTCACTCTTCTGAGACAAGTGCTAGAAGCCATTTCTGTTCACTTCTACGGTCACTCACACGACTATCTGACACCCACTGCACAGCTGACATCATTCTAAGTGATACCAGTGAACACAGAAAAGACTTGTCCCTCAAGAACTTACCTTCTGTGGGGTATAGGTGGGAGAATACATATTTAAGTTGCTGTCATGATAAAGAGTAGCCTTGGAAGACTTCATTGAAGGTAATACTTGAATATGTACAAAAGGGAGTCAGGAAAGAAATATGTAATTCCACAAGAGAATGGCCCTTGAAGTGGAGGAAACAGTGAGCACAGTTGCTCTCAAGAAGGAGAGTGCTGCTCGACTGTTCAAGGACTAGCCAGGAACTCAGAGCAACTGAGGACAAGCCAGGTAGGAGTTCAGGGAAAGAGATGGGAGGGAGGCTAAGGCTGGTGGCTGGGAGCAGACTTGATTTTACTCCAACTTGAGCAGATGGAGGCCAGGATCAAATGATTTGAACAAGCAGTGTAATTCTAAGAGCAGAAATATTGAGATTCTTCATGGAGGCCACTCTGGATGAAAGAGATTGTGGTGTGGACTAGGATTTTAGCAAAATGTTTCCATGATGAGGATCAGATTCTTGGAAGAGATTTGCTGTTATGCTGTTCATGTAACCCCCAGACATCTAGTATGAATAGTGGAAAATGTAGATGGTCTTCATAAGAACAGGGAGATCAGAATAGGAGAGGTTGAGAAGGTTGGAGGTGTGGAAGGCTGAGATTCTTACTAGGCTTTGCTTAGGCTCTTTAGTAGGTATATATAGAGAGGAACTTGCAATTCATGCCTGAGATCTGGGCTGTCTTGAGATCAGAGCTATCTTTAGGTCTGGGCTAAGTGATACGAATTTTTTAGTTGTAGGCTCCTATTAAAAGCCTAAGTAAGACTGGATGAGATGTCCTAAGATCTTAGTGTGAATAGGCAAAGAAGAGGTCTGAGGGATGAGTCTTAAAACTCTAACATCTGGAGTACAAGAAAATAGGGTTGGGGAGGGGGACTGCAAAAGAAACAGAAGAATTAATCATTGAGAGAGGTATAGAACCAAGGGCCCCAGGTAGGCTGGGGGGCCAAAGTAAGAGGATTTCCCAAAGAAGCTGGGTTGCTATACTCTGTTAAATGTCACTGTTCTATCCCATCTGGAAGGATGGAAGATTTACTTTGCTCCCAGCCTGCTAGTCAGCCTTCACTGTGTCAAAGGTGCTATAATGGGCTGCTGGGGTAAAAATCCATCAGAAATGTCTTTCAGTGTAGACCACACTGATCTGATAAGCAAGAAAGGCCTAGAAATCTCATAGTGGCATGACTATGTTGGAGTTAACCAATCACTTTGTGATTAGGTTGGTGGTCTCCTCTTTTGGGGGGTGGTATATATACCTGCCACCAAAAACCTGGTCTAAAGCCTATGGTTGTGGAGGTTACAAGCCCAAGAGGAGAATATGCTACTGTTGATACGTTGTCAGACTTCCCTCTAAATATTTGTGTAGAAACATACAGATGAAACTTAAGAGGTACTAGATGTGCTTGGCAGGGTGACTGGCTGAAAAATTCCCCTGGAGCTCCTGGCATTTGTGCTTCTGGATCTGCGGTCTGTGTCTGGAACGTGTAAGTCTCCTGATCCATCCACGTGTGAAATTTACACTTATGCTTCCAAGTCACCACACTTAAGCATCTTTCTCTGCATGTGAATTCTCTATGGCTTTTCAGGCAGGCTAAGTCATTCTGAGCTTACATATGGTTAAACACACACACACACACACACACACACACACACCCCACAGGCTTATTTATCAGCCACTAAGCAGTAACTTCATGACAAGTCTTATGTCTTTCTAAGATCTTCAGTGTACTTTAATTACCAATTACTTAATTAAATAATGATTATTTAATAATTAAAATTATTAATTAATAATTAATGTTGGTTAAACTAATAAGTTATTATATATGTGTATAATTTATTTTATGTGTATGCATGCCTTGCATGTATGTAAGTCTATGCACTACACATGTGCCTGGTGTCTGCAGAGGACAGAAGAGTATGTCAGATGCTCTGAAATAGGAACTCAGGAAGGTTGTGAGCGGTCATGTAGGTTCTAAGAATCAAACACAGGTCCCGTGAATTAGCTACCAGTGCTCATAACCACTGACCCATCTCTTCAGTCCGTTATCAGTTATTTTCAGAAACAAATTCATATAGTATATTTTGATTGTAGTCTTTGCCCTCCCTCAACCTCTCCCAGCTCCTCTTCACCTCGCTACCTACCTGGCTTCATTTTCTTTCTTTTTCTCAAATAAAAAATTAAAACAAACAAACAAAAACCCTAATAAGATGAAAAACACCAAAACAGAAGAAAAGTATATATTAAAAAAAATGGAATCTGTTTTGTGTTGGCTAACTGCTCCTGGGCGTGGCGGCTGTCCTGGAGTATAGTTGATACGCCTGGTGCAACTTCATTGGGGAAAAACTGATTTTTTTTTTCCTGATAGGCATCAACTGCAGATGGCTTCTTAGTTAGGTGTGAAACTTTGTTCACTTGAAAGACATATTCTTCCCTTCCAGCTCTGAAGTAACAGCAGTGGCTCCTGCCCTTTGCAGGCAAAGAATCGATATTATCTCCATATCTCCAGGCGAGCCCCAAACAGGATTTCCATGGCACGGTACACAGAGCTCTGTTTCTTGTTCCCCTTACACCATGGGCACTAACTGTGTCGGTGAGAGGAGGCCTTTCTGACTTGTACAACCACGGGGCCTGGCCAGGGTTGTCAGTGTGCTCCATCATATTGATTTGTTGCGGCACTAAGGTGGGTGACCCTGTAGTGTGCCGTCTATGCACCATTAGTCAGTGCTGAGGGCTCCGTTAGTTTTCCTCTCAGGCGTCTGTATTTTCCTAATGTGCCTTCCCTAAGCTGCAGCATCATTTCCTTCCCAGCATCTTTTCAGTTACATCTAAAACAGCCTTCATTGCAGTTTGGAGGCTTTTTGAGATGAAGGTTATCTATTTCTATATTTAGCTGACTTTTTTTTTCTTTTTCTTTTTCTACCTGATTCTTTTTTTTTTTTTTTTCTTTGTGACTTACAGACCCTGAGTATTTTGTTTGGGCTGTTATCTGTTACGCTGAGGGGGCAGACATGCTCTGTGTATATTGTCTCCATTTATCCTTGGGTTTCCACTATTAATTAGCAAAGTCATTTTCTGATGGCCACAATGAGGTTAGAATAAATGTGCCCATCTAAGTATCCAGCAAGCCCAATGCATTCAGAGTGGTACCAGGGGACCAATTCTAGTCTGATAAACTCCATTAATAGGAAAACATAGATAAAATCTCATGGTCTTAGTCAGCAGCTTTCATCTTATAAAAATCTAGGCTGAGCCACAGTTGTACTTTGGAGATTTCACTCAGAGTAACAGTTTTGTTTTGCTTAAGGGTGAGAAAATTGAATCTGTATTCCTTGAGTCAGGCTTGCCGAGAGGAGGGCCCCCTTCACCTGGCTATCTGGAAGACCTGTGGGTCTCGGGAACAGGGTGGATTTCTATGCACAGCCATGAGTTCCACAGAGCATTAATTCTGCTTCATTGCTTGCCCATTTGAACTGGAAAAGTGCTGGTGAATACATTATCTTTTGAGGCCTCAAGTCCCACATCCATTCATTGCTGTCACAAGGTCAGACTCAAGGTCAGAGATTGGTACCTGGGGAGCCTGCTGCTACTCTTTCTGTTGCAGCTCCTCCCCCCCCCCCACACACAATGGACAATGCCTCGGCTTCATATGCTTTAGACAATCAACATTGCTTCTTTATGTGGGAAAGGTCAGTGTGAGCAGCACAACACAGTTATACTTTTATGGAGAAATAGAAACACTTTCTTCCAGCCATGTGCCCTGGGTTAGAGGCCTGGCTCACGTAAGCTGAGTAACCCACAATGATCATGGTAAATTTGTTTTTGTGAAAGAAACCATGTTCAGTTAAAAGATCTTAGAGTGATTTCTAGTTGCTCTGGGACCCTAGGGAACTCTGCTCTCCTTCACGTGGCTGTGCTCAAGGATATTCTTGAGTGTGTCACAGCCTGCATCCACAAGTCTGTCAAATAATTCTTTTCATCTTATTAGATATTTCCCTTTTGGTAATTTGGGCTAACCCTTGGTAAATCTATTTTATTTCCTTCTATTTTTTTTTGCAATAAAGTATATTATGCTATAGATACCACCAATATGTAAGGTAGAATATAAAAGGTTGAATTTTTCTACCCAGTTAAAATGGAAAATACAGGTGAGGAATTGCTAAAAAGAGACAGATGTGTATATAAACGAAGCTGCAGGCTATGCAAATTTGGTCTTTCTGTGAGAAGCACGTGAATTACATTGGCAGGAGATCTTCTGATATGAACTTCACATCTATAGGAAGTCAGTGGATGCTCTATCGAGAATAGTGATATGTCAACCAGAGTCCAGGCTTGCTGTATGAATAACGATGATGGACCAGGCATATAGACTTTATTAATTTTTATTTTCATTTTGCTAACTATCCTTCCAAATGCCCCATTTGTGTGATAAACTTTTAATTAAACTCATTAACTCAACCTTTTGTGTAAAATCCATTGTATTAGCCTCAGTCCCGATTACTGGTTGATTAGCTTTCATAACAGTGGCCGTGAATGACCATACTGACAAAGCAGTTTCACAACATGTTCATTTAGCAAAACCACAATAGTTGATTCTCTCCTTGGGTCTATGACCTCCCCAACTATTGCTCTTGAGTAGGTTTATGAAAGGCATGAATTCTCTCTCTCTCTCTCTCTCTGTGGAGCAGGCTTCAAATACAATCAGAAAATGATTGGTTACCTATAGCAATCATGCCATTATTGTCCCAATGGGCACATCTTGCATTACAGGTTGATACTATAGGATGAAGGATCCAGTGCTAGGTAATAACAATAATGTCTTTTCTTCCCCTGGAAGCTTACCTAGCATACCAACACTATCAAAGACAGTGAGTGGGAATGAGATTTCCATTTCAGTTTCAGATTGCTTTCTCTATGTCCTGCAGACAAAACACATGGTGTCTTCAGCAACAAGATCTTACTACCTAATTAGGATGGACAACCAAGGTCAATGGTAATTGCCTGTGTCATTTCATAGTCTACTGGGAACTCCCTGAACAACAATCATAGGTAGATGTCTTATGCCTATATGCCAAGAACTGTGATTTTTGTTTAATAATCCATGTCTTCTGGAGGAAGTATTGTCTACTCATGCAAGTCCACTCCATCTAACCCCCTTTAAAACGTGTGGGTGTGTACACATATGTGCATTTAATTGGCTTACAAAATAATGGATTTTCATAAGAATTCTTCAGACCTTGTTATTTTTGCTTAACCCATTTCCCACCTTCTCCCCTACCTAAATCCTTTCAACCCTATCCCTGTCCTTAATCTGAAGTATCTTACTTTTGTATTATTTATGTTTTTTTCTGTCTCCTCTTCTGAGAACTTAAGGTTTCTCCCCTCTTCCTCTCATGGGTCCTTTCTGGCTTCCCGAGGTCTACAGACACTCCAAATTCAAGCTAAATACATGACTCTTAGAGTTTGAATCTATGATCCACATATGAGAGAAAACACATCTGTTTGTCTTTCAGTGCCCAGGTTAACTCACTTAATATAACATTTTCTAGTTCCATTCACTTTTCCTAAAGGCTTTATGATGTCATTCTTCTGTGCAACAGAATAAGATTCCATTGTGGACATGTATCACATTTTCATTATCCATTCAACAGTTGGTAGATATCTAGGGTGATCCATATTCTGTTGGAAATAGAGTAGCATGAACATAGATATGGAACATGACTGTAGGAGGACATGGAGTCCTTTTTCTGGAGACAGTGCACTGGCTAGTTTTATGTTGTACTGGCTATTTTGTGTCAACTTGACACAGCTGGAGTTATCACAGAGAAAGGAGCTTCAGTTGAGGAAATGCCTCCATGAGATCCAACTGTAAGGCATTTTCTCAATTAGTGATCAAGGGGGAAAGGCCCCTTGTGGGTGGGACCATCCCTGGGCTGGTAGTCTTGGGTTCTATAAGAGTAGGCTGAGCAAGCCAGGGGAGGCAAGCCAGTAAAGAACATCCCTCCATGGCCTCTGTATCAGCTCCTGCTCCCTGACCTGTCTGAGTTCCAGTCCTGACTTCCTTTGGTGATGAATAGCAGCATGGAAGTGTAAGCCGAATAAACCCTTTCCTCCCCAACTTGCTTCTTGGTCATGATGTTTGTGCAGGAATAGAAACCCTGACTAAGACATATGTCAACTTGACATAAGCTAGAGTCATCTGAAAGGAGGGACTCTCAATTGCAAAAATGCCTCTATAAGATCTAGCTGTGGGACATTTTCTTAATTCATGGTTGATAGGGGAGGTGCCTAGACCATTGTTGGTGATGCCAGCCATGAGCTGGCAGTCCTGGGTTCTATACAAAAACAAAGCTGTACAAAATTTGGAGAGCAAGCTAGTAAGAAGCACTCCTCCATGGCCTCTACATCATTTCCTGCCTCAAGGATCCTGCCATGTTTGAGTTCCTGTCTTAACTTCCTTCAGTGATGAAGAATAATTTGGAAACTTAAGCCAAACAAACCCATTTCTCTCCAAGTTGCTTTGGTCATAGTGATTCATCATAACAATAGATAGCCTAACTAGGACAAACCGGGTTTGTCTATGTTGCCTTGGATGTCCTGTAACTCATTATGTAGATCATATTGACCTCAAACTCAGAAGAACCCACTGCCTCTGTCCCGAGTCTGTGTATTCAAGATAGATACAACAAAAGTAGCTCTACTTATAATTTTTTTTTCAGAAGCCTTCATATGGAATTCCATAGTGGCTATTCCAATTTACACTCCATGATGATTTGTTTTTGCCAACTTGACATAAACTAGACTAGAGTCACCTGGGTATAGGGAACTTTAAATGAGGCCTTTATCTTCAGATTGACCAGTGGAAATGCCAGTGAAATATTTTCTTAATGATTGATGTATGTACCATCCAGCAGGACCCAGTTATTCGTGGGTAAGAGGGGAACCGCAAACCTGCAAGAGAAACGGGCAGGAAAAAAAGAGAGAGACCAAGGAGGATTCCTGTCAAGGTCTGTTTAATGAAGGCTAGGAGCCTGATTTCTCTTACACAGTGAGAGAAAATCGGGAGGGATTGAGGGGGCATAATAAAATACAGAGAAAGGGATGGACATCTGGGGAGAATGCTGCTTACAGGCTTCTCCCAGCTTATCTCGGAATGTTGGCCCTAAAATTGTCCCGGGCGGCCTTCAAACATTCTGCAGTTTATCTTGGAGTGCCTGTCCTGACTAAACAATCTCGGGCAGCAAACAGAGACATGGAGGAGGAGGTGAAGCTGTCTTAATCTAAGCAGTTCTAGGTGCCAAGTGAAGGAGGGAGTGAAGCTGGCAGTCTCCTGCACCAGGTGGAGGCAATGAAGGGGTGTGTGTGACATAATTCCCTTCAAAGGGTCAGCTGGATCTTTAGGGTGAGAGTAACTGTGGGACCTAGTATCCCACTGTTTGGTCTCTCACAGATGTAGAAGGGCCAGCAAATTTGGGGTATTGCCATTCCTAGGCAGGTAGTGCTGGGGTCATTAAAGAAAAAAGCTGAGCAAGCAATGGGGAGCAAGTCTGTAAGTCTGTCTTTACAATGTTCTTCTTGGTCTTTTCTTCAGTTTCTGCCTCCAGGTTCCTGCCATGAGTTTCAGCCCTGTTTTCCCTCAGTGATGAACCTGCAAGTATAAGATGACATAAATCTTTTCCTTTTCAAAGTTGCTTATGGTAAGCATCCAATCACAGGAACAGAAAAGCAAACAGAATATATCTATGCACCAGTGGATGTAAACATTTGTTATCATTTGTTTTCTTGAGGCTAGCTATTCTGACTTGGGTGATGTAGAATCTCAAAGTAGTTTTAATTTGCATTTCTGTGATAATATTTAACCCTTTAAATATTCATGTGTGTGTGTGTGTGTGTTTTCTTTTGAGACAAGTATGCTCCAGATCACACTCATTTTCTTTTTGAGGAGGTGGTTTCATTGATGTTTGGTTTCTTGAGGTTTTTGTATTCTTGACACACTAATCCTCTGCCAGATGTATAGCTGGCAATGATTTTCTCTCATGCTTTGGACATTCTTTTCACTCAAATCCCAGTTCCCTTTGCTATACGGAATTATTTTAATCCCATAAGGTTCTATATGTCAATTATTGGCCTTATTTATTGAGCAATAGGAACACATAAGACTAAGAAACACCTCTTTCCATCATATAATTCTAACACTAAATACACAGAACAAATACAATATATTGAAAGTGACAAGAAAGAGACTCCAAGTCACACATAAGGGCTGATCTTTTTAAAGAATGGATTATTTAACTGAAACTTTAAAAGCAGGAGAGACTGGAAAAAATGTTTATCTGGCAACCCAGACTAATATATGCAATAAAAGTATCTATCATTATTGAAGGAAAAGTAAAAACTATTCATGATCACACTGCTCCCCAACCCAAAGCCCCACCTGCCTCTTGGGAGGCTTTCTCCAACCAGGGACACCCAGGGCCTACCAGGCTAGCCAACAACAGAGACAACCAGATGGCAAAAAGCAAGTGCAAGAACATAGTAAACAGAAGCCAGTGCACTATGACACCATCAGAACTGAGCTTCCCTACTACAGCAAACCCTGGATATCCTAACACACCTGAAGAGCAAGATTGTGCCTTGAAATCCTATCTCATGAAGATAATAGAGGACTTTAAAGATGATATAAATAAATCCCTTAAAGAAATAAGGAAAACACAATGAAACAGGTAGAAGCTCTTAAAGAGAAAACAAATAAATCCATTAAAGAAATACAGGAAAATACAATCAAACAGGTGAAGGAAATGAATAAAACAGTCCAAGATCTTAAAATAGAAATTGAAGCAATAAAGAAATCACAAATGGAGGCAACCCTGGAGATGGAAAACCTAGGAAAGAGAAAAGGAACTGTAGACACAAGCATCACTTACAGAATGCAAAAGATGGAAGAGAGAATCTCAGGCATAGAAGACACCATAGAAGAAATTAATACATCAATAAAAGAAAATGTCAAATGTAAAAGGTTCCTAACTCAAAACATCCAGGAAATTTGGGACACTATGAAAAGACCAAACCTAAGAATAATAGGAATAGAAGAAGATAAAGATTTCCAGTTCAAATGGCCAGAAAATATCTTCAACAAAATCATAGAAGAAAACTTGCCTAACCTAAAGGAAGAAAGAGATGGCTATAAACATACAAGAAGCTTACAGAACATAAAATAGATTGGACCAGAAAAGAAAATCCTCCTACAACATAATAATCACTAAATAAAGGCATACCTATCAGAATTACACCTGACTCAACAAAGGCCCTAAGAGACAGAAGATCCTGGACAGATGTCTTGCAGACCCTAAGAGACCACAGATGCCAGCCCAGACTACTATAGCCAGAAAAACTCTCAATCACAATTGTTGGAAAAACCAAGATATTACATGATAAAACCAAATTTAAACAATATATTTCTACTAAGCTAACTCTACAGAGGACACTAGAAGGACAACACAAAGAGGGTAACTACAGCAAGAAAACACAAGAAATTAATTTCTCACAGCAAACACCAAAGGAGAGAATAACACACACACACACACACACACACACACACACACACACACACACAGTACCACCTCCAACATCAAAATAAAAGGAACTAACATTGGTCATCAATATCTCTCATCATCGATGAACTTGATCCACCAATGATAAGACACAGGCTAACAGACTGGATACATAAATAAGGTCCATTATTCTACTGTATACAAGAAGCATACTTCAGTAACAGAAGTAGCCACTACCTCAGAGTAAAGGGCTGGAAAAAGGTTTCCAAGCAAACAGATCCGAGAAACAACCTGGAGTAGCCATTCTAATATCTAATAAAATGGAGTTTCACCCCAAAATAATAAAAAAGATGGGGAGATACACCTCATACTCATCAATGGAAAAATCCACCAAGATGTTGTCTCAATTCTGAATATCTATGCTCCAAATGGAAGGGCACCCACATTTGTAAAAGAAACATTATTACAGCTCAAATGACACACACACACTCATAGTGGGAGACTTCAACACCACACTCTCACCAGTGGACAGGTCATTGAAACAGAAACTGAGAGGAAATCATAACAGATGTTATGAACCAAATAGATTTAACAGATATCTATACAACCTTTCACCCTCAAACAAAATAATATACCTTCTTCTCAGCACCTCACAGAACCTTCTCTGAAATTGATCATATAATCGAGGACAAAGCGAGCCTCAAGAGATACAAGAAGATTGAAATAACCCCTTTCATCTTATCAGATCACTATAGATTAAGGTTGGATTTCAACAACCATAGAAACCACAACAACACACTCATGGAAATTGAACAACTCTCTACTCAATGATCACTTAGAGAAGAAATGAAGAAAGAAATTAAAAGAGTTTCTAGAATTCAATGAAAAGGAAGGCACAATACATCCAAACTTATGAGACACAATATAGAAGCAGTGCTAAGAGAAAAATTCATAGCACTAACCACCTTCATAAAGAAACTGGAGAGACCTAATTCTAGTAACTTAACAGCACACCTGAAAGCTTTAGAACAAAAAGAAGCAAACACACCCAAGAGGAGTAGAGGGTAGGAAATAGTCAAACTCAGGACTGAAATCAACCAGTTAGAAACAAAGAGAATAATACAAAGAATCAGCAAAACCAGGAGCTGGTTCTTTGAGAAAATCAATAAGATAGATAAACCCTTAGCCACACTAACTAAAAGTCAGAGAGACAGTATCCAAATTAGCAAACTCAGAAATGAAAGGGATACATAACAACAAACACTGAAGAAATTAAAAAAAAAAACCATTAGGTCTTACTTCAAAATCCTGTACTCCACAAAACTGGAAAATCTAAATGAAATGGATGACATACCAAATGTTAAATCAAGATCAGGTAAACTATTTAGATAGCCCCATAGGACTACAGTCCCTAAGGAAATAGAAGCCATCATTAAAAGTCTTCCAACCAAAAAAAAAAAAAAAAAAAAAAAAAAAAAAAAAACAAAAACCCGGGGCCAGATAGTTTTAGTGCAGAATTCTACCAGACCTTCAAAGATGAGTAATACCAATACTCCTCAAACTATTCCACAAAATAGAAACAGAGGGAACATGACCTAATTCATTCTATGAGGCCACAGTTACCCTGATATCTAAACCACTCAAATACTCAGCAAAGATAGAGAACTTCAGGACAATTTTGCTTATGAACACCAGCACAAAAATACTCAATAGAATTCTCACAAACTGAATCCAAGAACACATCAAAAACATCATTCACCATAATGAAGTAGGCTTCATCCCAGGGATGGCTCAATATTTGAAAATCCATCCCAACACCACTGGGAGTATCTGGGACCAGCAGGATCCAGGGATGCAGGAACCCAGCCCAACCAGTAGTACAGATTCCTTCTTGTCTGGATTGGAGCTCTGAGCAGACATTGGGCCTGAACTCTGCAGCCAGTCCCAGAACACCCAGAGGAAGCTTCACTCCCAGGTGGTCTAACACACCCAGGATCCCAGGATTCCAGGGGTTTGGTCACACCAGAATCTCTGAGTCTCAGAGGGAGCTTTACTCCCCGGAGCTCTGACACACCCAGGATTTTAGGATCACAGGATCCCAGAATCACAGAGACAGCTGAACTCTGAGGAGTTCTGACACAACCAGAATCACAGGAAGGACAGGCTCCAGTCAGATATAGCAAGGATAGGTAGCACTAGTGAGAACCAGATGGCAAAACATAAGAACACAAGCAACAGAAACCAAGGTTACTTGGCATCATCAGAACCCAATTCTCCCACCATAGCAAGTCCTGGATACCCGAACAAATGAGAAAAGCAAGATTTAGATCTAAAATAATTTCTCACGATGATGATTGAGGACTTTAAGAAGGACATAAGTAAGCCTCTTAAAGAAATACAGGAGAACACAGATAAACAGCTAGAATCCCTTAAAGAGGAAACACAAAAATCCCTTAAAGAATTACATGACAACACAATCAAACAGGTGAAGGAAATGAACAAAACCATCCAAAATCTAAAAATGGACATAGAAACAATAAAGAAATCACAAAGGGAGACAGCCCTGGAGTTAGAAAAACTAGGAAAGAGATCAGGAGTCATAGATGCAAGCATCACCAACAGAATACAAGAGATAGAAGAGAGAATCTCAGGTGCAGAAGATACCATAGAAAACATTGACACAAAAGTCAAAGAAAATGCAAAAGGCAAAAATCTCCTAACCCAAAACATCCAGGAAATCTAGGACACAAATGAGACCAAACCTAAGGTTAATAGGTAGAGAAGAGAGTGAAAATTCCCAATTTATAGTGCCACAGACGGGGCTCAGTTGGTCCCCCTCAATCCGTGGGAAATTAGGGTTCCCAGACAGGTGGGCAATGGAGTTGGTAAGACATGACAGACACGAACACAAGGGAGTGCTGTATCTGGATGTATTTTCACGAAGTGAACACCAGGTCTTATATAATACAGAAAACAAAGGAGTAGGGTGTCACAGAAGGCAAGGTACATTGAAGTATCTGATACAAAACAGAGAAATGACTTCAAAGGACTGACAGGAACCAGGCAATGTTTACAGTAAAGATAAAACAGCCCTGCCTAGAGTCAGCTAATGACAGGTAAGAATTTCACACTCTAGTCACAATTTATTCTACTCCTTTGAGCCTTATGAAAGCTAGCACCAGGGGGTTCTGCTTTAGCAGACCTTATCATGAATAATGTAATACCACAACCCCCCTTTTTCCTAGGCCTTGGTAAATACTTGCATATGAGAGTTACTTGGCTGTTTTTTTAAGTATCTGTAGGGAATCTTCATTTGTCAGAAGAATTCACCAACTTTCTTCTAATATGCAATGTAGTCTGCTATACCTGGCTGTAATGAAGATTCTAAGTATACTTTGCTAACCTTGCCCTGAGATTTCTATCTGGCAAACTGAGATGCCTGATTACTGTCAACACTGAGGCATTTCATCTGGATGAATGACATTCCTACAGAATTCCAAGCCCAGAGTCAGCTCAAAGACTGTCTAGGACATTGATGAAGACCAGGGAGTAAAAAAATCAAGGAGTAAAGTTCAACCTGATTAAGTACTTGTAAAATCATTACTTGGACACACCTATAATACAAGAAAGCACACAGATCCATACACCCGACTAATGCAAGGACAGAATTTGAGTATAAATGCTATGGGGAATGCCAAGGTTCCAGGAGGCTAAGTTTCCGTGAAACTCATTGCCTCAGGACTGCTTCCAGGTTTTCAGGCCTGTCGTGAATGTCACTACTGGAGTGGATGTAGCATTAAAGGGCCAGCAAATATCTTCAACAAAATTATAGAAGAAAACTTCTGCAACCTAAAGAAAGAGATGCCCATGAACATACAAGAAGCTTACAGAACTCCAAATAGACTGGACCAGAAAAGAAATTCCTCCTGTCACATAATAATCAAGACACCAAATGCACTAAACAAAGAAAGAATATTAAAAGCAGTAAGGGAAAAAGGTCAAGTAGCATATAAAGGGAGATATATCAGAATTGCACCAGAATTCTCACTAGAGACTATGAAAGCTAGAAGATCCTGGGCAGATATCATACAGACCCTAAGAGAACACAAATGCCAGCCCAGGCTACTATACCCAGCAAAACTCTCAATTACCATAGACAAAGAAAACAAGATATTCCTTGACAAAACCAAATTTACACAACATCTTTCCACAAATCCAGCCCTACAAAGGATAATAGACGGAAAACACCAACACAAGGAGGGAAACTACACCCTAGAAAAAGCAAGAGTGTGATCTTTCAACAAATCCAAAAGAAGATAGGTACACAAACATAATTCTACCACTAACAACAAAAATAACAGGGAATAACAATCACTTTTCCTTAATATCTCTTAACATCAAATGGACTCAACTTCCCAATAAAAAGACATAGACTAACAGACTGGATATGTAATCAGAATTTTGCTGCATATAGGAAACACACCCTGCCGCAGACCCTCTGGGTCCCTTTGTCTGCGTGGAATGGGTCTCTGGGTGCAGATGGGCAAGGAGTCGGTGGGAATGACAGACAGATGCACACAGGAGATTGTGTAGAATCTTAATGTATTGACACAAAGTGAACAGCAGTCTTATATAGTACAGAAAATAAAAGGGATAGAAAGTCACAGCAGGCAAAGTACATTGAAGTTACCTGACACAAAACAAAGGAATGACTTCAAAGGGACTCACAGGAACCAGGTAAATGTTTGCAGTAAAGATAAAGCAGTCCTGCCTAGGGTCAGCTTAATGACAGGTAAGGATTTCACACCCTAGTCACAATTGGTGCTACTCCTTTGAGCCTTGTGAAAGCTAGAACCAGGGGGATCCGCTCTAGCAGACCTTCTCATGAATAATGCAATGCCACACCCCCCCTATTTCCTAGGCCTTGATAAATTCTTGTATGAGTGTAACTTTTAATTATCTGGAGAATCTCCATTTGTCAGAAGGATTCATCAACTTGCTTCTAATATGCAATGTAGCCTGTACTGAAGATTTCTATCTCAGTGGGATTCCCTAGCTCTTACATGGTATTCCCTTGTTTGGGTGAGATTGGCTACTGTCCCAAGTAAACACTCTGCAGACCAGCCCTGAGCTGCTCTGGCTTGGTTCTTTTGTAATGCCTAGTTAGTTTCACTGTCTCTACCAAGCTCCTCGGCTTCAAGCATTTTTTAGGACATTGGAATACTGGCGAAGGCTTAGCTATGTCAGAATTCAATCTTAAAAGGCACTTATAATAAGATAATACTAAAAGAGAACACGTGGATCCATAGACCAGACTAACGCAGGGATAGGGTATAAATATACAGGTTATGAGAACGCCAAAGTTCCAGGAAGTGAGTTTCAGTGAAACTCTTTGCCTCGTGAGTGCTCCCAGGTCTCTCGGCCTGCCAAGCAAACTTCACTGGAGTGTGTGTAGCAACACCCCAGTGACAAAAACAAACACTACCTCAGAGTAGAAGGTTGGAAAACAATTTTCAAAGCAAATGGTCCCAAGAAACAAGCTGGAGTTGTCATTCTAATATCAAACAAAATTGACTCAATAGAAACAGATGTATAAAAGTTGGGGTCATAGACAGATGCACTTAGCACTTAAAATGAGCAGAATGCATAGAAACAAACACTTATCTAGGACTAATTGACTATTCTGGATCTTTTGTTGTTCTATATCAAGTTGAGGATTTTTTTTTTCTATTTATGTGGAGAATGAGATGAGGATGTTGATTGTGAATTCATTGAATCAGTAATTTGTTTTGGTAGGAAGGTCTTTTTTTTCAATGTTAATTCTACCAAGCTTGGGATGTCTTCAAATTCTAGTATGTTTCTTAATCTCTTTCTTCACACATTTAAGGTTTTCACTGTCGAGAGTTTTTTTTTTTTTTTTGTTACCTTGTTTGTTATGTATATTCTAAATATTTTATTTTATTTGAGAAACTGAGTAGAGGAGTATGTCCATGATCTTTTTCTCAGCATGCTTGTTACTCATATGTATTAAGACTGGTAAATTTTGTAAGTCAATCATGTATCATAACACTTTGCTGAAATTATTAATAATTTCTACATTTTTTCTATTTAAATTATGGGAACATTGGATATAAGATAATATAATCTTCAATTGAAAAAAAATCCCTGAAAATCCATCAATGTAATACACTTTATAAACTAACTGGAAGAAAAAAAAAATCACATGATCAACTTATTAGATGCTGAAAAAGCCTTTGACACAATCCAACACCCCTTCACATTAAAAGTCTTGGAGAGATCAGGGATTCAAGGTACATACCTACACATAATAAATGCAATATATAGCAAGCAAATAGCCAACATTAAATTAAAAGGAGGGAAACTTTAAGAAATCTCATGAAAATCAGAGACAAGACAAGGCTGCTCATTCTACCTATTCAATATAGTACTGGAAGTTCTAGCTAGAGCAATTAGATAACAAAAGGACATTCAGGGGATACAAATTGGAAAGGAAGAAGTCAAAGTATCACTATTTGTGGATGATAGTACACATAAGTGACCCTTACAACTTTATCTGAGAACTACAGCTGATAAATAACTTCAGCAAAGTGTCTTGATATAAAATTAACTCAAAGCAACCAGTACCCCTCCTTTACAAATGATAAATGGGAAAGAAATTAGGGAAACAACACCCTTCACAATAGTCACAAATATAAAATATCTTGTTGTAATCAACCCAGCAAGAAAAGGGTCTCTAGAACAAGAACTTCAAGTCCCTGAAGAAAGAAATTGAAGAAGCTACAAGAAGATGGAAAGATCTCCCATGCTCACTAATTGGTAGGATTAACATAGTGAAAATAGCCTTCTTATCAAAAGCGATCTATAGATTCAGTGCAATCCCCATCAAAGCCTGAACACAAATTTTTACAGACCTTGAAAGAGAAATTTCCAATTTTATATGGAAAAACAACAACAACAACAACAACAAAAACAAAAACAGATAGCTATAACAATCCTGAACAACAAAAGAACTTCTTGAGGAAGCACTGTCTCTGATCTCAAGCTGTACTACAGAGCAATAGAGATAAAAATAGTAGTATTGATACATAAATAGACAGGTAGATCAATGGAATTGAGTCAAAGACCCAGAAATAAACCCACACACCTTTAGATAGTTGATTTTTGACAATGAAGCCAAAAACCATACAATGGAAAAAAGAAAGCATCTTCAACAATTGGTGCTGGTCTAAATGGATGTCTGCATGTAATACAATTACATCCATATTTATCATCCTGAACAAAATTCAATTCTAAGTGGATCAAGGATGTCAACACAAAATCAGATTCACTAAATCTTGTAGAAGAGTAAGTGTGGAATAGTCTTGGTACAGGATCCAATTTCCTGAACAGAACACCAATGGTTCAGGCTCTAAGATCAACAATTGATAAATGAGACCTCATGAAACTGAAAAGTTTCTGTAAGGCAAAGGACCCCATCAATAGGACAAAACAGCAGCCTACAGATTTGGAAAAGATCTTCACTAGCCGTACATCTGACAGAGGGCTAATGCACAAAGTATATAAAGAATTCAAGAAATTAGACTCCAACAAGCCAAATAAGCTAATTTAAAATGGGGTACAGAATTAAATAGAGGAATCTTAAATGGTGGAGAAGCCCTGAACAAAATGTTCAACCTTCTTATTCATCAGGAAAATGCAAATCAAAATGACTCTGAGATTCTATTACATCAATCAGAATGGCTAAGATAAAAAACTCAGGCAACTATTTTGGAAATCAATCTGGTGGTTTCTCAAAAAATTGGAAATAGTTTTACCTTAAGATCAAGCTGACAGGAGCCTGAAATTACCACACACACTCCAGTAAAGTCTGCTTGACAGGCTGAGAAGCCTGGGAGCACTCAGGAGGCAAAGAGTTTCACAGAAACTCACCTCCTGGAGCTTTGGTGTTCTCATTAACTCGTATACACATACCCTATTCCCGAGTTAGTCTGGTGTATGGATCCACGTGCTCTCTTTTAGTATTATTTTATTATAAGTGCCTTTTAAGATGGAATTTTGACATAGATAAGCCTTCGCCAGTGTTCCAACGTCCTAGAAAGTCCTTGAGCTGACCATGGGCTTGGAATTCAATAAGAATGTTGCCTATTCAGTGACATTCAGAATTGCCTCTGGTATTACACTATCACTTGGAATAAAAGCCAAGTTACTCCCATATACAGGAATTTACAATGGTTTAGGAAGTAGATCAGTCTGTGGTTTTAGAGTATTGCATTATTCATGAGATGGTTAGCTAGAGCGGAACTCCCTAATTAGAGCCATGACTTGGGTGTGAAAGCCCTTGCCCTAAGAGTGTAAAGACCTCACACCTGGCTCCTAAGACTATAGCTGACCTTAGATAGGGCTGACTTTGTCTCAGTTGTTTTATTGCCCAGTTCCTGCCAGTCTTTGTGTTTACATTCCTCTGTTTTGTGTAAGAGTTATTAAGCATCGGTAACCTCATTTGTACCTTGCTAATGTGTCACCTAACTTCCCTATTTTCTTCTGTATAAAAAGTTTGATGCTCAATTTGACAAATTACATTCAGATTCTACACAACCTCCAGTGTGCATCTGTCTGTCATTAAATTCCTGCCGACTCCTTGCCCACCTGTGACCAAAGACCTGTTCCACACAGACAAAGGGACCCAGAGGGTTTGTGGCATGAAATAACTGTCTCCTGAGGGCCTTTGCCAGTGCCTGGCAAATACAGAAGTGGATGCTCACAATCATCCATTGGATGGATCACAAGGTCCCCAATGAAAGAGCCAGAGAAAATACCCAGGAGCTGAAGGGGTCTGAAGCCCCATAGGAGGAACATCAATATGAACTAACCAGTACCCCCAGAGCTCCTTGGAACTAAACCACCAATCAAAGAAAACACATGGTGGGACATGTGGCTCTAGCTGTATATGTAGCTGAGGATGGCCTAGTCGGTCATCAATGGGAGGGAGAGACCCTAGGTCCTGTGAAGGTTCTATGCTCCAGTATAGGGGAAGGCCAGGACTGGGAATGGGAGTGGGTGGGTTGGGGAGCAGGGGTTGGGGATAGGGGATTTTTGGAGGGGAAACTAGGAAAGGGGATAACATTTGAAATGTAAATAAAGAAAATATAATAATAATAATAATAATAATAATAATAATAATAAATCAAGCTATATTGGTCTTGGGCATATACCCAAATGTTGTTGTACCATACCACAAAGACATGTGCTTCAATATGTTCATAGCATCTTTATTTGTGATAGTCAGAAACTGGAAACAGCACAGATGCTCCTCAACCAAAGAATGGAAAATGTGGTTCCTATACAATGGAATACTGTTCAGCTATTAAAAACAAGGACATCATGAGTTTTGCAGCCAAATGGATGGAACTAGATAGAAAATATCATCCTGAGTGAGGTAATCTAGACCCAAAAGGACATGAATAGTATATACTTACTGATAAATGGATATTAGCCATAAAGTATAGAATGCCAATGATAAAACCTACAGACTCAAAGAAGTTAAACAAGAAGGAAGGCCCAAGTGAGGATGCTTGGATCTCACTTAGAAGAGGGAATAAAATAGTCATAGGAGGCAGAGCAGGGTGGGGGGAGGGAAGTGGGTAGGAGAGGGGGGATGGGAATGGGGGAGCAGGGGTAGGTGTGAGGAATGGCAGGAGAGAGGGCCAGGAGAATGAATGGAAATATGCAGCTACTAGGAGTAGGGCAATCTATAGGAAGTACCAGACACCTCTGATCATGAAGGCTCCCAGGAGTCAATGCAGGTGACCTTAGCCAAGATGTGTAACAATTGGAACATGGAACCAGAAGAGGCCACTTCCTGTAGCCAGGCTGGATCACAAGTAAGGGTAAGGACACCAACCCACCCACAAAACTTTTGACCCCAAATTTGTCCTGTCTGAAAGAAATGCAGGGACAAAACTGGATCAGAGACTGAAGGCATGATTAGTCAATAACAAACCCAACTTGAGATCCATCCTTGGGCAAGCACCAGTCCCTGACACTATTAATGATACTCTGCTATGCTTATAGACAGGAGCCTACATAATGGTCCTTGGAGATGCTCTACCCAGCATCTGACTGAAACAGATGAAGAGACCCACAGTTAAAGATTGGTTGGAGGTCAGGGACTCTTATGAAATAGTTGGGGCAGGTGGTGAGAATTGAAGACCCTGAAGTGTGAAGGAACTCCACAAGAACTTGACCAACAGAGTCAACTAACCTGGACCCAGGGGGGCTCTAAGAGACTGAGACACCAATCAAAGAACACACAGAGGTTGGACCAAGGTCCCTAGCACATATGTAGCAGATGTGTAGCTCAGACTCCATGTGGATCCCCCAACAACTAGAACAGGGGCTGTCCCTAAAGCTCTAACCTGACTCTGGAATCTGTTCCCTAGCAGGGCTGCCTTGTCAGTCCTCAGTGGGAGAGGATGCCCCTAATCCTACACAGACTTAATTAGACAGGGTGGGAGAAATGGGGGGAGGGGAGAGCAACCCTTCAGAGGAGAAGGGAGGGGCATGGGGGTAGGGGAAGAACCTGGAGGGAGCTCAGTGTTTGGGATGTAAATAAGTAAATAAGTGAATAAACAAACAAACAAACAAACAAATAAATAACTGTCCATGATAAAAATAGACTAAAGGGGTTTATAACCACTAAGCAATCTCTACAGAAGATAATTGAAGAAAGGGAAAAAACAAACTCATTCACAAGGCCACAGAAAAAAATAAGCCATATCAAAATAGTAGTTAAAGCAAAAGATAAAAAACAAAACAAAATTGCAGAAATCAATTCACACTTCTTTATAATAACCCTGAATATTAATGATTTCAGTTCTTCAATCAAAAGGCACAGGTTATTAGATTGGAAGAAAAATCAATAACCTCCTGTTTGTTGATTATAAAAAATGTACCTCAGTGGAGAAGGCAGACAAATAGGTGGAAAGGAGTATTCCAAAAATATGGATCTAGAGAGCATGCTGATCCCTCCATTCTAATATCTGTCAAAATAGACTCTAAACTATATGAATGAGAAAAGATAAAGAGTTTCTGTTGCTGTGATAAAAGATTGTCACCAAACACAACTAGGGAGGGAAAGATTAATTTATTTAACAGCCTGTAGGCCATCAGCCAGAGAAGTCAGGACAGGACCTCAAGGCAGGAACTAGGAGGCAAGAACTGATAGAGAGATTGTAAAAGGGTGATACTGGCTTGCTCCTTCTGGCTTGCTCAGTTTGCTTTGTTACAGAACTCAGGACCACCTGCTCAGAGTTGACATTCCCTACAATGAGCTGAGCCCTCTCATACCAATTATCAATGCAGAAAATATTCCATAGGCTTGGCCATAGATCAGTCTGGTGGGGACGTTTTCTCAATTGAGGTTCCCTCTTCCCAAATAACTCTAACTTGTTGGCACCAAACTAGGCGTCACAGAGAGATTACTTCATACTGATGAAGGACGCACTCCAACGGGAGGATGTTATGATTCTAAGATGTATATCCAGAATATAGGTACGTCCAATTTCATAAAGCTGCTACTACCACAGGAAAAGTCATAGGTTAACCCAGCAATGATACTATGAGGGGGGTTCCTTACTTCGTCTTCTTTGTTTGGTGTCCTGCATGCCTCTATATCTAGAATGGTTCTTTTTCTAAATCTGGGAAAATTTCTGCTTTTTAAAAAAATTTATTCTTTGAAAATTTGTATAATGTGTCTTAATCATATTCATACTCTCTCCGAACTCCTCCTACATCGTTTCTACTTCCCTACCCACTCATCTCTGTGCCCCACCCCCCACCCCATCATATCCTATTTGTACTGCCCAAATAATCTTGGACAAGTGTCTTTTCCCTGGAGTGTCCTCAATTCAACAGGGGCAACATTCTTAAAGTATAGAGATTTCTCTTCTCCCCAGCAGCTCTCAGTGGCCAATAGTCCTTCATCTAAGAGTTGGGCTTCATGTCTGTTTCCATATGAATATTTCATCCAGCTTGAGCTTGCATCAGGCTAGTACATGCTGCCACATTGCTGTGGTCCATATGTGCAGCATCCCTGTTGTATCTGGAGGACACAGTTTCTAGCATTTATTCATCCACTGTGCCCAGCTTTTCAGTCTTTCTAGTTCTTTGCAGCGATCCTTGAGCCGTATGTGGAGGTGTATGGTATAGACATCCTAGTTAGACAATCTTTTTTTCTCTCCATGTTGGCTAGTTTTTGGTTTTTGTGTTAATCACTATCTACTGCAAATAGAAGCTTTCCTAATGAATGTTGAATGATGCAGTAATCTGGGAATAATGATAAGTCATTAGGACTTGGTTTAATACTATGTCCATTAGGCAAGACAAACAAACAAACATAAAAATAAAGCAACAAAAGAAACAAACAAACGAAACAAAGAGGGTTCTCTGCTAGGGCCTAACACTTATCTGGCTGCAGGTTCTTGGTCCATCAATGGTGCTAGGTATGTGTTTTACATAAGCACCAAATACAGAAAAGGTGTTTATTGAAAGCTGATTAGAGAGGAAGGTGAACGCATCCGTTAAAATTCTTTTGAAAATGTTTTCTATTCTTTTAGTATTAGATTATTTACTTTCTTCTATGAGTGTTGGCTATAATTCAGAAACCCCCACTGATATCTTCTTATTATTTCATCTTTGTTTTGGTCGGATTGTTCCATGTCCTCCACCTTGCCAGATATCTGATCTCTCCTTGGTCCTTCCTACAGCTGAGACTTTATATAGAGGTTGCTGTTGTTTTACTTGCATTGTTCCATTTTTCACTTCTAATATTTCAGATTGATTTTCTTCAGTACTCTATCTCTTTTGAATTATCTGTTGTCTTCTTGTTTTCATCCAGTTGCTTGTGTCTTTGAACATACTTAGAAGTATTTTCTGTTTGCTATTGGGGATTTCATCCAATTTTCTCAAATTAGAAGCCATGACTGAGGCTTAATAAGATTTGGGGATCTCCTATTGTAATTCTATTTTATGTTTCTTATGCTACTGATTTATGCATCTGATGATATTTTGTTGCTTAGCTTATGTCTTTTTTTTTTTTTAATCAGCCAGATTCTTTCAGTTGAATTATTTTGGATGTTCAAGTGGGTCTTGAGTGTGTAGTTCAGAATACAATTCCTCATTCTGGAGTGCTTGGTGTAAGCTCTTTTCATTCCCTGAGTAGACTATTAACTGTAGAGCACTATGTAGATATTGTACTATCCAATTAATAACAGTTGATTTCAATAACTGTTGGAACATAAATAACTCAAGTTATTATGGAGTATACTAGATTTTAGTCAAAAGATTAGGAATGGGAGGGAGGGAGGAAGGTAAGATTAAGTACTAGATCTACTTTGATAAGACTAAAATTGAAGTGAATAAAGAGGCAGAGAGGGGAGTAGGATGCTGTTAGGGTGCATGGATTTTAGATATTGTGATAGTTGTGGAAAATTACAATTTAGACATAAAAGATGAGAGCAACAGGATGAGAGAGAAGAAAGGACTTAAGAGTAAGAGGTGGTATATACAGTATATGGCCAAAGATATAGCAGAGGAACAAACAACAGTCCTAACACTTATGCGAGCAACATAAATATACACATGCAAGAGTGGAAGCTAAATAACAGAGACTATTTAAGGACACTGACAGGGTGAATTGCTGGCACAGATGTGCTGTGTTGAAAGGTGACCTCTCTGGCTCTAGCAGATGATTCATGGTGCTGTATCTGTTAAAAATCACAACCCACTACCTCTTTTCATAATCTTCTACAACTCTACTGTATTAGTCTGAGTTCTATAGAATCAGAACTTATCTATCATCTATCAATCAACTTATCTCTCAGTCTTTCATCTATCTCTCATCTATCTATCTATCTATCTATCTATCTATCTATCTATCTATCTATCTAATCTATCAATCAATCTATCGTCTATCTATCATCTATCTATCTTCATCATCATATATCTATCTAATCTCTATCTCTCATATATATGTAAGATTTATGTTTCTAATAAATCCCACATATATAGGATAATTATTATTTCATTAAACAATATTATGTTATAACATAATATAGATTAATTAGAATATTAATATAGATTTATTAGAATGCCTTACAGGCTGCAGTCCAGATAATCCAACAATGGCTGGCTGGTACTGGAAAGTCCAAGAATCTCGTAACTGCCCAGTTCCACAAAGCTTGATATCTCAGCTGGTCATCTGTATAATGCTGGAATCCCAATGAAGTAGGCTCCAATGCCAAGTGAAAGAATAGATGTGTGTGTGTGCTAGCAGTGGAGGGAGAGCAGGCAAAGAGCAAATGTTTCCTTCTATGTCCTTATACAGGCTTCCAGCAGAAAGTACAGCCCATATTAAAGGTGTGTCTTTTCACCTCAAGGTTTGGATTAAAGGCAAATGTCTTCTCACCAGATCAAAGGTGTGTGTCTTCCCATTTGAAGGTCTGGACTAGAAGTAGATTCACCCATTTCAAACTAGGCAGGAAATCGCTCACAGGTGTGCCCCTCACTCCTGAATTGTAGTTCATTCCAGATGTAGTTAACTTGGCAACCAAGCATAGCCATCACACCTACCCTGCCTCTTCTCCCCTTCATCATTCCCTGGACAGTCTATCTAGATATTTTATTTTAATTGAAGCTACTGTGAATGGGGCTCTCCTCTTAGCAGATTTGGTTTTGGTCCATAGAAAAGCTGCTAAATCTCATGTTTATTCTGTCTCTTCTTTCTCTGAGTGTGTTTATTATGTGAAAGTTTTCTGGTGGAATCTTAGAGACTTTTAAATGTTTTTTTTTTTTTTCTTACCTATTGTTCTGATACTCTGAGCACCGAGTTTACTGAGTGGTGAAAGTGTGCACTGTTGTCAAGCTATTGATTTCAGAGGAAATGTTTCTGTTTCCCCGCTGACTATTGACTCTGCAGACATCTTTGTCAGTGAAGCATTCTTAGCGACAACAGATAGTTGATTCTGGCTTTTTTAATCCAGTCATGTATCTATTGATGAACTGAGCCCATTCCCATTTGAAGTTATTATTTAGAGATGATTAACATTTCCTGTAATTTCACTTGCTGTTTTTCTGGTAGGTTGGATCATCATTCTTCTTCCTTCCTTCCTTCCTTCCTTCCTTCCTTCCTTCCTTCCTTCCTTCCTTTCTTCCTTCCTTTTTTCTCTTCTCTTCTCTCCTCCTTACCTCCCTCCCTCCCTCCCTTCTTTCTCTTTCTTTCTTTCTTTCTTTCTTTCTTTCTTTCTTTCTTTCTTTCTTTCTTTCTTTCTTTCTTTCTTTCTTTCTTTTCTTTCTCTCTATAACTCTTTAATCATATGCACATACAGGATGAATGGTAGCACCAGGCTGACTGGATGAACTTGGTAGTCTCTTTGCCCTGGTATCATCCTGGCAGAGTTCTCAGATCCCACACATGGTGGGGTAAGGTTGGGAAGTAGAGTGAGAAGACAGAAGAAACAATGGCAAAGAAGACACAAGTGCTAGCGGTAGTCTCAGTTGGTGGACTCCAGTACAGATTCACTCAGTGCAAGGTCCCAGTAGTGTTCAACCTCATGCTTTCTGAAACACTCGTGAGCCATGTTTCCTGTACGGAACTGTTTAAACTTCATCTCTCCAAAGCTCCAGTCTTTGGCTGTACCCTCCCACATTAGTATACATTTGTTAGTTTTCTTCACAGCTTCTCCATCAGCTTCCTTCTCCTCATCTCCCTTTGGGTTAGATGTCTGCTCATCCCACTTTATCCAATGTAGCATGACATGCTTAAATTTCTTCTGGGCTTTGAGGCCTCCTTCCCCTACCACCACATTGACATCCTTGTGCAGCACCATCACCCCTGTCAGGTACAGCTGCCCAGCATTAGCCTCAATGTTGAACTTCTTGGCAGGGTTGCTCAAATTTGAACTCTATATACAAATATATGTACCCCCTGTAAAATGTCTTCTTTAAGCTTTTTAATTTTCTTGACCTTTCTCTGTTTGCTGTAAGTTTTCAGGCAGCGTTGGCCTCTTCATACACCCTGTCATGACAGGAAGGACATCCACAAGTGAGGAAGGCATTGCTGATCTGTCTCTTTACCATCTGAGCTCTGACATGGGCTTCTACCTTTGTAGGGTCTTGAACTGCTTCTGTTCCTAATACTCGCATTAAATTTGAGATTCTCAATTTGGGGTCTGGAGGAGGTGTCAGGCCTAGCCTGACTTTCTCTTGTAGCTCTCTTTGTTGCTTCCTAAGTTTCTTCTGCTCCTTCTTTGTAAGATATACCCCAAGGGTAACTGGTGTATCATTGTCAACTGGAGTGTTAAACTGGGCTGGATGTTCAACCAGGATTTGTGATTCCAAAATAATCTCTTTTAGGATTATCCTCTGTAAGGTCAAAGCCATTGGGTATGATGTAAGAGTCCCACCACTCAATTTCCTTTTAGCTCCTTTTTAGGAGCAATGAGGGCAAGTCTAGTTGAAGTATGAATACCTGTTTTTCTAGCAGTTTATGCAATCTCGGCTTGCAACTTCTCCAGTTGAGCCTTTGTCCATAATCATTGAGCTATCTTCTCAAATTTGCCCATGTTATGGAATTGAAAAGTGTGTCTTTGGAGCTGGTTAGGGGCAATTGAGACTCAAGGGTCAGAAGGTAGTAGATTCCGTGTCTTCTGATGGCTTTTCTTTTAGTTGCTGCTTCAACTGTTCTCTCTTCACAGCTGGAATGTTTGCCTTCAGGGTGGGCATGTGATGTGTGAGCTCCACCTCCTTGCCTGTGGCATCCACAGTGCAGCCTTACTCATCCAGGATCAGTGGGGTAGGCTTAGTCTGATCTTTAAACTCTACTTTTGGTGGAGCTATGCCTGTGGCATGGAGATTAGCTAGACCCACCGTGTTGGCATTGTCAATAACCCCTGGCTTCTGTAGTCAGTGACTTTCTTTCCCTTCTCAGTGGCATCATTCATAAAGGTAGTGGCTGGAAGGGCTGAATAGTGTTGCTGATTAGAAGTGCTGTGGTTGGGAAGAAGAACGTGTCTTTGGCTGAGATGCAGGGGGCTGATGAAGTTCAGCTGTTTTTTCCATTCCTTGATTTGTCATGTTGCTGCCTCGATCATCTGTGGGTCATCATTCTTACATTCTTCCCACTTAGTATCAAGGGTCTTTTGGTTTACCGTGTTTATCTGGGTTTTTTTAATCCATTTTTTTTTCTTATGAAATGTATTCTTTCTTGTGCTCTCATGACTAGGAATGTCTCCTTTATACTGGGGAGAAGGACAGAAACATGGGGTGGAAAAAGAAAGGAAGAATAAAAAGGAAAAGAAAAAAGACTGCTTAACACTAGGGAAATGTATGAACAAAATTAGGAGGCTGTATAAAGGGTCATGCAAATAGAGCTAAAATGTTTAATGTAATGAAGTGAAAATTCTAATGAAAGTGTAATAAAAAATACAGCAAAGAACAGGAGGAAACAATGAACTATAGATGGGACATAGAGCAGCTGACTTCTGGGTCTTTGACACTTGGAGAGTTCCAGTTGGACGCATAGAAGGTGGGTAACCTTTAGAACCCATGGACCCTTCTTGCCTTCACCCTGGTTTATTTTGGTGTTGAGCCTGTGTGGGACCAGTGTACAATATTACCGTCTTCACATTGGTAGCTTCCTTTCTTTGAATGTAATAACATCCTCTGCCAGCCACACGCAGCTTTGCAGTTTGTAACAGAGGTTTTACAGGTCATATCCATGCAGTGGCTAATGCACTAACTAACTAGGAGGTGTCTTGTGTGTGCTGGGAGTCGGGGAATCAGCCATAACACCGCGATCTGAACTTGCAGAGAACCTGCCTATTCTTTCCCATGCTCTAAGCAGCTGATCTCCCTGTTTGAGGGACACAGTAATGGGTGTAGAGCATTCTGCCAGAGTCCTCAGATGCTACAGTAAGTCATAAGTAGTGCAGCGATGGCTCCAGAGGAACTTTATTGGCCTGCCCACCACAGGCTGAGTGCTCTCAAACGCCAGAGTTATTTATTCTGAACTAATGAGATTTGCTGCCAGCCACTCAGCGCTGGTGTCCCTTTCTTGACATACTTTACTGACCGAGTCAAGTCTCCTGCCACCAGAACACTTTAATGTGTTGGCATTTGACCTTCTTGTTCTTCACAGAAGCTGCCAAGAGCTGTCTCTGACCGCAGAGCTATGGCAGTTTAAATTCAGGCTTTCTGTCTTCTGGTTGATCCCCATTCACAGATGTAAGGGTATTCCATCACCTTCAAACATTCCATTGTATTTGTTAACCGTACATGGTAATGTGCTAAATAAGGACAGTTTCATATGAGTATGTGTTGCATGTTGGGGTTATCCTCCCCATACCCCTTATCTTCTCTCTTTTCATTCCTTTCTCCATTAGTGGTCCTTTATTCCCATACGCATTTTTTCTTCTATATTCATGTCATATGCACACAGATAATTTTGCATGGCCACATGAACTCTAAGACTCATGTATGAAAAAAACAAATCATATTTGTCTTTCTGAGTCTGGCTTTATTCACTAAATCAGCATCATTTCAAATTGCATCCATATTTCTACCAAGGACCTAACTTCACCTTTATGGCAGAAAATCTCTTGTGTATCTGCCCCATCCTTTCTTTATCCATTCCTTGGTTGAACACTGAGGTTGGGCTTCCATAACTTAGATATGGAAAGAGTGCTGCATTAGACATTAATATGCAGGTATATCTGTGATTTGTTGACCTGTTGTCCTTTGAGTAAATACCGGAGTGACAAAGATAGGTCAAGACTTTTTGGAAAATGGTCATACTGATTTTCACAGTGACTGGGCTGGCTCACATTCCCATCTGCATGGTAGGGCTCAATTATTTCCATAATTTACCATTATGTCTTAATAATTTGTTTAATGCCTGACATCCTGGCTGGAGTGATATGGAATCTCAATATAGTTTTCTTTCATTTTAATTTATGTAAATTAGAGTTTTGCCCACATTCGTGTGAACCACATGCATGCAGTTTCTGTGAAGACCAGAAAAGGGCATCAGATGACCTGGCACAGTAATTAAGACTGTGTGGGTCTCTCCTCCCATTGATGACCGACTAGGCCATCCTCTGCTACATATGCAGCTAAAGCCATGAGTCCCACCATGTATTTTCTTTGGTTGGTGGTTTAGTCACAGGGAACTCTGGGAGTACTGGTGAGTTCATATTGTTGTTCCTCCTAGGAGGCTGCAAAATCCTTCAGCTCCTTGGGTACTTTCTATAGCTCCTTCATTGGGGACCCTGTGTTCCATCCAATGGATGGCTGTGAGCATTCACTTCTGTATTTGTCAGGCACTGGCAGAGCCTCTCAGGAGACAGCTATATCAAGCTCCTATCAGCAAGCTCTTGTTGGCATCCACAATAATGTCTGGTTTTGGTGGTTGTTTATGGGATGGATCTCCAGGCAGGGCAGTCTCTGGATGGTCATTCCTTCAGTCTCTGCTCCACACTTTGTCTCTGGAGGAGAGGCCCTTGGCCCTGTGAAGGTTATATGGCCCAGTATAGGGGGATGCCAGGGCCAGGAAGTGGGAGTGGGTGGGTTGGTGAGTAGGGGGAGGGAGGAGGGGATAGGTGGTTTTTTGGAAGGGAAACTAGGAAAGGAGATAACATTTGAAATGTAAATAAAGAAAATATCTAATAATAAAATAAAATAAAATAAAGACTGTGTGGGTGCTGTGAATCAAATCTAGTTTCTCTAGCAGATCACTCAGTGCTCTTAACCACTAAGATATATCTCTGGCCCTGCAATATAATTTTGATTAACATATTTCTGATTAGTGAATATTTTTTAATGTTATGCTGGGTATTCTTCTTCTTCTTCTTCTTCTTCTTCTTCTTCTTCTTCTTCTTCTTCTTCTTCTTCTTCTTCTTCTTCTTCTTCTTCTTCTTCTTCTTCTTCTTCCTCTTCCTCTTCCTCTTCCTCTTCCTCTTCTTTTTCTTCTTCTTCTTCTTCTTCTTCTTCTTCTTCTTCTTCTTCTTCTTCTTCTTCTTCTTCTTCTTCTTCTTCTTCTTCTTTGATTAGGCTGTTTGATTTCTTGTTTAGTTCTGTAAGTTCTTCGTGTATACTTAACATTAATCCCATATCAGAGAAGTGAGTAAATATTTTCTCCCATTTTGTAGCTGTCTTTTTTTTTTCAGCATATATAGCACTCATTTATTTTATTTTTTTTTTAATTGTACATTTTTTTTTATTTATTTTTTTATTACATATTTTCCTCAATTACATTTCCAATACTATCCCAAAAGTCCCCCGTAGCGCCCCCCACTTCCCTACCCACCCATTCCCATTCTTTTGGCCCTGGCATTCCCCTATATTGGGGCATATAAAGTTTGCAAGTCCAATGGGCCTCTCTTTCCATTGATGGCCGACTAGGCCATCTTTCGATACATATGCAGCTAGAGACAAGAGCTCCAGGGTTCTGGTTAGTACATTATGTTGTTCCAACAATAGGGTTGCAGATCCCTTTAGCTCCTTGGGTACTTTCTCTAGCTTCTCCATTGGGAGCCCTGTGATACATCCAATAGCTGACTGTGAACATCCACTCCTGTGTTTGCTGGGCCCCGGCATCATCTCACAAGAGACAGCTATATTTGGGTTCTTTCAGCAAAATCTTGCTAGTGTATGCAATGGTGTCAGCGTTTAGAAGCTGATTATGGGACGGATCCCTGGATACGGCAGTCTCTAAATGGTCCATCCTTTCATCACAGCTACGAACTTTGTCTCTGTAACTCCTTCCCTGGGTGTTTTGTTCCCAATTCTAAGAAGGTGCACAGTGTCCACACTTTGGTCTTCATTCTTCTTGAGTTTCATGCGTTTATCAAAT
Source organism: Mus caroli (assembly GCF_978045245.1). Taxonomy (NCBI): domain Eukaryota; kingdom Metazoa; phylum Chordata; class Mammalia; order Rodentia; family Muridae; genus Mus; species Mus caroli. Next base: position 30,247,668 of record NW_028227256.1, on the reverse strand, counting down.
TGTATCTTATATCTTGGGTGTCCTAAGTTTTGGGCTAATATCCACTTATCAATGAATACATATTGTGTGAGTTCTTTTGTGATTGTGTTACTTCACTTAAGATGATGCCCTCCAGGTCCATCCATTTGGCTAGGAATTTCATAAATTCATTCTTTTTAATAGCTGAGTAGTACTCCATTGTGTAAATGTACCATAATTTCTGTATCCATTCCTCTGTTGAGGGACATCTGGGTTCTTTCCAGCTTCTGGCTATTATAAATAGGGCTGCTATGAACATAGTGGAGCATGTGTCCTTTTTACCGGTTGGGACATCTTCTGGATATATGCCCAGGAGAGGTATTGCTGGATCCTCCGGTAGTACTATGTCCAATTTTCTGAGGAACCGCCAGACTGATTTCCAGAGTGGTTGTACAAGCTTGCAATCCCACCAACAATGGAGGAGTGTTCCTCTTTCTCCACATCCTCGCCAGCATCTGCTGTCACCTGAATTTTTGATCTTAGCCATTCTGACTGGTGTGAGGTGGAATCTCAGGGTTGTTTTGATTTGCATTTCCCTGATGATTAAGGATGTTGAACATTTTTTCAGGTGCTTCTCTGCCATTCGGTATTCCTCAGGTGAGAATTCTTTGTTCAGTTCTGAGCCCCATTTTTTAATGGGGTTATTTGACTTTCTGGAGTCCACCTTCTTGAGTTCTTTATATATATTGGATATTAGTGCCTTATCTGATTTAGGATAGGTGAAGATCCTTTCCCAATCTGTTGGTGGTTTTTTTGTCTTATTGATGGTGTCTTTAGCCTTGCAGAAGCTTTGTAGTTTCATGAGGTCCCACTTGTCAATTCTCGATCTTACAGCACAAGCCATTACTGTTCTATTCAGGAATTTTTCCCCTGTGCCCATATCTTCAAGGCTTTTCCCCACTTTCTCCTCTATAAGTTTCAGTGTCTCTGGTTTTATGTGAAGTTCCTTGATCCACTTAGACTTGACCTTAGTACAAGGAGATAGGAATGGATCGATTCGCATTCTTCTACATGTTAACAACCAGTTGTGCCAGCACCATTTGTTGAAAATGCTGTCTTTCTTCCACTGGATGTTTTTAGCTCCCTTGTCGAAGATCAAGTGACCATAGGTGTGTGGGTTCATTTCTGGGTCTTCAATTCTATTCCATTGGTCTATTTGTCTGTCACTATACCAGTACCATGCAGTTTTTATCACAATTGCTCTGTAGTAGAGCTTTAGGTCCGGCATGGTGATTCCACCAGAGGTTCTTTTATCCTTGAGAAGAGTTTTTGCTATCCTAGGTTTTTTGTTATTCCAGATGAATTTGCAGATTGCACTTTCTAATTCGTTGAAGAATTGAGTTGGAATTTTGATGGGGATTGCATTGAATCTGTAGATTGCTTTTGGCAAGATAGCCATTTTTACAATGTTGATCCTGCCAATCCATGAGCATGGGAGATCTTTCCATCTTCTGAGATCTTCTATAATTTCTTTCTTCAGAGACTTGAAGTTTTTATTATACAGATCTTTCACTTCCTTAGTTAGAGTCACGCCAAGATATTTTATATTATTTGTGACTATTGAGAAGGGTGTTGTTTCCCTAATTTCTTTCTCAGCCTGTTTATTCTTTGTGTAGAGAAAGGCCATTGATTTGTTTGAGTTAATTTTATATCCAGCTACTTCACCGAAGCTGTTTATCAGGCTTAGGAGTTCTCTGGTGGAATTTTTAGGGTCACTTATATATACTATCATATCATCTGCAAAGAGTGATATTTTGACTTCATCTTTTCCAATTTGTATCCCTTTGATCTCCTTTTGTTGTCGAATTGCTCTGGCTAGGACTTCAAGTACAATGTTGAATAGGTATGGAGAAAGTGGACAGCCTTGTCTAGTCCCTGATTTTAGAGGGATTGCTTCAAGCTTCTCACCATTTACTTTGATGTTGGCTACTGGTTTGCTGTAGATTGCTTTTATCATGTTTAGGTATGGGCCTTCAATTCCTGATCTTTCCAAGACTTTTATCATGAATGGGTGTTGGATCTTGTCAAATGCTTTTTCCGCATCTAAGGAGATGACCATGTGGTTTTTGTCTTTGAGTTTGTTTATATACTGGATTACGTTGATGGATTTCCGTATATTGAACCATCCCTGCATCCCTGGGATGAAACCTACTTGGTCAGGATGGATGATTGTTTTGATGTGTTCTTGGATTCGGTTAGCAAGAACTTTATTGAGGATTTTTGCATCAATATTCATAAGGGATATTGGTCTGAAGTTTTCTATCTTTGTTGGGTCTTTTTGTGGTTTAGGTATCAGAGTAATTGTGGCTTCATAGAATGAGTTTGGTAGAGTACCTTCTGTTTCTATTTTGTGGAATAGTTTGTGAAGAACTGGGATTAGATCTTCTTTGAAGGTCTGATAGAACTCTGCACTAAACCCATCTGGTCCTGGGCTTTTTTTAGTTGGGAGACTATTAATGACTGCTTCTATTTCTTTGGGGGATATAGGGCTGTTTAGATCATTAACCTGATCTTGATTCAACTTTGGTACCTGGTATCTGTCTAGGAACTTCTCCATTTCATCCAGGTTCTCCAGTTTTGTTGAGTATAGCCTTTGGTAGAAGGATCTGATGGTGTTTTGGATGTCTTCAGGATCTGTTGTTATGTCTCCTTTTTCATTTCTGATTTTGTTAATTAGGATGCTTTCCCTGTGCCCTCTAGTGAGTCTGGCTAAGGGTTTATCTATCTTGTTGATTTTCTCAAAGAACCAGCTCCTTGATTGGTTGATTCTTTGAATAGTTTTTCTTGTTTCCACTTGGTTGATTTCACCCCTGCGTTTGATTATTTCCTGCCGTCTACTCCTCTTGGGTGAATTTGCTTCCTTTTGTTCTAGTGCTTTTAGGTGTGTTGTCAAGCTGCTAATGTGTGCTCTCTCTAGTTTCCTTTTGGAGGCACTCAGAGCTATGAGTTTTCCTCTTAGAAATGCTTTCATTGCGTCCCATAAGTTTGGGTATGTTGTGGCTTCATTTTCATTGAACTCTAAAAAGTCCTTAATTTCTTTCTTAATTCCTTCCTTGACCAAGGTATCATTGAGAAGAGTGTTGTTCAGTTTCCACGTGAAGGTTGGCTTTCTATTATTTATTCTGTTATTGAAGATCAGCCTTAGTCGATGGTGATCTGATAGGATGCATGGGACAATTTCAATATTTTTATACCTGTTGAGGCCTGCTTTGTGACCAATTATGTGGTCAATTTTGGAGAAGGTACCATGAGGTGCTGAGAAGAAGGTATATCCTTTTGTTTTAGGATAGAATGTTCTGTAGATATCTGCCAGATCCATTTGATTCATAATTTCTCTTAGTTTCACTGTGTCCCTGTTTAGTTTCTGTTTCCATGATCTGTCCATTGGTGAAAGTGGTGTGTTGAAGTCTCCCACTATTATTGTATGAGGTGCAATGTGTGCTTTGAGCTTTACTAAAGTTTCTTTAATGAATGTGGCTGCCTTTGTATTTGGAGCATAGATATTCAGGATTGATAGTTCCTCTTGGAGGATTTTACCTTTGATGAGTATGAAGTGTCCCTCCCTGTCTTTTTTAATGACTTTGGGTTGGAAGTCAATCTTATCAGATATTAGAATGGCTACTCCAGCTTGTTTCTTCATGCCATTTGCTTGGAAAATTGTTTTCCAGCCTTTCATTCTGAGGTAGTGTCTATCCTTTTCTCTGAGATGAGTTTCCTGTAAGCAGCAAAATGTTGGGTCTTGTTTGTGTAGCCAGTTTGTTAGTCTATGTCTTTTTATCGGGGAGTTGAGTCCATTGATATTAAGAGATATTAAGGAAAAGCAATTGTTGTTTCCTGTTATTTTTGTTGTTAAAGTTGGCATTTTGTTCTTGTGGCTGTCTTCTTTTAGGTTTGTTGAGGGATTACCTTCTTGTTGTTTCTAGGGCATGGTTCCTGTCCTTGTATTGGTTTTTTTCTGTTATTATCCTTTGAAGGGCTGGATTCGTGGAGAGATAATGTGTGAATTTGGTTTTGTCGTGGAATACTTTGGTTTCTCCATCTATGTTAATTGAGAGTTTGGCTGGGTATAGTAGCCTGGGCTGGAATTTGTGTTCTTTTAGTGTCTGTATAACATCCGTCCAGGATCTTCTGGCTTTCATAGTCTCTGGTGAAAAATCTGGTGTAATTCTGATAGGCTTGCCTTTATATGTTACTTGGCCTTTTTCTCTTACTGCTTTTAGTATTCTATCTTTATTTAGAGCATTTGTTGCTCTGATTATAATGTGTCGGGAGGTATTTCTTTTCTGGTCCAGTCTATTTGGAGTTCTGTAGGCTTCTTGTATGTTCATGGGCATCTCTTTCTTTAAATTTGGGAAGTTTTCTTCTATAATTTTGTTGAAGATGTTTGCTGGTCCTTTGAGTTGAAAATCTTCATTCTCATCCACTCCTATTATCCGTAGGTTTGGTCTTCTCATGGTGTCCTGTATTTCTTGGATGTTTTGAGTTAGGATCTTTTTGCATTTTACATTTTCCTTGATTGTTGTGCCGATGTTCTCTATGGAATCTTCTGCACCTGAGATTCTCTCTTCCATCTCTTGTATTCTGTTGCTGATGCTCGTATCTATGGTTCCAGATTTCTTTCCTAGGGTTTCTATCTCCAGTGTTGCCTCATTTTGGGTTTTCTTTATTGTGTCTACTTCCCTTTTTAGGTCTAGTATGGTTTTGTTCATTTCCATCATCTGTTTGGATGTGTTTTCCTGTTTTTCATTAAGGACTTCTACCTGTTTGATTATGTTATCGTGTTTTTCTTTAAGGATTTGTAACTCTTTAGCAGTGTTCTCCTGAAATTCTTTAAGGGATTTTTGTGCTTCCTCTTTATTGTCTTCTGCCTGTTTAGCAGTGTTCTCCTGCATTTCTTTAAGTGTGTTATTAACGTCCTTCTTGAAGTCCTCTATCATCATCAGGAGATATGCTTTTAAATCCGTGTCTAACTTTTCCGGTGTGTTGGGGTGCCCTGGACTGGGCGAAGTGGGGGTTCTGGGTTCTGATGATGGTGGGTGGTCTTGGTTTCTGTTAGTAAGATTATTACGTTTACCTTTCGCCATCTGGTAATCTCTGGGGTTAGTTGTTATCGTTGTCACTGTTTAAAGATTGGAGCAGAAGCTGTGTTCCACTCACCAGCAGTCTCTAAATCCTGTGGTGGGGGTCGTGGGTAGCTGATGGTACCCCGGTGCTGGTCCAGCCGGAAGAGGCCTGTGGTCCTACTCAGGCCGTTTTTCTGCTTCCCTAACTAATGCAGTCTCTGGTCCCGCGTGCAATTGGATTGGAGCAGAAGCTGTGTTCCACTCTCCAGAAGTCTTAAGATCCTGTGGTGGGTGTTGTGGGTAGCTGGTGAGTGTCAGCCGACCCTGCGCCCCAGCTGCCCAGGTGCTTTTCTGACAGGAAGAGGGTTGTGGCCCTATGTAGGCCGGATTTCTCTCTCCCCAACCAGAGCAGTCTCAGGTCCCGCGTGATTGGACTGGAGCAGAAGCTGTGTTCCACTCACCAGCAGTCCCAAAATCCTGCGGGTCGTGGGTGGCTGGCGGGTGTCAGGCAACCCTGCGCTCCCGCTACCCCGGCACTGATCCGGCCGGATGAGGCCTGTGGCCCTACTCAGGCCGGTTTCTGCTTCCCTAACTAATGCAGTCTCAGGTCCCGCGCAATTGGATTGGAGCAGAAGCTGTGTTCCACTCACCAGCAGTCCCAAAATCCTGCGGCGGGGGTCGTGGGTAGCTGGCGGGTGTCAGGCAACCCTGCGAGCTCCTGCTACCCCGGCACTGATCCGGCTGGATGAGGCCTGTGGCCCTACTCAGGCCGGTTTCTGCTTCCCTAACTAATGCAGTCTCAGGTCCCGTGCAATTGGCTTGGAGCAGAAGCTGTGTTCCACTCACCAGCAGTCCCAAAATCCTGCGGCGGGGGTCGTGGGTAGCTGGCGGGTGTCAGGCAACCCTGCGCTCCCGCTACCCCGGCACTGATCCGGCCGGATGAGGCCTGTGGCCCTACTCAGGCCGGTTTCTGCTTCCCTAACTAATGCAGTCTCAGGTCCCGCGCAATTGGCTTGGAGCAGAAGCTGTGATCCACTCACCAGCAGTCCCAAAATCCTGCGGCGGGGGTCGTGGGTAGCTGGCGGGTGTCAGGCAACCCTGCGCTCCCGCTACCCTGGCGCTGATCCTGTAGCTGTCTTTTTTTACTAGATTAACCATTTAATTTGAGGTACAGAAACCTTAAATTTTATTTCATTGAAGGCTTTCTTACAGTTCCAGAGTATGACTCCATGAGCACCATGGCAGGGAGCATGGAGGCAGGAAGGCAGGGATCGCACTGGAACAGTAGCTGAGAGCTTACATCTGATTCACAAGCACAAGGCAGAAGGAGAGAGAACCAATTGGAATATCATAGGATTTTGAAACCTCAAAGCCTGCCTGCAGTGACACACCTCCCCCAACAAGGTCACATTTCCTACTCCTTCCCAAACAGTTCCACCAGTTTGGGACCAATCATTCAAACATATGAGCCAGTGGGGGCCATTCTTATTCAAGACATCACAGATTATCTCAGTTTCAGGCCTTATAGTAGGGAATTTTATGCATTTGGAGTCAGTATTTGTGTAGGGTCAGAAATAGGGGTCTAATTGTATTCTTTGTCACATGGATATCCAGAGTTCTTATACATTTTTAGAGAGGCCAACTTCTCCTCAACATATGTTTTGGAATCATTGAGGACAAATATGTAGTTGTGGATGCATGTTTGTATCTGGGGTCCTGTGTTCTAGTCACTGATCTACACATTTGGTTTTTGTCCCAGTATCATGGTTTATTTATTTATTTTTGTTATCCTGACTTCCCTGTCACCTCAATTTTGAGCTAACACAATCCATTTCTCCATCTGAGTTGTTTCTTGTCAGTATGTATGTGTTTTAACTCCACAACACAAATGAAGCTAGAACAGAAATTGGTAGCAATGAAGATGCGTGGGTTCCTTGCTCTGATGGATCACACTATGTAGGTTTAATTCTTTGGACTGTTTTTATCTAAGGAATGTGGAAACCTTTGCTAAATTGGATTGGAAAAGCCATTGAATACTAGAAGCATGGTGCAATGGGCCATTTTAGTGGGAACAAAGAAGGTACGAATGCTAAAGAAATGTGGATATTTGAGGTCCAGCTCCTGGGGCTTTAGAGGGGAGCAATGACTTTATTAGGAACAGGGGCTATTCATATGGTATCGGCTAAGAATCTTGGCTGACTATGCTGAAGCTAAAGAAGCAGTTGTGATTGCCAAAGGCATTGTCACTGCTGGAGAGAGACGTCCTGTGCTTCACTGGACATCAGGAAAGCTTTATATCCAGGTCAGCATGCAGAAACCAATACAGCTCCCCATTATGAAAATACAATAAATAGTAGTCACCTCTTAGACAACAATAATTTGGGGGAATAAATGAATGGTGACATTATGATGTCTACTAGTTATTATGAGGAAGAGCAGAAGAGAGCAGGAAAAAACAGTGATTAAAGGCTTGATAAAAAAAAAGTAAGGGGGGGGGGAATGGATGAAAGTATTTTTGGTGGTCAGGGTCTAGGCTGAGTGGTTCCTGTAGTATTTCTTGGAGTCAACAAATAACTGAACCTCTTTTTTGATCCAATCTGCTAGTCTGTTGTATTGGTTGCTTTTCTATTGATGTGATAAAAATACCACGACTGAGCCAACTTAAAGAAGGAAGGGTTATTTTGGGCATATGGTTCCAGAGGGAGAAGAATCCACCATAGCAGGGTATCAGGGCAGCAAGTAGCTGGGATGTTACCTGAAGCAGCAACCACAAATCAGGAAGCAGGAAGAGCTAACCTGAAGTCTTTTGAAACCTTAAAGCCCACTCTCAGTTACATACTTATTCTTGCAAAGCCACACCTCCCAATCCTCCCCAAACACCCACCAACTCAGGACCACGTATTCAAATACCTGAGACTTATAGTATCATTAGTGTTTTCTTGTTCCTGGCCTCCTACCCAAACAATTGGAAACAAAGGCTCACACAGATTTGCCAAAGTAGCAAGATAACTCCATTCAAAGCAAACTGAGGGTACAGATTCAATGGTCTTCTTTTGATACTCAGAGAACCCAGTTATTGTTTGGGGCTTCATTTTATGGAGTTCAAAGGAAGGAGGAGTTTGGCTACTAAGGGCCATCTCATGGGATGTTCTTTATTTTGGTTGATAGGCCACATGATCACTTTTCTATTGGCCATTTCCTCCCCACAAGAATCTTAATCATCTTCATACTCAGCTATACAGCAGCCTCAGATGATGGAATAGAGATTCTGATTAAAAGTTTGACTACAGTTTTGTCTTTGTGTGTGTGTGTGTGTGTGTGCCCCAAAACACTTCCGACTGGATCAACCTTTCCATCCTTTATGTCCTGGTACATTGGGAATAGGTATGAGTAGAAAATGTTGGAAGTTGGTCATTGATGGAGGAGGAAAAGCTTATTTCATTGCTTAGTGTGTATGTGTACATGTAGCACATTGTGGCTGAGCATCTCAAATTTCTTTCTTTTTTCAATACTATTAGAATACCATGGACTTTTATTTGCTTGGTTCTACCAAGCTAGCTTTTCCATGTTTAGTCTTTTTTGCTTTCCCTGGCTTTAATTTAAAAAAAACTCAGGTCCTGTTTGTGCTAGGTGAGCCTTCCATCACTGAATTGATGTCCTCAGCAATGACCTCTGCATTATGATATTTTAAATAAAAAAAAAGAGGTGCATTTTAAAAAGTAAATGGTACATTGAAGATGTTTGTCATTTTGTAGTGGTTTTTAGTCGATTGACTTCTGGTCCCACTCTTAATATTTTCATTTATACCACTTTATTTTTGATATGTTCTATGCATCACTTTTGCTACATTTTTTATTTTATGTGTTTTGAATTTATTGCTTTTTAAAAATTTCTTCTCTCCCACATTTTATGGAAGTAGCTCATTCCATTTCCATTCTATTTGAAGTTATTGGAGTAGCTAGTCAACATCCCAATGTCCTCTCAACTCTGAAAAGCTTGCTTAACATACTTTTGCTGCCATAACTATTTCATCTGGTATTTATGTTTTCATCAGTATTTTGGGTATATCACATTTTAAACTCTACAAATTAAATATTAATTTGTGCAGGTGTATTTTAAAGTTGTCAGTATATCTGATCACTCTTCTTCCTAATATTTCAAGATTTCCATTTTTTAAAAAGATTTATTTATTTATTATATGTAAGTACACTGTAGCTGTCTTCAGACACTCCAGAAGAGGGAGTCAGAGCTCCTTATGGATAGTTGTGAGCCACCATGTGGTTGCTGGGTTTGAACTCAGGACTTCTGGAAGAGCAGTCAGTGCTCGCTGAGCCATCTCTCCAGCCCCTTAAACTTACTTTTTTTTTTTTTTTTTTTTTTTTGGTTTTTCGAGACAAGGTTTCTCTGTGTAGTCCTGGCTGTCTTGGAACTCACTCTGTAGACCAGGCTGGCCTCGAACTCAGAAATTCACCTGTCTCTGCCTCCCAAGTGCTGGGATTAAAGGCATGTGCCACCATGCCGGGCTTCCATTTTTAAAAACTCAACTTCATTTTTATTATTTCAATAATTGTTCCTTATACAGGTTTCTCCAGTGGAAATCTTCTGATGGCCTGTTCTTTTTTTCAGATAGTTTATTGCAAAAATAGTTTGCATTTAGTCTATGAATGGATTTTTATTCTCTGTGCAATTCAGGATGAGAAATACTTTCCCACAGCATATTGGAACATACTTTAGCTGCCATAATTTTGTGTTTCATCTGGGACTGGAGATATAATTGACTGTGAGCCACCATGTGGGTCTTGGGGAATGGGACCCAGATTCTCTGGAAGTGCAGCCAATGTTCTTAGCTCCTTAGCCACCTCTTCAGTCACAAAAGAAAAAAAAAGAAGGTTATTCTAACTTTCTGATTGAAATCTTCTAGACAGGCATGGCATTATCAATTGTCAGTCCCGTCATGCCTCCAGGCTGTCCTCACTGAGGGATTTGGTTGAATAGTAAAGGTTGAAATCAACAATCTTTTCCATTCTTTGTGCCTTAGAAACATTTTTGAAGCATTTTTTTTATTCTTCTAGCCCATAATTTTTCAATTAACTAGGTTTTTCTTATAAAATATTTTTAGATCAAAAGAATGATTTACACAGAGCTAAAAACAGACAGAATCCATCCATTTTCTTCAGTGTTGGTGGAAGAAAAAAACTGGGACAAATGAACAGATGTGCCAAAAGGAAAACACGGGATGAAATCTCCTGGACTGTTGTTACTAACGGCTTTCAAAATTTTATCTATCTATCTATCTATCTATCTATCTATCTATCTATCTATCTATCTATCCATCCATCCATATATCCATCTTTCTGTCATTTTTTTGTGTGTGTATGCATCTATGTCACACACATGGCATAGTTGTAGAGGTCATAAAACTATTTGTGGGAGTTTGTTTTCTCCTTCTGCCATGTTGGTAACTCAGACCATTAGGATTCGCTACAAATACCTGTACCTGCTGAGCTATTTGCTGGCCCTCTATTGAAAAAAGCAAACTTCTGTTTTGTTGTTGCTGTTCTTTCCAAGTTTAATGCTAAGGACATGAAGACAGAGGTAAAGACTTAAGAGTGAGCACAGATACATAGAAAAACTGCAAGTTAATTTGAATTAAATTACAAAACACTATATGCTTTCATAAACATGTGCAACATTTTAGATACTGCCTAAACACACACACACACACACACACACACAGTGATTTCATTGTTATTATTTTGACAGATGTCTAGGTGGCAACACACATACACGTACACACACACATATACACAAACACACACATATACATACATACACACATGTACACACACAGTGATTTCATTGTTATTATTTTGACAGATGTCTAGGCTGCATATGGGATAGGAGGAATGATCTATCTTCACATCCTAACTTTGGGGAAGAGGTACTGTATCCAACTAAAGCAGTGATCTGAACTCAGAACCAGGCTTAGGCCCAGAGAAAGCACTGGAAGACATTCTCCTGGCCATTCCTCTGAATACTACAACTGGGAGGGCCACTTCCCAGTCTTGTTACCAGGTCGTGAACTATTCAATACCAACTAAATGTGGCTAGTACAGCTCAAGATCTGACTGGGGCTTAAGTGCTTAGAATTGCAGCCTTACTTATGTAAAAGAACCCATTCAAATAACAAACTGAAACCACCAAAGTAATACATCTAACAGGAGAATAGGAAAGAAAAAATACAGTAAATATTTTAGAGGACTTTGGCCAATTACTGTATGATCAGAAGCTTTTAAAATAATGACAGTTCAAATAGACAGTTTGACATACTTTCAAATATGCTTTCTTGAAATGGATTTTTAAAAACCCCATCAATTTTATACTAAAAGTTTAGTGCATTAGAATAAACTCAGATATTAGAACTCAAGTTGTTCATCCTCAGAAGGGCACTGTTTCAATTTAAATTAATAGCTTTTTTTTTTTTAAGTTTCTTCTCATTATGTGTATTAAAGTCAGTCTCTACCATTTTGGGAGTCGAAGTACTGAAAGTCATATAAAAGGTATAAAGGAATTACCTGGCGCTCGTCCCTCCTAGCAAATCCCTCTTCCTCAAAAGTGCTTGTCAGAGAATCCTATTAGTGCACAACAAAGAGGCAGCCTGGCTAGTGTGGCGCTGCCTCCCCCTCTGGTGACACTTTCTTCAGTGTTCTTGAGGCTATCTCATTTGACACTTTGGAAGGGCTGCCAAGTCCTTCCTCTCCCTGTAAACAAGGCTGTCACTCAAGAAGCATTCCCCGTGCTGAGGTGGGGAAAGGGGGTTAATGGCTTTGGAAATAGAAAACAGAACAGCCATCAAAAGGACTTTTAATACCAAGAGAATTATCGGGGAAATAATGGAAATCAAATGAAATAAGAATATAAATAGAGCGTGGTACAAGCTACGTTTGGTTAAAGGTTTCATATCCGTTGAAGTTTTGTGTTACCTGGGAAGAGTAATGAAAAGAAATGAAATAGATTGGAAACGGTTACCCTTGAGAAGTTATTTCTGACTTCTTGGCAGGGTTCCCCTGTGGCTGCTGATGCCTGTATACTGTGGCTCGTTCTTACTTTCTTTTCAACTTCAATTCTACTTTACAAGTCCGCCTTCCGATAGTCCCCCCCCCCCGCCCCCCTTAGAATGTCTTTGATTTGTCATTTAGTTTAGTGCTTAAAGAAACGAGACGAGCCTCTGTATCTAGGGTAATACTGACATTTTAGGTTTCTGATGGGTGACCTTTTAGAGTCAAAATTTCTCAGAGAATTGTGAGAACTTACATTTCTGGGGAAGATTCTGTTCAATATGAGTATGAAGGCAGAGGAGACAGGATTTAGGAAAGTGGAGAGACACTTTCAGGAAGGACACCGGTCAACTTCAAAGCTGGGGAAATCATGTAGAGAGACTTTGTGCTATTACATTTAATTAAGCTTCTGAAGGGCTCAGCATTCTGGCTACCTGTGCATGTTTTATCACTGATTGGCTAGTCTGTTATAAAGCTCTTTTGTTTCTACAGATAGCAACTCAAGTAGTTGCTAACTCAATGACTCTCATATGATATTATTGTTATTAATTCAGTATACATTCATAAAGATTAGTATTCAGAATTCTGCTTCTAGGATAAAGAAGAGACTGCATTGCAGTTTATAGTCTAGTTAAGGACAGAGACACAATAGACAAATATATTTGTAATTATAAATAGTAAGAAATTGATTTATTTTAAAGGTGAATAAGAAGGAATCAGGTGTGGAGATTAGCTAATAATGATGCATAGAAAGGATACTAAAAGCTGCAATAGTAGTGACATATGCCTATAATCTTAGCCCTTGGGAGGCTGGGACAGGAGGATGGTAAATTCAAAGTTAGTCTGGGTTCACAAGTGAGAACCTGGCTCAGTATTAATAGTAATTATAATAAGAGAGGAACTGGGGAAAGACTGACTACTTTCTAATCACGAGGGGCTAGGTTTGAATCCCCAGTACCCATGAAAAAAGCACAGTATGGCTGCCTATACTTGTCAATCAAGCATTTGAATGGCAGAGATAGGTGTGTCCCAAGAGCATGCTGGTCAGACAGCCTAGACTCATCTGCCTCAAGGCAACTAGGCAGAGAGTAATAGCAACAGATACCTCATATTCTGTTCTGGCCTCCAACCTGCACAGTCTTGTACACAATTCACACACACACACACACACACACACACACACACACACACACACACGCCCCCCACAAGGAGCAAACTAACTAATAGGACATGGAGAAACTAACCCAATATACTTTGGTAGATGAGCTAGGCATGTGGGCTCACCTTAGGTAGAGTAAAACTGGAGACCTTTGTTATGTGGAATAGATATCTAAATATATCTAAATATTATTATGCTCTCGTGAGCTGCCTTGTGTCTGGGACCCAGTAGGTGTTTATGCTTTATACTGATAGTTGTAAAACAGGAAGGACTGTCACCTGCTCCAGCAAAAGCATGGCCAGGATGCACACAGCACATGCTGGAGGGGACTATTGCAGACCAGAGTGCATTGGGGCTCCAGGGAGCATAGGAACCCCCCAGCTTGCCTATGGGATTCTGAAAGGTCACATTTTTGAGATATTCATGGCAGATCTCCATGAATATTTTCTTACTATTGGGATGAAGGGGGGAAGCAAAACGAAGCAAAAGGCCAGCTTTGTCAGCCAATTTCCTAAGCTTTGTTTTGGTGCAGTGTTTGTGAGAATTCTGATGGAAGAATAACTTGCTAAAACTGTAGGACTCTGTGGGGAACATGTGCTAGGAAGTCAACTGCATAGAACAGACTCCTGGCGACATGTACAGAAGCTTCAAGCTCACACTGGAGTAGGTAACCTGGCAGATATCAGGTACACTCGGGCTACTTAATATTTTTAAGGTATGTATTGATGTTAATACTAAATACATAAATCTACTGAGTTACAACCCAAGACATAGTTCACTTGTAAATGCGTATGATTTAATGTTTTAAAATATGGTCTGAGTGTTGAGAATTTTAGGTAAGTATTGACCTCCATAGGACAATTCCCCACTCATTCACAGTTAGTCCTCACTATTCCCCACAAAAGTGAGCACTACCCACTTTGCACTTTATGAACATTTCTTACAGAGTGAGCTCTACAGCAGATGTTCCTTTGTGATTAGCTCCTTTCAGTTAGCAAAGGTTCATGGTTCATACATGCTCTTCTTGTGTGTCTGTATGTGTGTGGAGTATGTGTGTGTCTACATAGGTGCTGAGAGGCCAGAGATCAATGCTGTGTGTCTTCCTCAATCACTTTCCACCTGTGTTTTGAGACAGGGCCTCTCACTGGACCTGAAACTCACCGGTTACTGAGCTGACAGTGAGCTCCCAGAATCCCTCTGTTCCCACCTCAGCAGCACGGGGATTGCAGGCGTGCACTCCCATGCTTGACTTTTTCACATGTGTGCTAGGGATGGATCTGAACTCAGCTTCTCATGCTTCCTAGCAGACATCTTGCTTTCTGAGCCCTCTTCCTTTTAATCACTGACGTATGAATGCACCACGTTTTATCTCTCCACTCATTAGGTGGTGGATATGGCAAGTGCTTGTGTCTTTTGTCTGTTATAAATAATGTGGCATTCATCTCCATTTTCTTTCTGGGAGTCTGGTTTGGGTACATGTGAATGCCACCAGCCTTGATTACCAAGACTTTAATGAGTCTTGGGTGGATCATGATAGCAGCCAAATAAGTTTTTCTAGTTATCATTGCTCTACAAATACAAAAGCTAAATAGTCATTAACACACTAAACTTCCTCTTTTAGAGCTAAGGAAAAGAGGCAGCAGAGCCTGCTTTCAGAATAATAAAATGAAAACATACACTGAAGAAAGCAAGAAGATTTGCTTATCCATCCCCTGCAGTCAACAAACAGGCAGGGTTGGGCTGCCTCCTTATTAGGGGAGGGAGGAGAATTGAATCCAGGCCTTAGACTTGAAAAATCATGGACCCATTAGGATGAAACCCCGTGCTGGGTAAAACACCATGATCATTACTACCAGACCAACAGCCTTAATGGAGCTGCAGGAATTGCTATAGGCAGAGTGGCCGAGATGCCATAGATAGAGGCAAGCTGCCTCGACCACACCTCCCAGAGGAGTAAAATCTACTCTCTAAAGAGCATGGAAGGTAACCTACAACAAGACTCTGTCCGATAGCACAGTAGTCCATGAGATGCAGCACTCAGTAGAGACAATGACCATATATACTGCTATCTCACCATGCCAGGCAATAACATATAACTTGGTGACTTTTGTGATATTATAAAATCCTAAACAAATACAAGAAATACAACAGACCTTGCAGTGAATAGGATGAAGTCGGCTTCATGCTTCCTTCCTCAGGTGATGGTTGATTTGGCACATTCTGATAGCATCTCCTACTCTACACAGAGACCCCAAAATAACCAGATCCTATTTCTGCCTTCTCCCCAGTAAATCCAAGAGGAAAACCATTTGCAAATATAATATATATAGAGAGGAACCAAAGGAAGTGCCTTTTTCCCCAATCTGTACACAACAAATGCCCAGAGCAATCTGATTAACCAAAATCCTTCCTTTCATTAGATGGAGTCAAGAAAAATCTAGGCTAAGGCTGGATACAAAATGCTGCCTTTGAACAAATACCTTTCACCATGGCAAATGGTGGCCTTTTGAAAAAAATAAATAACTTAATACTAAGTCAACTGAAGTGTTACTGACATCAGACATTGAGCCAATAGCTATAGATGTTTTATAAATGTTTTCTACATGTGTACCATGTAGAATGTTAAAATAATTATCTAATTATAGCATGATGAAATGGGATACTGTACAAGATGGAGGATTCAATGTGAGGAGAAATGGCTATGAATAAATAATACACTCATTTTGGCCCAGTGGATAAGCACACTTGCCACCAAGCATGGTGCATATACACACCATCAAAGTAAAAAATGTAAATCCTTACAACATGAAAGAAAACCATACATAAGGAATTCACTAACTATGCAGTTTACATGGTTCACCAATACTGGCGAAAGTATGATTACACAGCAAGGAGAATTGAAGCTGGGGATCTTTCTGGAACTCACTATAACAGAGAAGGCTTTGTGACGGTAGTTGGATTTATTGGACCTGAATAGATTAGTAAGAGGTGTGAAAACAATACTTGTCCCTCCCCCCTGACCCCCTGAGAATGGTAAGTACACGCTCACAATACAAATGTTGTTTATGTTTGAGGGGAGGGGAGATTTTAATTAAGGGCGGTGAACAAAATACTGGTGATTTTTCAGAGACGGAGGTGGCTAGAGTATACCTCAGGAAAAGGAACAGAACACATTGAAGTGAAAATAGGTGAGAAGGCATCGAAAGAGCCAGTTCAGAGGGACATGGCTTTCATGTAAGGGAGACTAGAGTAGTCTAAGTTCATCTCACAAGCCTGTGATAAGTGCTAAGATGCCTGAAGTCCTTAAGGAGGATCCTGTTACAAAGATGCTGGGCAGAAAGGTAAATGGCTATTCTCCTCCTGCTGACTCTGACTCCCTTGGCCTTTGGATGAGTATAAGTAGCATCCCTTTCTATGTGACCACTGGTGTCTTCTAATTTCTATGGAGCTAAACATCCTACTTGAATCAGGGAGCCAGGTACAATCAGGGAACTAAGTATAGTCAAGGACACAGTCATCACAGCATATGAATCTAACAAAGGCCAGATTATAGGGAAGACTGTAAGCACCCTGCACAGAGCTTCCTGTGTTTACTAACCTATTAGAGGTTTCCAATTCAAGTAGCCCCTGTAATGAAAAAGTATAATGGAGGAATGGATGGAGGGAGGGAGGGTAGAAGGAAAGGAGGAGAAGGAAAGAAAGGGGAGAGATGGAGGAAAGGGAGGGGAGGGAGGGAAGGAAGAAGGAGGAAGCAAGAAGGAAGAAAAGAAGCAGGAAGGAACGAGGGAGGGAGGGACTGAAATGAAAAGAGGTGAAATGAAAGAAGGAGGGATGGAGATGAGAGGGAAAGGGAGAGAAGGAGGGAGGGAGGAGGGAGGGAGGGAACTAAGGAGGGAAGGAGGAAGGGAGGGAACAAAGGAGGGAAGGAGGGAGGGAAAGGTATTCTCTTTTCACTAATATTTAGTTTTGGGTTTTTGGAGACAGTCTTACTACATAGCTCAGATTGTTACTTACAATCTTCCTACCTTAGTCTCTGAGTTCTGAGATTACAGGCACATGCCACTATACATGGTTTGTTTTCAATCACAGCACAGCATTTCCTCCTATTATGAACTGGATAGACTTTAAAACACCTGTGATTTTGTTGCCAACTCTGGATATACCAATACACCTTTGCATGCAACAACAATGAACAGACAAGGGGACCATGAATTTGAAGGACAGGGAGAAAGGGGCTAGGAAAGAATGTGAAGCTGCTACATTTAATTGAAAATATGTTATCATAATTCTAAAGCCAATACTTGGACCTTACATTGGGTCTTGTTTTTAAGTGCGTGAAGAAGGAAAAGTTAAGTATGTATTTCATTCTCATAAGCCCCCTTTATCATGTATGTGCCTTGTACTTTTCAAATTCATAGTTCTGAAAAAAAAAGTCCAAAGGTTTTAGCCTCACAAAGAGGCCCCTGACTAAAAACATTCAGAATTATAGCTATGGAGGAAGAAAGTATTTGATCTTAAAGGAAGACTCGACACCAAGCCTGAGATAGAGGAAGATTTGTTCAGAATGCAGCTAAGTCTCCCAAGGTGTCTGGGATGGCATCTGAGGAAGGGTGACAATTGTCCTGTAAGACTAGACTCTGTAAGTGACATTCTCATGGCAATCATCAACTAGGTGCTTTTTAAAAACTATGATCAAGGCAAACAATGGGAACACAGCTCCAGAGAGAGTTAGTGTCATCCAAGTATTTGCTTTAACACAAAGGCACCAGCCTGCCCTTTGCCCCAGATCATCATCAGACTTTTAATGGTTATGCCTCTGAAGCAGTTCATTCCTGTACTTGATTCACCCAACCACTCCAGATACATATATGCTTTCCCACGGGGACTGAAAGACTAGTGCCATTAGGAACTTCAACACTCATAGGTCTGACCACATTATCCCGTCCTCAGATCATATGAATAAGCTTGCTGAGCTCTTCCAACAAGCCACCAAGATAATTAGAGCTCTTAATAATTAAAACCAATTGCCAGGTCAAGACAGATGGGAAAATTCCAACCTTTAGTGGATGCCCAGCACAGATGAGACATCTCTTCCATTTGCCCTTACAAGTCCCTGGTCTTCCAGTTGAGTGTCAAAGCAGCTCCTCAGTGGTCTCATCCTAGAAGAAAACCTGCAGGAGGTAGGCAAGGCTTGAGGCTAAGGATCTATGTAAGTTCTGCAGAGTGATGCTATCTCAACCTACCCTTCAGTGAGTGGCCAGCCTTAGCTGGGAAAACACACAGTCCATCAAGGGTTTGTGCAAATCACTAGGGAGAAACCACACGGGAAACACAGATGGAGGTAGACTCCTAAGAGACTAACATTTGGATAGTACCACAAATGTAGGCTCTTTTAGCAACAAGTGGCCACAACCTGAGGGCCAATAGGGAATCAAAGGTTCAAATTGATGGATTTGTGGAATTTGCATCAAAAGAAAGAAAAGCCAGTCTATCTTACTATTGCCTGTTCCTCTCCTCTCTGCTTTTGAAGTAACCACCCACCTACCTGTTTATGGAACCACAGCATATGTAAGAGTCGTATGCAATGTGGAATGCATAGCTCCACAATTTAGAATGCAACAAGCCAAGAGCTTCAGATCATCTCTTCAGACACTGTCACTTCAGGCCTCAGGAAAAGCAACCCAAGGTTATGGTGTAGAAGAGTGGTAGGGTCTGCAATGAAGACTCGGCACAGCACTTCAGATAGCCTGTAGGCAACTACTTAGTCCTTCTCTGTGTTTGTGAAAAGAATGAAAGAAAGCACTTACATAGGAAAAGAAAGCATCCGCCACTTATCTCTACAAGCAATAAATAAATAAGCTTCTGATAGTATACAGCACATGTTACAGTTTTGCAAAGATACTCAAAGCAGAACGGATTTGAAATTAACTTTAAGAAGCATGTATCAAACAGAATAGTATAAGGAGGAAACAAGTCTACCTTAACAGAAATCAAATTCCATTCCCTAGCATACTTGTTGAAGGGCCTCCTTTATGCAGTGACTTCTTACATACAATCTCTTTGATGACACTTGGCTTTAACAACTGGGAGCAAGGCACAGAGCAAGGACAGGCTCAGAAACGCAGAACCAGTCTTTCCATCTGAAAAACATGCGTGAGAGATGCTGAGAAAGTGGAGAGAAACAGCACGGGAAAGAAAACAAACATGTTTTTTTTAATAACTGCTATGTCTTTGCAATCAGAAGGAAGCTAAAACTAGTATTGAAAGCAGTACATTTGAGGTCACTCTTCTTTCAACAGAAATGCTGCCTGTCTTCATTGCCACAGAGCTCTGCTTGAAATGTTAATTGAATGTTTTTATGCCTAGAAAGCTGTGAATAATGGCAGCAAGGAGAGTAAATAATAATTCAAGGTCCCTTGTAGATCTCAGCTTCAAGTAAACAGAAACACCGTGGAGTGACAATTTCGGAGGTTCTGGTTTCCTTAAAAGCCACAGAAATGTTGTAAGAATGGGTTTTCTGTTTTAGTCCCGGTGTGGGGATGTGGGACAGCTCTGCAGCAGCTGATATGATTTGTCTCCCCCCCACCCCACCCAGCAGAGGCTTGACATTGCCAGCTGCAGACAGTTTCTATAGTTGTGTGGTGGTTGGAATTCTGGGGACTTTTCAGAGGGTATATAAATGAGAGACAAGGCCCTGGGAGACAAGGTGGGTTGTTGTTTGGTTGTTGCTGGTTGCTTTTTGTTGCTTTTGGTCTCTGGTTGTTAAGTAGCTGTGCACAAAGAAGAAAAAGAAAAAAAAATTAGATATCCTGATGGTAAAGCCCAAACTTGCCCAAGGAACTCGATACCCCTAGTCAGCAGGAAGTAGTCTAATGATAACAATGTCCTCTTTCCTTTCTTTCCCCTTTTCTCTCTGATCTAGTGTTAGGGAGTTGAAAGGGTGGAAGAAAGAAGAACCCACAAAATAGGAAAATGTCTGACTACAACACGGGGACTTCCAAGTAGAAAGTGACAAATTGAAGTTGTCTAGTGTTTTCATTAAGCATAACCCTGCATCACAGTGGTACTGGAAGGCAGGGGGTGGGCAAAAAGAGGAGCACTTCATCCTTTAAGAGAAGCACATCAATTTTATTTTTCTCTTGTTGCTATAGGTACCATCTTTGACAGAGCAAAAGGCCACAGCAAACAGGAGAGTTGCAAAGAGGCATGGACCTCCCATCCTGCCAGGGGTTGACCCCCATCCTACCCAGGATAAGCCACATCCTGTCAAATGGATTTCATGGTGGATGACAGAGGATTTTGTCACATGAAAAAGTGAAAAGAAATATACAGACATATAATCTCGTCCACACTCCACCACTAACAGCTGTGGGACCTTGGGCAGTGGCCACATTTCACCTGTCACAGGAAATGGAGTCCACAAGAGTTGGCTGGATAATGGAGATGTCATGCTCTGAGGGCCACAGTCTCTTGTCTTACTACTCAGATTTCATTGTAGCAGAGAAACAGCTCAGATATTACATACCCCAAGAAGGCCATGTTCCCAATAAAACTTCTCAGAAGCAGCTAGCAGCCAAGTTTGCCAGAGGCTATGCTTGGTGTTTCCTGAAGTAGATAGTCTCAAATCTCTTTCAGCTCTAAAATTCTGGGAACCTATAACTTTAAAAATGCATCAGGGCATATCAACCACATTTCCTGGATAACTGTAGCTACCACCCCTCATCAAAAAAGCCTCTCTGTACAGCAAATGGAGAACATCCTGAAAAACCACAACCGGACACAATATGGAGGGGCTGGAGGGAGGGAAGTGAGGTAAGGAAGAGATGCTATACTATTTGGATGAAAACATATTTTTAAAGGAGAGAGAGAGAGAGAGAGAGAGAGAGAGAGAGAGAGAGAGAGAGAGAGAGAGAGAGAAGAAAGCAAGCAAGAATGAACAAATGAATCAATGAAGGAATGAAGGCAGGCAGGCAGGCAGGCAGGCAGGCAGGCAGAGTAAACCTACCAATCGAGCTTTAACTACTCCCAAAGTGCCTACAGATGGGTCCACAAAGGCTTCAGGGTAAGATAGAATGCTTCAGCAATCCCTGGAGCTTATCAAGCACCCCACATCTGGCCAACACATTGCAATAGGAAATACTCAAGTCATCAGGAAAAAGGAATGACAAAATCATCATCTTTTGTGGGAGATAATGACCATCTATATTCTAAAACAAAAAGAGATGGCAAGGAAAGTCACATTGTCAAAATAAGCACCATATAGGGTAACCAAGTAGTTCCTGTCCTGGCATTACATGATTGTCTTAGCTTCTATGGCTATATACATTTGGCCAATGGAAATTGTGTGTGTGTGTGTGTGTGTGTGTGTGTGTGTATTCACCTACAGATGCAACAAAGAACTTCTAGTTAGATATATGTTCTAAATATGTGCCTTTCATACAAATAATAGTTTAAAATGGTCAAGAAGCTAGAATTTGAAGTTTATGAAAGTATAAAAATCTATGGGCATTATGAATGAAGGTAAGTAAAACTGAAAATGTCCTGCACATGAGTGTGGCCAAAGGTAAGAAGTTAGCAATAAGTAAGATCTACAAGGCTGTGGAACAAATTTCATGATCTATAGAAACAGTGTGGAATATACTGTATGCGGTTCATTAATTCTGCACCTAGAAATGCTTTATCTGCAGTCATTCTGTTCCTTGGTAAACACCCAATAGGAAGCTTGCCTATGTGCCTCAGCTGACATCAGTGATAATAATCTAAAACAAGATACAACCCAAATGTCCATCAACCATAAAACACAGTTAATTATATACGTGTACAATACAGTAGTAGCTTGTATGTAGCTGTGACATTCCTTTCACATCGTGCTATTTCAGGCCTGTCTTTGGTATGTTCATACTCTAGATCGATTCTCTACTTTCATTTGCTTAATTCTGTGCCCACAGGATGACTACCACTGTCTTCTTCAAATGTGCTGCTTACATGCTGGCTTTTGGTCAGTGACAGCCAACAAGAGCAAATCACAGGCTGGGCAATAGCACACGCCCTAGTGTGCTTTCAATTACTGTGGTGAGTACCGTGACTGAAAGTGACTTGTGGGAGAAATGGTTTATTTCCACTTACAGTCCATTGTGTAGAGAACCCAAAGGCAGGAACCCAGAGTCAAGAAGTAGGCAGAAGCCATGAAGGCACTCTTACTGGCTTAAACCTCATGGCTCATTCAGCTTGGTTTTTTTTTTTTTTTTTTTGCAGAATGGCTTTATTTTTGTTTTCAGTACACTTCCTTTGATTTTATCTTTACATAAGCACTCAGAAGAACTTCCAGGAGACACCACTGAGAGGCCATGCTGGACTTACCGTCTTAAGTAAGTACTACGAGAGGGGTCGGGTAGACAGAAAGGCTCTGTCTGCTTTGTGACCACTACTCTACTGACATCCCAAGTTCTCTATCTGAAGAGTCTTGGGTTAAGAGCAGGAGAATTCTCATAAGCAAATTCTTCTGTATGGGCTGGATCAGTAAACACACCAATGAAATCTATTTCCAGGAAGAATGGTCCATCCACCTTATCAGACAGAGTGAATCCTATAGAAGAGATCTTGTCCAATACGAGTGGGTCTTGGACATCTCGTACCCTTCCTTGATTTGAAAAAAATTTGGAGAAAGGAATCTTGACTTCCTGCCAGTAGGGTCCCCCACGGGTGAACATGAAGTAACTGTACATCTGATTTTTTCTCTGGATAAACTCCGTGTCTTGCCTGATATTCACCATCCAAGGCCGTCCATCCCCACGAACTCGGAGATACAGAGTATTGAACTGGGACCAATCATGAGACAGCTTCCTCTCAAAAGCACCCCGGGGAATCCTGGAGATCATGGCACAGTATCCACTTTGTCTACTGTCCCCATCCTGAGGAGGCTCAGAGCTCAGAGTTCCATAAAGCAGGGCGCTTCGGTTGTTCTTGCTCATTTTCAGGAATATTTCACTTCTACCTCCGATTGTCTTATCAGAAGTCACTATCCACTTATCCAAATCTTCTTTCTCACGAAACTGCCAGACAACCCTGGCTTGTTCCATTATGACCTCTTGTAGTGGGCGGCCGTCTGGGCCTCTCAAATGAGCCACAATTTCATCCTTCAAACGTCTTAAATGTTCTATTGCTTCATCTCTAATTGCTTTATCAAAACTAACTTCAGGTGTCCTGTCAGGAGAAGGTGCATCCAAAGCAGCTTCTTCGCGGTCGTGCCCTTGCAAGCCCTCTTCAGTCTTTCCCTGCTGGGAGGCTCTGTCAACAGAAGTCACTTTTTTCTGAAGACTACTGGAAGAATAGTCTACAAAGTGATTACCCACAAATGGAGGTAATGCAGCCCTTGGCCTCAGGAAATTTCTATGAATGTAAGTGCCAGTAAGTAATTTGTGAATGGAAGCCATTGCCATCGTAAGAAAAAAGTATTAAAATTTGCCCGGGCTGAGAAAACAAGCTTCAACAATAAGTCCAATTCCACCAGAGACCAAACTCACTCTGAAGACCAGGCGTTCACCTCTCGGCAGGCACGGGGTTGGTCACGTCCCAGCCTCCTGAAGCTAGGCGCTTCCGAGGAGTGGCAGCCCCTCGACCCTCACCTCACCCGCCAGGACTCTTCCTGATCTCCTCGTTCCTGAAGTTCCCACCTATCCAGCTTGGTTTCTTATATAACACAGAACAACTTGCCCACGGGTGGCATTGCCCACATTGGGTTGAGCCCTCCAACATTAATCATTAACTAGTCATTAATCAAGATGTTCCACAGACTTACCTATAGACTAATCTGATGGAAGCATTTTTGCAATTGAGGCTTCCTCTTCCCAGAGGGCTCTAGTTGTATCAGTCAGGAGAAACAACAACAACAAAACAACAACAAAACAACAAAAACAAAATAAATCCAACATTATAGTGGACCTCTTCTGGCTCTGACATCCACCATGCACATGGCATGTCTCATAGGCTCAGACCAGCCTCATTCCACTCCTGCTGCTGTTCTTGGTAGATGTCCCACAATCATGGCATTGTGTTTCTACTGCAACTGAAACCTCATCTTCAACAGTAACCCTTCATAGCCTCTCTTGGGGACTCTGACCTTGGATTTCAAGCTTTAGCTTCTCTCCATGACTCTGTCATTCCTGGATTTCCCCATCAGTACAACCAGTACTACCTAGAAGACTCTTATACATTACTAAGTTTGTCTGCCAGCATGAGATGCAACTGTGGCTACCTCTGGACCACAGTTTCTGTGTGTTGAACCTGAGCAAATATTGGCAAAACATTTCACCTCAGTGATGCTGGTCTCTTCTAATCACAGCTTATTTCTCAGCTCCAGCTAACCAGAGTCGTCATTTAAAGCATCCCACAAATGGCTCCAAGAACGGTTTTGAGGGACACTCAAAACTTCCTCTTGAAACTTCACATGTCAGGCCTCCATCATTTGCACTCAGCCTGCACTCAGCATCACACGCTCTCAGCATGCTCTTCCAATTTCCCTGAACAGTTTGTTAAGCTTGGAATTCAACAGCTTTTCCAGCCCAGAGTTCCAAAATCCTTCAGAATCTTCCCCTAACAGCACAGCCTTGTCTGGAATGGCCAGTCTTTGATAACAATTTCTCTTCTGGTTTCCTGTCTATTGCTGTGATAAACACCACGACCAAAAGCAACTTGGATAGCAAAGGGTTTATTTTCTCTTATCGTAGTCCATCATGTAAAGAAGTCAGGGCAGGAACTCAAGGCGCGAACCTGAAAGCAGGTACAGAGACCATGGGGGACACAGGTTGCTCACTTGCTCCTCTTGGCTTCCTCAGCTTGTTTTCGTGTATAACCCAGAACCTCCTTGTCAGGGCTCGTACTGCCCAGTGAGCTGCCCCACCCCCATCAATCATTAGTGAAGAAAATGCCCCAGATGTGCACACAGGCCAATCTCTATTACCTTTGCAGAATGTTGCTGGGCATGGCAGTGAGAGCAAGCTGACTTCACATAAACCTTTTCTCTCCTCTGTAGCCTTCAGGTGTGCATGGTAGTGAGGACTCTCCACTCTTCACTGTGGGTAGCCATGGAGTCCTCCATTATCCCTTCTTGATCCTTCATCTTCATCTTTAATCTTGATCACAGCTTGTCTGTGATCCCTGAAAAATCCTTCCTTTGAATTTGCTACTGTTCTACTGTCCTTGCCAGGAATCTGTTGTACACAAAGCCAAGCCCAGTGTTTACAAGCTACAAACACACACACACACACACACACACACACAAACATGTGTGTGTGTGTTTGCATATGTATATACATACACACATACATACATATATAATTGGGGGGAATGCATGCAAAATTAAATAAAATACAAAGAAAAGGAAGAAATTAATTATTTTGCAAATCAGGACAGTGGCATGGGAGATATGAGTTCTTACTTCTTGGCAATAATCTCTCTGAATACCTGGACGGTAGGAAGTAATCTTTTGCTTTACAATATTCTCTAAGATGAACCTTTATGTCTTGGGCAACTTGGCTCATTTTGCTATTTTTAACTATCAGAATATCCCCAAAAATAAAATATGAAGGGATTTTGTTTGATTGCTGCATCCCATTAAATATGCTTCTGTTTTAAGAACATAGAGATCAGGTGCATAATTTAATCAATCACACAATTTGGAGAGAAAAAAAAAACCCTCAGAAATCATGAACAACAGAATCCTCTTTCCCTAATTGCATCAAGATGTTTCCAGGTGATTAGCCTTCCAGCCTCCAGTCAGTGTATCTGTGAAGCAGAGTAGAAGAAAAAGTCAGAGAGACAGAGCAGAAGCTCCTAAGAAAGATGGACAGGCACACCTGGAAAGGATGGTCAAAAAGGAGACAGAACCTGGCCTATTAAAAAATAACCCTCAGATCTACAAATCCCAATACTTAGAAGGATGAGGCAGGAGGATCTCACGATAGTTTACAAACACAGGACCTGAATTCAAATCCCAGACTCATGTTTGAAAAACAAACGAGAGAGAGAGAGAGAGAGAGAGAGAGAGAGAGAGAGAGAGAGAGAGAGAGAGAGAGAGAGAGCATGATAGTGCACACTTGTATTGGGAGGCAGAGACCAGAGGAACTAATCCACTAGGCTTGCCATCCAGCCTTGTCTCCCTGTCCACTTCCAGACTGAAGGCAAATTTGACTCAAAATCAGAGGACTTGCAAGACCACCTGACTCTCCAGAGCTGAGTGTTTCTGGTTTTCCGAGCTGTCCTGCTCTCCATCTTGAAATGGCTGCTAAAGATATGATACATTGCTTATTTTATATTCTTGGTTGAAATAAAATTTAGTTGACTTTAGAACAAGAAGAATGGAATGACACCTGCATTGCCCTCTACAAACATGTGCACACATCCCCCATCTGTGCACCCCCCCACAAACACACATATATTTAAAAAATTGTTTTGAAAAACAGAGATGGCAGAAGAGGATCCAGAAATACACTGAAACCAAGCCAATTTTAGTATTGCTAAGGCAACCATATTCAACATCTGGACTCAATCATTAGCAGAGTGGTGATTTCATTTATGCTCTTGTTGCTCCTAACATCCTGACAATGCTTATGAATCCTCAATAAAATGAGGAAGCCATAAATAACAAAATGTCTGTTTGTCAAAAACTATACAAGAAGCTTGTAAAAAAGAAAAAGGAGGGTGTTAATTAAATATAACCAAATTAAGTGTGTTTCCTGGGAGTCAGAGGCATGTTCAAATTAAACGTAAAATACAAGATACTAAGAGAAATAAGTACAAGACCAAAAGATGGGTAGGGAATGTCTTGTGTAGCCTCTGAAATGATTTGTTGGGCAACTGTGTGATCTACCATGTGGAATTACAAAGCATAGCCAAGCTCCACTAGCTGTGTGTATTCACATCATACAAATGGATTATAGAAATTATGCACTTGGACAAGAAGTGGCATTCAAGTGCTATTGTGTATAGCCTAATGAGCCAAGAAACAAAAGGACATAAAACTCAGATGAGAACCCAATCTCAAAAATTGCCCATTAGCCCAGAAACACATTATGAAGTTAACAAAACAGCCCAGAATAGAAACGCTTCATTGTTGTCAAAAAGAAGACTCAGGATATCTTAGTATGTTCATTGAGAAAGCCTGTTGTGTGTGTTTAGTGTTTTTTTCTTTTTTAAATCTAGGATATCCCAGGAAGAAGCATTTTTTGCATGTAAATATCTAGTCACATTTCCTTGGTGGTTTTAAGAATATAAAACTGCACACTGGATTTTTGAAATTCATCCTAAAATTGAATTTCTTTTTTTTCCAATATATAAGTCTTTTATTCTCCCAAAAGAGCCCAAATTGTTCTTGTGATCAGAATCTCGTTTCTGGAGCCAGGAACTGAGGCCTCCTCACTCGTCAGCCTGCTGCACAGTTCCCTTCTCAGACACATAGATGCCGTCCAAAAACTTCCTGATATCCTTGTTCTTAACTGTTGTGGCTTGCTGAATCAGGGCAGCTGAATTAGAAACAAGTTCAATGTCATTTCCTTCAAGGATTAACTCATCCTTCTGGGCTTGAGACACAGAACAAGCAACACCTGTCCTCATCCGAACCCTGCGGATGTATTTTTCACCCAAGAAATTTCGGATTTCAACCAAAGAGCCATTCTCCTGGATGACGACATTGATGGGGAAGTGAGCGTACACAGACCGCATCTTGTATCGGAAGCCCAGTGTGACACCCTTGATCATGTTCTGAACATGGCTGCAGATGGTCCTGACGGTGGCCAGTTCCTTTCTGTTACCCCACCATTTGTCAACCCGGAGCCTTTTCTTTTTCTTCCCAAGAAGACTCAGCTCCACGTTGATGTGATTGAAGTCCCTCCGTAGAGTCCCCCTGGGGCCCTTCACAATGACTGTGCGCCCCTTCAGAGTGATTTCGACATTCTCTGGAGTGTCCACAGTCTGATTGCTGAGAATGATCTTCATCCTCGCAGTAGATGGGGCAAAGAGGAATTTCTTTTTTTTAAATGTAATTTTTATTAGATATTTTCTTCATTTACATTTCAAATGCTATCCCAAAAGTTCCCTATACCCTCCCCCCACCATGCTCCTCAACCCACCCACTCCTGCTTCCTGACCATTACCCTGTACTGGGGCATATGATCTTCCCAAGACCAAGGGCCTCTCCTCCCATTGATGGCCGATTAGGCCATCCTCTGCTACATATGCAACTAGAGACACAGTTCTGTGGGGCACTGGTTAGTTCATATTGTTGATCCTCCTATAGGGTTGCAGACCCCTTCTGCTCCTTGGGTACCTTCTCTAGTTCCTTCTTTAGGGACCCTGTGTTCCATCCTATAAATGACTGTGAGCATCCACTTCTGTATTTGCCAGGCACTGGCATAGCCTCATATGAGACAGCTATATCAGCAAAATCTTACTGGCATATGCAAGAGTGTCTGGTTTTGGTGGCTGTTTATGGGATGGATACCCAGGTGAGACAGTCTCTGGATGGTCATTTCTTCTGTCTCAGTGCCGAACTTTGTCTCTGTAACTCATTCTGTGAATATTTTATTCCCCATTCTAAGAAGGAACGAAATATCCATATTTTGGTCTTCATTCTTCTGAGTTTCATGTGTTTTGCAAATTGTGACTTAGGTAGTCTAAGTTTCAGGGTTAATATCCACTTATCAGTGAGTGCATATCATGTGTGGTCTTTTGTGACTGGGTTACCTCACTCAGGATGATATCCTCCAGATCCATCCATTTGCCTAAGAATTTCATAAATTCATTGTTTTTAATTGCTGAGTAGTACTCCATTATGTAAATGTACCATACTTTCTGTATCCATTCCTCTGTTGAGGGGCATCTGGGTTCTTTCCAGCTTCTGGCTATTATAAATAAGGCTGCTATGAACATAGTGGAGCATGTGTCCTTATTACCAGTTGGAACATCTTCTGGATATATGCCCAGGAGAGGTATTGCTGGATCTTCCGGTAGTACTATGTTCAATTTCCTGAGGAACCGCCAGACTGACTTCCAGAGTGGTTGTACAGCTTGCAATCCCACCAACAATGGAGGAGTGTTCCTCTTTCTCCACATCCTCACCAGCATCTGCTGTCACCTGAATTTTTGATCTTAGCCATTCTGGCTGGTGTGAGGTGAAATCTCAGGGTTGTTTTGATTTGCATTTCCCTGATGATTAAGGATGTTGAACATTTTTTCAGGTGCTTCTCAGACATTCGGTATTCCTCAGGTGAGAATTCTTTGTTTAGCTCTGTACCCCATTTGTTAATAGGGTAATTTGATTTTCTGGAGTCCATCTTCTTGAGTTCCTTATATATATATTGGATATAAATCTCCTATTGGATTTAGAATTGGTAAAGATCTTTTCCCAATCTGTTGGTGGTCTTTTTGTCTTATTGACAGTGTCTTTTGCCTTACAGAAGCTTTGCAATTTTATGAGGTCCCATTTGTTGATTTTCAATCTTACAGCACAAGCCACTGCTGTTCTGTTCAAGAATTTTCCCCCTGTGCCCATATCTTTGAGGCTTTTCCCCACTTTCTCTTCTATAAGTTTCAGTGTCTCTGGTTTTATGTGGAGTTCCTTATTCCATTTGGACTTTAGCTTTGTACAAGAAGATAAGAATGGATCAATTCGAATTCTTCTACATGATAACCACTAGTTGAGCCAGCACCATTTTTTGAAAATGCTTTCTTTTTTCCACTGGATGGTTTTAGCTCCCTTGTCAAAGATCAAGTGACCATAGGTGTGTGAGTACATTTCTGGGTCTTCAATTCTATTCCATTGAACTACCTGTCTGTCTCAGTACCAGTACTATACAGTTTTTATTTATTTATTTTCTACAATTACTCTGTAGTACAGCTTGATGTCAGGCATGGTCATTCCATCAGAGGTTCTTTTATCATTCAGAATAGTTTTTGCTATCCTAGGTTTTTTGTTATTCCAGATGAATTTGCAAATTGTCCTTTTTAACTCAGTGAAGAATTGAGTTGGAATTTTGATGGGGATTGCATTGAATCTGTAGATTGCTTTCGGCAAAATAGTCATTTTTACTATATTGATCCTGCCAATCCATGACCATGGGAGATCTTTCCATCTTCTGAGATCTTCTTTGACTTCTTTCTTCAGAGACTTGAAGTTATCATACAGATCTTTCACTTGCTTAGTTAGAGTCACACCAATGCATTTTATATATTTTGTGACTATTGAGAAGGGTGTTGTTTCCCTAATTTCTTTCTCAACTTGTCTATCCTTTGTGTAGAGAAAGGCTACTGATTTGTTTGACTTAATTTTATATCCAGCTACATCACTGAAGCTGTTTATCAGGTTTAGGAGTTCTCTGGTGGAATTTTTAGGGTCACACACACACACACACACACACACACACACACATATATATATATATATATGGGTCACACACATATATATATAGTATCAAATCACCTTCAATAGTGATATTTTGACTTTTTCCTTTCCAATTTGTATCCCCTTGATCTCCTTTTGTTGTTGAATTGCTCTGGCTAGGACTTCAAGTAGTATATTGAATGGGTAGCAAGAAAGTGGGCAGCCTTGTCTAGTGCCTGATTTAGTGGGATTGCTTCAAGTTTCTCTCCATTTAGTTTGATGTTGACTACTGGTTTGCTGTATATTGCTTTTATTATATTTAGGTATGGGCCTTGAATTCCTGATCTTTCCAAGAATTTTATCATGAATGGGTGTTGTATTTTGTCAAATGCTTTCTCAGAATCTAACAAGATGATCAAATGGTTTTTGTCTTTGAGTTTCTTTAAATAGTGGATTACATTGATGGATTTCCATATATTAAACCATCCCTGCATCCCTGGGGTGAAGCCTACTTGATCATGATGAATGATCATTTTAATGTGTTCTCGGATTCAGTTTGCGAGGATTTTATTGAGTATTTTTACATCGATATTCATAAGGGAAATTGGTCTGAAGTTCTCTTTCTTTGTTGGATCTTTATATGGTTTAGGTATCAGAGTAATCGTGGCTTCATCTAATGAATTGGGTAGGGTACCTTCTGTTTCTATTTTGTGGAATAGTTTGAGGAGAGTTGTAATTAGGTCTTCTTTGAAGGTCTGAAAGAACTCTGCACTAAACCCATCTGATCCTGGGCTTTTTTTTTTTTTTTTTGGGAGACTATTAATGACTGCTTCTATCTCTTTAGGGCATATGGGACTCTTTAGATCATTAACCTGATCCTGATTTAACTTTGGTACCTGGTCTCTGTATAGAAAATTGTTCATTTCATCCACGTTTTCCAGTTTTTTGTGTATAGCCTTTTGTAGTCGGATCTGATGGTGTTTTGGATTTCCTCAGGTTCTGTTGTTATGTCTCTCTTTTCATTTCTGATTTTGTTAATTAGGATGCTGTCCCTGTGCCCTCTAGTTAGTCTGGCTAAGGGTTTATCTATCTTGTTGATTTTCTCAAAGAACCAGCTCCTCCTTCGGTTGATTCTTTGAATAATTCTTTTTGTTTCCACTTGGTTAGTTTCAGCCCTGAGTTTAATTATATCCTGCAGTCTACTCCTTTTGGGTGAATTTGCTTCCTTTTGATCTATAACTTTTAGATGTGCTGACAAGCTGCTATTGTATGCTCTCTTTAGTTTCTTTTTGGAGGCACTCAGAGCTATAAGTTTTCCTCTTAGGACTGCTTTCATTGTGTCCCATAAGTTTGGGTATGTTGTGACTTCATTTTCATTAAACTCTAAAAAGTCTTTTGTCTCATTCTTTATTCCTTCCTTGACCAAGGTATCATTGAGTGGAGTGTTGTTCAGCTTCCACGTCTATGTTGGCTTTCTATTATTTATGTTGTTATTGAACAGCCTTAGTCTGTGGTGATCTGAAAGGATGCATGGGATAATTTTAATATTTTTGTATCTGTTGAGGCCTGTTTTGTGACTAATTATATGATCAGTTTTGGAGAAGGTACCATGAGGTGCCGAGAAGAAGGTATATCCTTTTGTTTTGGATAAAATGTTCTGTAGATATCTGTTAAATCCATTTGTTTCAAAACTTCTGTTAGTTTCAATGTGTCTGTGTTTATTTCTGTGTCCAGGATCTGTCTATTGATGACAGTGGGGTGTTGAAGTCTCCCACTATTATTGTGTGAGGTGCAATGTGTGCTTTGATCTATACTATAGTTTCCTTAAGGAATGTGGTTGCCCTTGCATTTGGAGCATAGATATTCAGAATTGAGTTTTCCTCTTGGAAGATTTTTACCTTTGATGAGTATGAAGTGCCCCTCCTTGTCTTTTTTGATAACTTTTGGCTGGAAGTCGATTTTATTCACTATTAGAATGGCTACTCCAGCTTGTTTCTTCAGACCATTTGCTTGGAAAATTGTTTTCCTGCCTTTTACTTGAGGTAGTGTCTGTCTTTGTCCCTGATGTGGGTTTCCTGTTTGAAGCAAAATGTTGAGTCCTGTTTATGTAGCCAGTTTGTTAGTCTATGTCTTTTTATTGGGGAATTGAGTCCATTGATATTAAGAAATACCAAGGAAAAGTAATTGTTCCTCCTGTTATTTTTGTTGTCAGAGTTAGGATTCTATTGTTGTGGCTGTGTCCTTTTAGGTTTGTTGAAGGATTACTTTCTTGTTTTTTCTAGGGCCTAATTTCCCTCCTTTTGTTGGAGTTTTCCCTTTAATTCCTTTGAAATGCTGTATTTGTGGAAGGATATTGTGTGAATTTGTTCCTGTCATGGACTACTTTGGTTTCTCCATCTATGGTAATTGAGAGTTTTGCTGGGTATATTAGCCTGGGCTGGCATTTGTGTCCTCTTAGGGTCTGTATACCCTCTGTCCAGGATCTTCTGGCTTTCATGGTCTCTGGTGAGAATTCTGGTATAATTCTGCCTTTATATGTTACTTGACCTCTTTCCCTTACTGCTGTTAATATTCTATCTTTATTTAGTGCATTTGCTGTTCTGATTATTATGTGTCGGGAGGAATTTCTTTTCTGGTCCAGTCTATTTGGAGTTTTGTAGGCTTCTTGTATGTTCATGGGCATCTCTTTCTTTAGGTTATGGAAGTTTTTGCCTATAATTTTGTTGAAGACACTTACTGGCCCTTTAAATTGAAAATCTTCATTCTCATCTATACCTATTATCTTTTGGTTTGGTCTTCTCATTGTGTCCTGGACTTCCTGGATGTTTTGAGCTAGGATCTTTTTGCATTTTGCATTTTCTTTCATTGCTGTGTCCATGTTTTCAGTGGAATCTTCTGTACCTGAGATTCTATCTCCCATCCCTTGTATTCTGTTTCTGATGTTTGCATCTATGATTCCTGATTTCTTTCCTGGGATTTCTATCTACAGATTTGTCTCCCTTTGGTTTTCTTTATTATTTCTACTTCCATTTTTAGGTCTTTGTTGGTTTTGTTCAATTCCATCACCTGTTTGGTTGTGTTTTCTTGTAATTTTTAAAGATATTTTTGTGTTTCCTTTTTAAGTTCTTCTACCTTTTTAGCAGTATTTTCATGTAATTCTTTGAGGGTTTTTTGTGCTTCCTCTTTAACGCTTTCTAACTGTTTAGAAGTGTTCTCATGTATTTCTTCAAATGAGTTACTAATGCCCTTCTTTTTTTTTTTTTTTTTTTTTTTTTACTAATGCCCTTCTTAAAATCCTCTACCAGCATCATTGTTATAGATGTCTCTGGCTGGAGCTAGTTCCTCCTGGGATTCTGTTAGCCTCTGTCAGCACTCCTGGGAGTCCAACTCTCTCCTGAGTCCCAGTGGTCAGAGCACTCTCTGCAGGCAAGCTTTCTTCTTGCAGGGAAGGTGCACAGAGGTCTGGAGCTCAGATCCACCTCTTGGCTGAAGATTAAGGCCAAAAGGGACCCTGTCCAAGAAGCTCTGTTGCTTCTGTGGCCCATGCACTCTCCTGTGAGGACTGATCTCCGAGAGACCTGTGGTCAGAACACTCCCTGGAGGCAGACTCTCCTTTGGTGGGGAAGCTGCCCAGAAGTCTGGGTTTCAGCTCTGCCTCTGGGCTGAGGATGAAGGCCCAAAGGGACCCTTTCCAAGAAGCTCTGTTGGTTCTTATGTCCTCATGCTCTCCTGCATGGACTGTTCTCTGAGAGCTCCCAGATACAAGATGGTGCTCTCACCTTAGTCCAGGGTCAGAGGCCTCTCTGGAAGCCAACTCTCCTCAATGATCCTAAGATTCTGGGTGTGCTAAGGTGCCTGTGGTGTGGAGAGTCCTCTGGGGGACCATGGGAACATCTGCCAAGTTTGTGCCCATGGTGGTGCAGGACTGGCACCAATCGGAACAAACCCGCTGCTGATTGGATGGGTTTACTGTGTCCCTGTTCCTGCTGGCCCAAGCTGGTCTGGGTTGTTTTGGAACAGATGCTGTGTTCCACTCACCAGTGATCTGAAGAACCTGGGTGTGCTAGGGCACCTGTGGTATGGAGAGTCTTCTTGGGACCTTGAGACCATCTGCTGAGTTTGTGCCCAAGGTGGCATGGCTTAATTTTTCTTTTTCTTTTCCTTTAATGCCTGACATTCCCTTCCATCTCTTGTATTTTGATAGTGAAGCTTCTCTCTGTAGTTCCTGCTCAAATTCCTAAAATTTTCACTTCCAGGATTCCCTCAGTTTTTGTTTTCTTTATTGATTCAATTTCCAATTTCTTGTCTTGAACAGTTTTATTTATTTCCTTACACTGTTCCTTTGTGTTTTCCTGGATTTCTTTAAGGGGTTTATTTATTTCTTCTTTAGGGACTGCTGTCATATTCATAAAGTCTTCTTTAAAGTATTTTTCTTGTGCTTCAGCTATGTTGGAATATCTAGGACCTGCTGTGGTAGGATAAATGGGCTCTAGTGGGATACTAGGATGAATTGAGGGAAAGATGGCTGGAAGAGAAAGTCTTTGTAATCCATTGAATGGAGACAGGGTCAGAGAGGAAAAGGAGACCAGAGCAGATTTCCTGCTACAGAGCTAGGGATGGGATTTGGGGGATTGGATCTCAGGAATTTTAGGAGAAATGTGGGCTTACCTTTAGCCTACTTGTTGTGCTAGGAAAGCAGCTCTTGGATTAGCAGGAATGCCTACTGGAGTTGGACAGCAACATGTAGGAAGGGTGTTGGCAGGCATGGTCTATGGAATCCACAAGAGATGTGGGCAGTAGGAAAAGAAGGCTGCAGCTGGTGCTGTGTTGCAGTGCTAGGGTCAAGACTGCAAGATTTGGGTCTCAGGACACAGACTGAGAGGAGGAGGACTCTGGAGAGTCTGGTTTTTGACAGGTGTGACTTGTATTTTTAACCAGACACACAAATGCACCTCATTTAAAAAAGTTCTTATATACTTTTTCACAGGTCCATTATTTAGTTATCCATTTATCAATAGAGAACACTCAGGTTATTTCTAATTGTTCCATGCCAGATAATACTTTTACAACCCCCCATATTTGCTTTAGACTTTGTGTAAATATTATTTTAAGACAGACTTTCAAAACTTAAAAAGAAGGATTTTGCCTTGTATTGACAAAGTGTGATCTTTAAGCTCTTACTGATTATTGGGAACCATCCAAGAAAATAGAATCTCTGGCTTGGTTGGAGACCTTATATTCCAAGAGTGTCCTAGTAGAATAACAATTGACTTCTGATGGAGAAGTCTGAAAGCCACAAGGCCCTGGATATATGCCAGACCAGATTACTATACCTAGCAAAACTACCAACAGAGAAAGAAAAACATTTTATGATAAAACATTTTAAAGCAATTTCTGTCCACCAGTCCAGCTCTACAGAAAGCACTAGAAGGAAAACCTCAGTCTAGAAAGAGTTTTAACCACACTCAGGACACAAATAATACATAATCCCAGAACTCTTCATCAAAAGGGGGCATACCATAACAACAACAATAATAGTTTTCAGTACTAATAGTCTCCATTCCCCAATAAAAAGATACAGACTAACAAATTGGATTCTTAAACAGGATTAATCTTTCTGTGGCATCCAAGAAGCACTCCGCACCGTCAGGGATAGACATCTCTACGGGTAAAAGAATGGAAAAGGTATTTCAGGCAAATGGACCCAAGAGTCAAGAAGGTGTCATTTTAATATCTAAAAAAAATAGAACTCAAACTAAAACTACTAAGAAGAGATAAGGAGCATAGTCCATACTCACCACAGTAAAAATACATTGAGGAGGTTGCAATTTTAAAGATGTATGGACCAAACAAAACGGTATCCAAGTTCATAAAAGAAATGCTACAACATCTAAGATCACATATTAACCCTCACACTATGATAGAGGGTGACTTCAGTAACTCACTCACCAATAGAAATATCATCTAGATTCACTCTTACCAATAGACAGGTTGTCTGGACAAAAACTGGAAATCTGGAGTTAAAGAACATAAATCAAATAGATCTAACATCTACATACATTTACAGAGCATTTCTCCCTCAAACTAAAGAATACATTTTCTATTCAGAGTCTCATGGAACTTAAAAAATATAGGCAATATAGGAAAGTTTGAATCACATTCTGCATCACATCTGACAAACATGGATTAAAGCTCATTTATAAAACAAATGATAACACAGGATGATGAGTGTGTGGGGAAATGAGGAAGTTTATTGATTGTTTGTGAGGGTGAAAACTAATATAGCCCCCATGGAAATCAATGTAAAGTTTCTATAACAAGCTGAACATTGATCTACTACAACTCCAGTAACATCATTTGAGTATGTATACCCAAAGGACTATAATCTTACCACAGAGCTACTTGCTCATTTGTCTTCATTGACTTATGATACCCAGAAAATGGAAGCATCCTAGATGTCCATCAACTGATATAGATCGTGAAAACATGGTCCTAAAAAACAGACTGTTATTTAGGTGTTAAAA
This sequence comes from Mus caroli, assembly GCF_978045245.1. NCBI lineage: Eukaryota > Metazoa > Chordata > Mammalia > Rodentia > Muridae > Mus > Mus caroli. The sequence goes on along the minus strand of NW_028227256.1, from coordinate 30,210,472 downwards.
AATCCCCCAAAATTATAAAATTTTCAGGAAAATGGAAGGAGGTAGAAATGACCATCCTGAGTGAGTCAACCCAGACTCAAAAAGACAAACATTTTTTCTTTTATATGTGATGTTAGCTTTTATGCTTTAGATATGTTTATTTCAATTAGTTTTGGTAGCAAGGAAGGAGTAGAGTGGATGAGGGAATCATGCAAGAAAGGGGGAAATAAAATACAGTGTTGGAAATGGAAAAGGAGGATCCTAGAATGGGGGGTAAATGAAGTGGGGGATTGGAGAGCAAAGTAAAGGCAGACTAAAGGGAGGGACAACTAACTCTAAAGGTTTTCTTTCTTTCTTTTTTTTTTTTTTTGAAAAACAATATGTAAACCTATTACTGTTGAAGCTTCCTAAAATATATACATGTGAAAAAAATTTAAAAGAAGTCTCCATATAATGCTGGAGACAATAACCCAATTGATCATCATATACTATCACATAAAACCCTCATTACAAAGAATATTTGCAAATTGTTGAGTTGTTGACCAAAGGGGCACTAAACTGCTAGATCTCCTAAACATTACAGGCTATTGTCAAGGCTGTTAATTACTATGCACAACATGACAGTAAGGCCATATTGCTGAAGACGCTACTTACTTGTGTTACCAAATATGGAGAAATTTAGCTCTTATCCACCTAGAAGTTTCAGCCCTACTGATTAGTGTTCATGGTGCCAGAAGGTCCTTTCTATACTACCGGAGAAGAAAGGTAATCGGATAGCTCACCTTGCTATAAACCCTGTGACCTACAGTAGCAAATTGTTTCCAAGATATACAAGTTATGGGAGCAACCAAACACTTTCTGATCAGATTTAAGTCCACTTCTTGATATGGAACCTATGCTTGACAATGCTAACATAGCCAAGAACCTGAGACTAGGTAGGTCATGGGTTTTAGGGAAAAACCTACTACTATTCTGCTAAAGGAACATAATAATAAAATGGCTCCTAAGGACAGAGTGCTGTATCAACAGGTTGGAGCATCATCCATTTCTCATCAGAGAAGCATATTGCAGTGGATGATAATTAACTTCTCTGCTCATGGCTCAGGGAGCTATGGGGAAGAGGATGCAGACATATTCTAAGTAGTGGTGGATGGCTCCAAGGAAATTGGTCCCTCTCAGTGCAACAGGGCTGATGTACATATGAACTCCCAAAGACTGTGACAGCAGAAGATCTGCACAAGTTCAAACCACACAATTTCCCAGCCTGGAGAAGAGAAAGTGAGCATGAAGTTTTACCCTTGATCAAGAAGCTCTCTGCAATTAATACCTCTTGCAAAGGAAAAAAAATCAGTTTTCTTCAATGGGGTGTCATTCTAGCATAAGCCCCATGCCAAGGATTAGCTATTAGGTCAACATAAAACAGACACCATGTCTTTCGGTGAGATTTTTGTTTTGTTTTTGTATTTTTGTTTTATTGGTTTTGTTTTGATTTCTTTTAATTAATTATTCACTATACCAAAGCAATGCTCCCACATTTCTCCCTCATAGAGTCCCTCCCCCCACTTCCCTCCCCTTCTCCTCTGAGAGGATGGGACCCCCTCAGGATCCCCTAACTCTGTCACATCAAGTCTCTGCAAGATTAATCACATCCTTCCCCACTGAGGCCAGACAAGGTAGTCATGAAAACTGAGCTGCCTGTTTGCTACATATGTGCCAAGGGCCTTGTTCCAGCTCCTGAATGTTCTTTGAATGTTCTGAATGTTGGTGGTTCAGACTCTGAGGTCTCTATACCCAGGGGTCTATGTTGGTCTACTCTGTTGGTCTTCCTGTGGGGTTCTCCTCCTCTTCAGGGCCTTCCATCTTTCCCCCAGCTCTTAACTCCAAGTTTTCGACCTCTGTGTAATGTTTGGGTACAGGTATCTGTACCTGTTTCAGTCAGCTCCTGGGTAGAGCCTCTCAGAGGACAGTTAAGGACATGAAGTTGGATGGGTAGGAAAGTGCTCAGGATCTGGGAGGATCTGAAGGAAAGGAGAGAATATGATCAAAATATACTGCATAAAATGGAAATAAATAGAAATAAAAAGAAAAAACCTATTATAGACATGAAAATAAACAAAAGTTAGCTTTGTAATCTCTTTCATTACTATACTTCATCTTTCCTCATCACCCAATATCACCTTCTCTTGGTGATTCTTTCTAAATTTTAAAGTATGATCTACATATGTAAGGAAGGAGTTTTTTAGTTTTGAGTTTGGGTTTCCTCACTTCAGATAATACCTTTCAAATGTATATGTTTGTCTGAAATTTTCATGAATTCTTTTTTTTCCTTAACAGAGAAATTCTATTCCATTTTGTATTTGTGCCACACTGCCATTGTGTATTTTTTTGTTGATGGTTATCCAGGTTTGTTTTCATTTTCTTGTTATCAAAACTAGAGCTATGCTTAATCCATAGACATACAAGTATCTTAGTGGTAGGAGAGGTAGTTCTTTGGGTCCAGAATGAAAGAGTGGGTCATATGGTAGCTCAATTTTTAATTTTTCAAGGTACTCTAAACTGATTTCCATAATGGCTATATTAATTTGAACTCACAGTATCAATGAATAAGGATTTCTTTTCTATCAACACCCTATCCAGCATTTATTTTCAGATAAATTGATGGTAGCCATTTGGAAAGTAGTTTTAATCTGCATTCATTTTAGATTATGCTTCTTTTAAAATATGTATTTTTATTAATTCTTTAAGAATTTCATACATTTCCTCCATACATATTATACTCACCCCTTATTCCTCCTTCTAACTTCTCACAGATATACCCCATCCCCACCTCCTCCCAACTTCATGTCCCCCATTTTTTAAAGTCCAATTTGTGCTGTCTTTATACACACAGATGTGGGTCAGCTTCTAGAGGTATGGGTTGCCATATTCCTGCATGACTTGGGTCCTGGAACCAAAGAGAGGGCAGATAAGCAGTCATAGGTGCAAAAAAAAAAATGGGGTTAGATTGGCCTTTCAGATTGAGAAGCCACAGCATCCAAAAGCACTGAGTGTTTATTTTATACAGCTGACCAAGAAGCCTTGGCTTATAAGTATATAACTGAACAAAGAAGCTGGGCTCATAGCTTCTTTGCAAGCTACTCATGTAGCTGAACAAGGAGACTGGGCTTATAGTATATAGCTGATCAAGGAGGCAGGTTTAGCTAATCTCTGTAGGAGCAGTTTCTGTAGAACAGTATTCAAGATATAAATATCTTGTGGGAGGGAGAAAGCTATGATCTACCTTTTCTGCCCTCACTGTCAGCATTTTCAATCACATCAGAGGAAGACTTTGCTGTCTTTCTGAGCCCCACATGGAAAAGTCTTTGCTATTCCCATGGGTGTAAAGTGTTGGGGTCATTGACAAGACGATGATTATGTCAAGCAATACACATTCATTCAAGATTTCTTTGCTTCCTTCAGTGGGCAATCTATAAGAGGTGACATTCTTAAAGAAAGCCAATGCTCCCTACCAGAAGCTAGGAACTATCAATAGCTTCTTGGCTCCTCTCCCCTTCATACTAGAATATTGACTGGTTTAACCTTGTGGCTGGTTTTGTGCAGGCAACCCAACTGGTAAGAGTCCATGACTCGGGGCCTAGCAAACACAGAAGTGGATGCTCACAGTCAGCTATTGGATGGATCACAGGGCTCCCAATGGAGAGACTGGAGAAAGTACCCAAGGAGCTAAAGGGATCTGCAACCCTATAGTTGGAACAACATGATGAACTAACCAGTACCCCGGAGCTCTTGTCTCTAGCTGCATATGTATCGAAAGATGGCCTAGTCGGCCATCAATGGAAAGAGAGGCCCATTGGACTTGCAAACTTTGTATGCCCCAGTACAGGGGAATGCCAGGGCCAAAAGAATGGGAATGGGTGGGTAGGGAATTGGGAGGGAGTATGGGGGGCTTTTGGGATAGCATTGGAAATGTAATTGAGGAAAATACGTAATAAAAAATATTAAAAATTAAAAAAAAAAGAGTCCATGACTACAGAGGTCCTGTCATGTCCAGAGAGATTGCTTTGGTCCTTCCTGACCTCTGGCTCATCTTCTGAGATAGTCCCTGAGCTTTGTAGGGAGGGAGTGGGTATGATGTAAATATCTTGTCTGTAGCTAAGTATTTCACAGGCACCTATTGTCTGCCCTTTGATTAGGCAGAGCACTCCACCAAGGAATATAGAATTAAGATGCCATATCTTCCTAGGATACTATAGTACCAAATTAAATGTTAAAATATGTATAATAAGCTATAGGTAGTAACAAATAATTTATTGTTTAAAAGTACAGGTCAGGGAAGTTCAAAGAAACACAGTTCTTGTAGTTGGTTGTTGTAACTCCAAGTAATCAAGATGCATAGTGTGTTTTGCTAGTGATGTTCAATCATTTATTGTCCTGTATCTTATTACTTACGATCCACAGAAACAATGATGTGTTCTGTGTTATAATTTGCAAGTTACTCATGTCTGCAATATTGAGAATCAATAAAGCCCTTTTAGCTTTTGATATACACCAAACACAGTGCTTAATACTACCCTCACTTACACTTCAAATTTATGTGACGCTTGCAAAGTGGTCAAGATTACATTGCATTCTTCGTGGATCATCTGCACCTTAGATGGATTAAATAATTGCCTACATTGTCACAGGCATAGCAGGAATCTACAGTAGATCAATTTGTCTCTTCTCCCTTATGTTTAATCCCTAACATTATTCATATAGCCTATTTCTTCAACTGGGGTTCCTTGTGTAATGCACAGGGTTCGGAGTATTGGTTGCAGGTGCAGACAACACCTAATTTATCTCAAGGATGGCTGAATTCTTCATTCCAAAATAGTTTAAAATAGAAAGTTTTTATCCATGTTTGATTTTTGATCTCCCTGGAGATAACCCATAATTGCTCCAGCATCCAATTCTTAGCTCTTCCCTGATTGGTCAGGTTGTCTGAAATGAGCTCTCATCCCTACGAGGTGCATCTGCTCATTCATCGGTGGTACAAAATCCCGTCAATCATTCTTACCTCAGGGAAACTGAGATTTTAGCTTTGGAAAATTACTCTCCTATGGAAGGATAAAATAACATGCAACTGAGAAAAGTACTTTAACATCCTGTCTTACTCTGGACAAGTTCCTGGATATGTGGATTATAGATTTAGGCTTTTAAATTACATGAATAATCTTCCAAGTAGTTCATGTTATGACTATGGGACTGCATGGCCATAACTACTTCTTCCTTTCACAAATTATAGTATTATCGTTGATTGTGAAGGTGTATTAGAGCAAATGAACTCACAAGTCAAGAGTATAATGTTTAAGTCCACAATTTGGTCACTCTGTGATTTTTCTTTGGGTACTTGTGTTTGTGGTTGGAATAGGTGATGGTCGACAGGGACCCGATGAACCATGATCTTGATGGTAATTTGGCAGCTTTGAAAAGCCACTGGATCGATGAGGTAGTGAGTTAATTCTTCTTACCAGTCCTGCAAACTATAAACATATTTAACTCCTATTAGCTCTTCTGTTACCAAGACAACACACACTGAGCAGCTCTACCTGCCTCATACATGCAATCACGAGATAGAGTGCAAAATCCTGCTGATTATTCTTACCTAGCAAAAACACATTGTAGCTTTGGAAAAATTACTGTCCTTTAGAAGGATTAAGTGAGATGCAGCTGCTAAAACTACTTAACATTGTGACTTACTTTAGAGGAGTTCCGGAAATGAGGGTCTTTTCAGATCTACTTAAGTCCAAATATTACTTTTGCCCAGACGTTGAAGGACAGCATCCATAGAGTTATTTTCTTGGATCTGTTGATGATAACTCTCAAAGCTCTTGGGCGTGGATGCAGTTAGAGCTACTTTTCTTTACAGATTTGCAGTTTGGGCTTATTTGGATGTTTTTTTTTTTTTTTAAATTTCCCACTAGCTTTGTTGACAGATTGTGGTGATATAAATAGAAACCACTTTCATTGACATGACGTGACCTTCCTTCTCAAGCCTGGCTCTTTTCCCAGTGTCAATGGATGGGCCTGTCATCTGCTTGGTGGCTTATGCCAGAAGCCTTGAAGCTATTTCAGTACCACCCCTTCCCTCTGGCTATATGCAATCCATCACCTAAGCCCATTAAGCTCTGAAGTAGTCACTCATATGGCCTTGCTTGTATCATCTTACCGCCTCTTCTAATCAATACTCTCCATAGTGATATTCTCAAGAGTTGCCCGTTCACATGTGAATTAATCTCACAAATATGTCTAGTGCCTGTGATGGATGTGGAAGGCATATAGCAGACAGACATGAAAATGGGAAACACTGTTGTCAGTCTCTTGTCTAATTCTTTTCCACTTTATGTTAAAACACTGGTAGATTATTGATGCTCTGTGGTTAAAACGTTTCCAGTACTTTTCAGAATTTATCCCTATAGTTTCATTTCATCTCATCCTTCATTTCTCACCACTTTGCCTTCGTTGTTTCTGACCTTTTAGTGATCCATCTGGTCTACCACCTCAGGCCTTTTGCCTGTGTTGTAATGTAGGCTAGGGATGGTTTTAAACTCTGAGCTTCTTTATCATTATGAATATGGTTGGCTTTTATGACATGTTGTGGTCAGAAATATGGTCATGCCTCCGATACTTTTATTAAAGCATATAGAAGGTATTGCATCTCTCTTTGCTAGGAATAGATCACCTTTTCTGAAGAAAAGCCTTCTAGAGGCTGTGAAGTTAGAGTCAATGTGCTGGCCATCTCCAAAAGAGATACAGAAGTCACATGACATCTCATCCTTCAGGTCCAAGTACTGGTCTTCTCTTAATGGTATCACCAGAATGTCTCAAAAGAGGAATGCTTCTTTTTCCTGCTCAGTAACTGTCACTTCACAAGCAATCCAGAGAAGCCAAGCTTATCTCAGCATCTTGGTACATGGGTGTAGTTTAGCTAGCCTGGGATATGAATAGAGAATGCTATCTTTCTTTGTACTGACTTTACTTCTTATTTATCCTCTCTGAAGGTCAAAGGTTTGCTTTTTTGTTTTTTGTTTGTTTTTTTGTTTTTGTAAAATATTGAGTTTTTTTTTAAAACAATGACATTTTATTTTTTCTTTTATTGGATATTTTCTTTATTATTTACATTTCAAATGTTTTATCCCCTTTCCAGGTCTTCCCTCCAGAAACCTCCTATGCCATCCCCCCCCACTGCCTCTATGAGGGTGCTCCCCCACCTACCCACCCACCTTCCCTACACTGGGGCATTGAAACCCCTTAGGCCCAAGGATTGCTCCTCTCACTGATGCTCAACAAGGCCATCCTCTGACATATATGCGGCGGGAGCCATGGGTCCCTCCATGTGTATTCTTTGAGTTTTTAAAAATGTTTCCTTTCTTAATTCAAGCAGATAGTATGGATCGTTAAACTATATCTAGGAAAGACATGTTTAGACAATTCTTGTACCATTTTTGAAAACCACAGACCTACAGCATTGGGCAGAATTTTAAAAACAAACGGGGTTTTACAGTTTCTTCTTGCACTAGCTACCTAAGATAAGGCAGGACTCAGGTCTCCTCAATGCATTGAAGAATATGCTTGTTGCGTGTAATTTTAAAAACACGCTTACTCTTTCTTGTGAGCTCTCCCCGAGTTTCCATCTATGTTCTGTGAACAGCCGTCACCGTGTTGCCGGCTGGCATTTTCCCCAGAGCACTGCCCCATTCCTTTGGCTAGCTTTGCTAAGCAGTCAACAACCACCCTTCTTGAAAATGCTGGGAGCTGTTGTTCACATGCTACCAGCTGCCTCCACCACCTGCCAACGCCCGCCCCACGGCTGTGCCCTTTCTTCTGCCCACTTGAGTCACCATGGATGGAAAACATCCGACAATCCTAATATTTTAAAACCAGCCAGATAACCCAACCCCTGGGTATGGAATCTATTGTCCTAAACTCATCAGCCATTTCATATAAGAATTCTTCTGGTGATGGAGGCCATCACGGGTTCTAACAGCCCCAGGCCTACATGATGTCCATGATCCTCTCTTCAAAGCCTGGCTGAAAAGTCCCTTTCTCTATCTTGACTCTTTCTCTTCCTCCTGGGACCCAGAAATCCTGCCTCTATATCATTGCCTAGCAATTGGCTTCTGCTGTCTTCATTGACATATCAGCTCCTCCTCCTACACATGCTCCCTGGGGTATCAGACCTGATGGTTTCCCAGAGCACTCTGAAATCTACCACAGAACCTTCCATATTTTGTCTGGAACTAAAGAAACAGGAGGACAATGACAGTATCGCATGGGTAAGCTGTGATTTAGATATGACCATTGTTGTGGGATAGACAGTGGCAAGAGAAGCCTTATTAATGTTGGTGACAGAGTTATTAGAGAACATACTCATGGGGGAAGCAGCAGTAACTAGTCCATTTACACTTGGAATTCAGCTTGTAGGTAAAACTGCAATGAATGATAGAAAAGTGTGTGTATACACCAGTGACGTGGAGGATAGTGGTTAGGCTTAGGCTAGAACAGGCTTTGCTGTCTACTGACTTAGAGACTTGGATACCACAGTCAGTAATAGTAGCTGTTGTCTCATTTGTAAAATAGGGCAGCGTTGCAGTCCCTTCAAGTTTGCTGTGTGAATCAAAGTCCCTTTAGTGCACACCAGGTCAGGAACCATCCCATCCTGACTCCACTGTCCATGGGAAAGTTGCTTTAGGGAATTTCAAGTGGAACCTGATGCCTGGGTCTGGTAATATAGAAAAGGTACAAACAGATCCTTGTAGATTGATTGATTATAGAGCCTCTTATGTAACAGGAGAACAGTTCAATTGTGTTCTGCATTTGGACTCAAGGCTAGCATAGCCTGCTGTATGACTTACAAGCGTTTGCTTTTGGTTTAGATTCAGGCCATGTCAAATGTTTAAAGTGCACACAAACTACCTGGCTGGCTCTCTTAGTGACAGGTTCTCAGGTCAAGGACCACATTTGGGTAGCCAGAGGCTAGATTCTGATGGAAGAAACGTGTGAGTGGAAGTGCTGAGAGAAGCTGGGATAGGTTAGCAGAGAACCTGTTGTTTTTCCCTAGAGAGCTCACACATCAGATCTGTCATGGTCTATTATGGTCTGACAAGTATTTTCAAATGCAGTTTCCTCTGGAGGCTGGGCTGAGTGGATGACCTGTGGCGGTTTGTTACCCTGTCATTCTGTGATCAGATTATAAACCACTGTGTGGTCTGATTCTCAGTTCTATGAGTCCTCAAACACCCACAAGGCACATAGTATTCTTTTTATATCGATGTATAAATTTTGATGCAAAATCATTTATTTCCAGTTCTCTATTGACTGATTATTACTTATTTGGCTATTAGTATATTAATTGTCTTGGTGGAAAGTCACAATACTGTGATATTTTTCTTTGTGATGTTATTTGACAAAAGTTTTCATCAAAACTTTACTCCACACCATTAAATAAAATACAATTTTAGATGTAAAATACCAAGACATGTAAAATATTTAGGCACATACATATTTATAGCATTGTAATTGACACAGGGGTGAAATGTCCAAAGAACAGAAGGGTGTTGATGATAGAAGAATAGAATGGGGTAGGAGGACAGATACTAAAGAACAAATCTCTTTCTTTTCTTAGAGTTTTCAGGTCATGCTGGAAAGCCCATTCATGTGTGTGAAGTCATTGGTGAACAATGTAAGGTAATACAGCATTGCCCAGCTGGTCTCAAACTCCCGTCAGTTTCAGAATCACCTGAGACACAAGGCCAATGAAGTCTCCAGCTGAGTTTCTGGTGTCAGACCCAAAACCACTGATGTGGACAAGCCTTGGTTGCTTATTTATGTGACCACTGAATCCTGGAGAGAGGCAGAATAGAGGGAGAACAAGATAGTGAGAGCAAGCTCTGCATCCACTGAGAAGATGCCAGCCAAGGAGAGATGTGCTGTGAGTGCCAAGAAGGGACAGGAATACAGAAAGCTTCCCAAGGCAGTATTGTGAACTAACACTGTGACTGTATGATTCATGAGACTGTATGGATTGAGTAGATATAGAAACAGGTTGGAGTAAGACATACCACTCCAGGGAATTGTGTGAGTAAGAAGCCCAACTTCTTAGAAAAACAGAAATACCAGCACTGAGAAGTTGGAGTGGACAGGAAGCCCCATTCCTAACCAAGAAGCTATCTGCAATCTATGCCTGCTGGGAAAGGGGAAATCAGTTTTCTCCAGTAGAGGGTCACTGTGTATATCAACCACACTCCATAGCAGGGTCCATGCTCAGGAGAAGTTGGTCAACACAAAACAGTCTTCATGTTTTTTGGTATGTGCATTTTGTTTTGTAATTTTTGTGCTACAATATGTGTGTGTGTGTGTGTATGCGTGTGAGGGGAGGTCAAGACAGGGTTTCTCTGTGTAGCTCTGGTTGTCCTGATTGGCAGACTCTGTAGACTAGGTTGGCTTCAAACTCAGAGATCTGTCTGCCTTCTGGGTTCTGAAATTAAAGGTATGAATGACCTTGACCATCTATTTTTTTTTGAGTTTTGTTTTTGTTTTAAGTATCAATTTTTCTATAACATTTCTCTCTTTCTTCCCACTAAAGTTTAGAGCCTAGACTTTCCCATATACTTCTTTAAATTCATGGCCACTTTGGTTGCTAATTGTTATTAACATGCATATATTTGTATATACATATATATTCCTAAATATAACCTGTAGAGTTCATATAGTATTACTTATATGTGTTTTGAGGGATGACTGTTACTGGACAGCCAGAGGAGGAAGACAAACTCCTAGCTTTCTTCAGTTCCCCATTTCTTTGTGTATGGTTGAGACCTCATGGGCTTTTCTTTGTCAAGTTTAGCATGTTCATTTGGTCTCATACTAAGGAACATGAGAAGAGTTGGGAAGGGGAAAGAATATGATGAAAATACATTATATATTAAAAAGCAAAAAATAAAGACTGCCACCCTTTGGGATAGCTGCTTGGTCTTATAAATTTTGGTACATTGGTGCCTAGGAAGATGATTCAGTGGGTAAATACTTGCCACACAATTATGAGAACCTGACTGCAGACCAGAGCCCATGTAAAACAAGTTACTAGTCATCTGAAACCCCAGGACTCTGGTAGTAGTATGGGAGGTGGAAGCAGGGGGATCCTTAGAAACTCAGGCCAGTTACCCTTGGATATGCTGAAGAGAACAAGGGATCTTATCTCAAACAAACTTGAAAGCAAGAACCAATACATGAGGTTGTTCTCTGACCTCTACACATGTGCCATGCCGTCATCATACTAACATAGACACAGGCACACACAGGGAGGAGGAAAAGGAGGAAGTGAGGGAGGGGGAGAGGGAAGGGGATATAGCAGATTAGAGATTATTTTTTAATGCTTCTAACAAAGTGGAATTCATTAAAATATGATAAAAAAAGAAAGAAAAAGAAAAACCTAATTATGTAAATATACAAACAAGGAGTGGGAGATTCAGTAAGGGAGGCAGGGCGAATATTGAAGGCCTTGGTATGCTACTCACAGGCATGGAATTTCTCTTTCTTTCTTTCTTTCTTTCTTTCTTTCTTTCTTTCTTTCTTTCTTTCTTTCTTTCTTTCTTTCTTATTAGATATTTTCTTTATATACATTTCAAATGCTATTCCGAAAGTTCCCTATACCCTCCCTCCGCCCTGCTCCTCTACATGCCCACTCCTGCTTCTTGGCCCTGGCATTCCCAGTACTGAGGCATATAAAGTTTGCAATACCAAGGGGCCCCTCTTCCCAGTGATGGCCAACTAGGTCATCTTCTGCTACATATGCAGCTAGAGACACAAGCTCTGGGGGTACTGGTTAGTTCATATTGTTGTTCCACCTATAGGGTTGCAGACCCCTTCAGCTCCTTGGGTGCTTTCTCTAGCTTCTCCATTGGGGGCCCTGTGTTCCATTATAGATGACTGTGAACATCCACTTCTGTATTTTCCAGGCACTGGTATAGCCTCATACGAGACAGCTATAACAGGGTCTCTTCAGCAAAATATTTCTGGCATATGCAATAGTGTCTGGGTTTGGTGGCTGATTATGGGATGGATCCATGGGTGGGGTAGTCTCTGGATAGTCTACCCTTTCATCTTAGCTCCAAACTTTGTCTTTGTAACTCCTTCCATGGGTATTTTGTTCCCTATCCTAAGGAGGAATGAAGTATCCACCCATTGGTCTTTCCTCTTCTTGACTTTCTTGTGTTTTGCAAATTGTATCTCAGGTATTCTAAGTTTCTTGGCTAGTATCCACTTATCAGTGAGCATATATCATGTGAGTTCTTTTGTGGTTGGGTTACCTCACTCAGGACAGTATCTTTCAGATCCATCCATTTGCCTAAGAATTTCATAAATTCATTGTTTTTAATAGCTGAGTAGTACTCCATTGTGTAAATGTACCACATTTTTTGTATCCATTCTTCTGTTGAGGGACATCTGGTTCTTTCCAGCTTCTGACTATTATAAAAAAGGCTGCTATGAACATAGTGGAGCATGTGTTCTTATTACCAGTTGGAACTTCTTCTGGGTATGTGCCCAGGAGAGGTATTGCTGGATCTTCCGGTAGTATTATGTCCAATTTTCTGAGGAACCACCAGACTGACTTCCAGAGTGGTTGTACCAGCTTGCAATCCCACCAACAATGGAGGAGTGTTCCTCTTTCTCCACATCCTTGCCAGCATCTGCTGTCACCTGAATGCCTTGCATTAAGCTGTACTACAGAGCAATTGTGATAAAAACTGCATGGTACTGGTACAATGACAGACAGGTAGATCAATGGAATAGAATTGAAGACCCAGAAATGAATCCACACACCTATGGTCACTTGATCTTTGACAAGGGAGCTAAAACCATCCAGTGGGAAATAGACAGCATTTTCAACAAATGGTGCTGGCACAACTGGTGGTTATCATGTAGAAGAATGCGAATTGATCCATTCTTATATCCTTGTACAAAGCTCAAGTCTAAGTGGATCAAAGACCTCCACATAAGACCAGAGATACTGAAATTAATAGAGGAGAAAGTAGGGAAAAGCCTTGAAGATATGGGCACAAGGGGAAAATTCCTAAACAGAATAGCAATGGCTTGCGCTATAAGATCAAGAATTGACAAATAGGACCTCATAAAATTGCAAAGCTTCTGTAAGGCAAAAGACACCGTCAATAAGACAAAAGGGCCGGCAACAGATTGGGAAAGGATTTTTACCAATCCTAAATCTGATAGGGCATTAATATCCAATATATCAAAGAGCTCAAGAAGCTGGACTCCAGAAATTCAAATAACCTCATTAAAAAATGGGGTTCAGAGCTAAACAAAGCATCATCCCTTCTTTTATGTCAGGGAATGACACGATACAACTGGCGAGTTAGAAAGATTGCTCCTTTTGTGAAGTAGAGAAGTAGGTTAATGTGCTACTGATGCTACTTAGACAAGCGAGAACACAATTCTGACCCAAGGCTCTGAGAGTGATAAAGAGTGGGCACTAAAGAGTTAATGGGCCTGCTGTGAGAGCTCAGGGCTCTCATGTCAAACGGATCTACACTCAAAGGTTTTCCATTGAATGAATGGAAATGGAATGATGAATTTTATGCCTTGGCCCAGAACCTCTCCAGAGCTATTTCTTCATATTTGAAATGACCACAGTAATCATGACAACATTCCTAGAACACAGACTTATAACATAATTTCAGTCCTCTGGGGCTGGGCAATGACTAGAGGCAGTTTTTGTGTCACAACTGGAAGGCTACATAGTGTTACTTGCATCTGATGAATAGAGGTCAGGGATGTTGCTAAATACTCTGTCATGCACAGGGTAGTCCCCACAAGAAGAAGAATCTGGCACAAACTGTCGGTGGTGCCAAGATTCAGGAAACTGTACTAAATAGTGTGTCATAGATGATGTAGAAACAAGGGAGAGAAACAAGGTAAGAAGAAAACAATGGGGTTACATTTTGATGCTATGGCTAAAGACTGGGTGGAGCTAATGAATGAATGTTTGGGGTGAAAGGGAAGGGAGGGAAAATGGAAAGAGAGATAGAAATTGAGTGGGGGCTAAGGAGGCAAGAGTGGGGAAGACATTGGGGTTAGGGATTTCAGTGGTGAGCTGTTCTTGTTGCTGGCCTCTAATGCACATGACATTGCAGGTGGACTCTGACTGGGCTCCAATAGCTATAATTGAAGGCTTATCATTGTTAAAGCTCAAGGTTTCCCAGAGAGTTGGATGAGGGGAGCAGAAGAGGACAGTAAACCACTTCCCTCCCATTCTTCTCTATACACACAGCAAGGTTGCTTCTGGGCAGTCAATTGTCCAACTACCTGAAGGGAAAGAACAATTGCTAATCTAACTAGAAGTCAAGACTGTCAGTGAGCTGTGTTTGAGTCAAGGGATTAAACCACAAACCAAGACATTTCCCACTTCCTGTTTCAGTGGGAATGTGGGTAATTTGGCCCATGATAATTCAGTTTTGTATGTCTGGTTAGTGAAGCCCTCTGGAATCAGGCCCAGGATAAAGTGTTTTCATTCTGATTGGTTTTCCTTTTTTGTGTTTTATCCTGTATTTCCTATCAAATTTGATTCTCAATTAAGCTTCATCCACACAGTCAATCTTTGGGGACTTCCCTCTGAAATTCCATTCCCAAGGCCTCTCACTTCTCATACTGATTCTCAGAAGGAAACACATCTCCCTTAACGATCTCAAATGCTTACAAAGGCATGGCAGGCAAGAATTCTTACACTATTCTAATCATATGCCAAGCCTCTAGCCATTGATCCCTGTCAAAGTTAGTATTTCATTACCCAGTTGTCTTGCTGTGCATATTAGTCTAACACCAGTAGAGAACTTTCTATAAACTTTAGAAAGTTTATGTCAAATGCAAATAACTTCTTGGTCACATGGTTTCAGGGTCTTTAGGAATTCATCTGACTTTTTATCAGAGAAAAGGGAAGAAAAAGATGAAAGAATAAACATAGATGTTATATTATGCTTCTGCAAGTATCAGCCAAATGGCTTCTTTCAATTTCTTTATCAATATAGACATTACTGTCCTATCAGTAACCATGCAAACAATTCTGGCAAAGTGTTGTTACATTTTCAAGATGTACTCGTTGCTTTCTATTATAGAAATTAGAGCAGTGAACAGTTTTAGACAGTGAAATGAGTTGGTGAGATTCCAATGAGTTCCAAATCTTGGGAGAAAATTCTTAATATCTCTTTTATCCAATAAAAAAAAACATATGTGTATTTATTTGAGAATTGGAAGGAAAGAAAAAGACTTTTGGAGAAAATGTATTGAGTTTTTGCTTACTTGTATAAGAATAAATGAGCATCGGCTACTGGGTATGAGTTGTTTGGTCATTATGAAGGCACAAAGCCTCTACACAATGTTTAAACATATCCAGTAGTGACGATTAATTTATGAATGAATTCAAATTAAAACTCCAAGAACACTGAATGACTGACAATTTTTTCTATGCACAGTGTAGGAAACGAATAACACTTTAAAAACTTATTTTATTTGTTTACATTCCAGCCATTGCCCCCTTCCTGGTCCTCCTCCCACAGTTCCTCATCCTGTTACTCCTCTCCCTTGCCTCCAAGAGGGTGCTCTCTCCCCACCAGTCCCTGGGGCCTCAAATCTCTTGAGGATTAAGCACATCTTCTCTCACTGAGGACAGACCAGGCAGTTCTCTGCTAGATATGTGCTAGGGGCTTTGGATTAGCCCATGTTATGCTGCATGGTTGGTGGCTCAGTCTCTGGGAGCTCCCTGGGGTCTTTGTACTCCATTTTTAAATTGGGTTATTTGGTTTTTTGGAGGTTAATGTAAGTTCTTTATATTTTTTTGGATATTAGCCCTCTATAGAATGTAGGCTTAGTGAAGATTTTTTTTTCCCCACTCTGTAGGTTGTCTATTTGTCTTATTGACAAGCAGGATAGATTGTCAGGGGTTTTGTAACTGAGTTGGCAGCCATGTTCCCTTTAGGTAGTCTACAGAGTGCCTTCCCACACCAAGACTAGAACATAGGTGTGAGTATTCCATGAAGGTACCAGCTCAGCATCTCCATGTTCAGTGAGTTGTGTGGACATCGTCCTTGACAATAGGACCCCACCATCAGTTTGCAGATAGCAATCTTTTGTCTTAGCAACAGCCTGGATTGCTTGGGGATTTCCATGGGATCCATTTGGTCAACAACTCAATTGAATGCAACCTTGTTCTGCCTTGGAAGCTTCACCTGGCTATAAGAGATGGCCAGTTGAGACTCTGTAGGAGAAGAGAAAGACTTTGAAAGAACATTCATCAGAGAAAACAAAGTCTAAAATATTATAAAGACATCCATATATTGTATAAAACATTTACATATAGTACATTCACAAAACAGTACAAGTTTTAGACACAAAATAGAACGGCTTAGTTACTCAGCAAGCTTGAAATATAAAGTATAGAATTCAATAATGTATTTCATAATATTTCATTTTAAAAGATTTAATACCCTTATAGGAAGCCGACTTTCTATAAGAGTATAAGAGCATACATTTTAAAGGTTATTTTATAATTATGATGAAATATGTGCCACAAAATGTGTTTTTGGAATAGATGTCACGTTGAAAAATGGGAGGAAACTAAGGTAATAAAGAAATACATTTTTGAGGAGAAAAACCCATTTCTTCAAATTAGGCAAACATGAACTTATAATTGGATGTGTAAGAAGAGACAGTAAAATATGTTTAAGAAACAATAGTCTGTACATAAACCTTACACAGTAGGATAGGTACCTCATGGTTTCACTATGCTTGGAGAAGCAGTGAGGTTTACAACTTCAAGACATAAGTTGAAAATATTTTTAGTTTTTAAAATCAAAAGATAGAAGAGAGAGACAAATATGGGTATGACTTACGGGGTACAGTGGAGGTTTGCCAAAGTTTGACTAAATTTGTGATATATGGTTCACAGACTGATAAAATTTGGGTACAAAGAAAATGTTAACTCCTTAATTTTACATATTTCTGACCTTTTAATTAAAAAGGTGTATATTCATGATTTGTGGTGTTGCTTTACATACCCATACATCAATGTTATATGTGGCATATGCCCTCCATACCACCATCCCTTCGTCTTACTCCATGCCCACCTGACATTAGTTCCCATATTGCCCCCCTGGATAGTTTCATCTCTCCATTCACATTATGTATACAGATACAACCTTATATTTCTGTATAAAATCTAGAAACCATGTATGAGACAAATATACACCTTATTTGCCTTTCTGAGACTGGCTTAATTCATATGACTGTCTCCAGTTGCATCTCCATGGAGTCTCAACTGGCCACCGCTTGTAGCCCGGTGAGGCTTCCAAAGGCACAAGACAAGGTTGCATTCAATTGACTTGTTGGCCAAGGAGGTCCCATGGAAATCCTCAAATAACATAGGCTGTTGCTAAGGCAGAAAGTTTGTTCTCTACAAACTGACAGTGGGGTCCCACTGCAGAGCACAACATCCACACAACTCACTGAACATGGATATGTTGAGCTGGTGCCTGGAGCTGTTATACAGAGCTCTCACCCCTTGTTCTGTATGACTGAAAATAACACCACCGTGTAGATATGCCACACTTTCTTTATCCACTGCCCTATTGTTGAAAATCAAGGTTGGTTTCATTCCTTGGCTATTTTGAGTAGTGTTGCAGTAAATACTAATGTGCAAGTGTCTCTGTGATATGTCTGGCAGAAATCAGAGCAGTGGGTTCAGAAAAGGAGCTGGCATGAAATTATCCTTATAAATGAGTTTTTTCTAGGAGATCCTCACAACTGTTAAGAGCCATGATTGGGCCTTGAGGTTGGAAGAACATCAGAAGGGACCATGCATCATACCAGAAGTACCATGATGGGACTTTGAGGTAGAAAAGCATGATAGACATTATAGAAACATTATGGAAGCTCACTATAGATATCATGGAGGGAAGGAAAGACAAGATTCTCAGAGAAATCTCCCAAACAATTCTGACTTTTATATCTTTTGGGGTGTGGTCCTTGCTTCATTTTTAAATTGAGTTATTTGGGTTTTTGAGGTTAATATAAGTTCTTTATATATTTTGGATATTAACCCTCTATTGAATGTAGGGTTAGTGAAGATTTTTTTCCCCAAACTGTAGGTTACCGATTTTTCTTATTGATGGGGGTCTTGGCTCTGCCACATCCACCCAAGATCTGTGTCATAGCAAGAATTACCATCATCTTAAGGAATAAACTACAGTAGCTATATGACCCCTGATCTCTCCCGGATGTAGATCTGATATCTCAGAAGTGATTAACATCTAAAATTCGAGGACTCATGATTCAACAATGTTGACTGGAATTCTTTGAATACAATATCTAAGAGCAGTAGCTGGGTGATATGGTAGGTCTATTTTTAGTCTTCTAAGAAGCCTACATACTGATTGCTTTAGTGGCTAGACTAGCTTACATTCCCAGCAATATATGAGAGTTTACTTCTGCCCACATCTTTGTTAGCATTTGTTGCGAATTTAAAAATTGACTGCCATTCTGGTTGGAGAACATAGTATATCAATTTGCTCTTTATTTAAATGTCTCCAATGCCTAGTGAGGTGGATATTTTTTCATGTGTGTGTTGGCTGCTTTTATTTCATTTTTTAGAGCTGTTCATTTTATTAGACCATTTATTGATTAGGTGGTTTGATGTGTTTATATTCAGGTTTTTACATTTTCTCTATGTATTATGGATATTAATCTTCTGTCCTTTGTACCTAGCAGAGATTTTTCTCCCATTCTATATGCTTACTTGGCTGTGCAGATGCATTTTGATTTTGTGAGGTCCACTTTAGTCATTGCTCGCATGATAGATTTTTGTGTATTGAACCATCCTGTATTCCTGGCACGAATACTAATTTCATTGTGGTGAATGATGATTTTGGTGTATTCTTGAATAGTTTGCAAATATGGAGTATTTTTGCATCGATATTCATAAGTGAGATTGGTCTGAATTTCTTTTTCTTTCTTGGGTCTTTTTGTGGTTTAGATATCAGAGTAACTGTGGCTCCATAGAATGAGTTAGATAGTGTTCCTTTTGCTTCTATTTTGTGGAATAGCTTGAGGAGTGTTGGTATTAGCTCTTCTTTGAAGGTCTGGTAGGATTCTGCACTAAAACCATCTGGCCCTGGGCTTTTTTTAGATTGGGAGGTTTTTAATGGCTATTTCTATTTCCTTAGTGGACATGGGACTGTTTAGATAGTTTACCCTATCTTTATTTAACTTTGTTATGTGATATCTGTGTAGAAAATCATCAATTTCATCTCAATTTTCATCTTAGTTTTGTAGAGTATAGGCCTTTGTAGTAGGCTCTAATGATTTTTTTTAATTTCCTCAATTTCTGTTGTTATATCTCCCTTTTTATTTCTGATTTTGTTAGGTTGGAAAGTGTCTCTGTGCCCTTTAGTTAGTTTGACTAAGGGTTTATCTATCTTGCTGATTTTATTAAAGAAGCTGCTCCTGGTTTTGTTGATTCTTTGTAATGTTCTCTTTGTTTCTAACTGGTTGATTTCAGCCCTTAGTGTGACAATTTCCTGCCATCTACTCCTCTTGGGTGTGTTTGCTTGTTTTTGTTCTAGAGCTTTCAGGTGTGATGTTAAGTTGCTTGTATGGGGTCTATCTAATTTCTTTATGAAGGCTCTTAATGCTATGAATTTTCCTCTTAACACCATTTTCATTGTGTCCCATAAGTTTGGGTATGTTGTACTTTCAGTTTCATTGAATTCTATACAGTCTTTGATTTCTGTCTTTATTTCTTCCCTGACCAAGTCATTGAGCAGATAGTTGTCCAGTTTCCATGATTATGTGGGTTTTCTGTTGTTTTTGTTGTTAGTGAAGTCCAGCTCTAGTTTGTGGTGATATGATAGAATGCATTGGATTATTTCAATCTTCTTGTATTTGTTGAATCTTGTTTTGTGTCTGACTATATGTTCAGTTTTGGAAAAGATTCCATGAGGTGCTAAGAAGAAGGTATATTCTTTTTCATTTTGGAGTAAAATGTTCTGTAGATATCTGTTAAATCCATTTGTTTTATAACTTCTGGTAGTTTCACTGTGTCTCTGTTTAGTTTCTCTTTCAATGACCTGTCCATTTGTGAGCAAAGGGACTTGAAGCCTCCTACCATTAATGTGTGAGATTCAATGTGTTTTGAGCTTTAGTAAAGTTTCTTTTACAAATGTGGGTGCCCTTGCATTTGGAGCATTGATGGTCAGAATTGAAACTACCTCCTAGTGGATTTTTTTTTTTTTGATGAATATGAAGTGTCCTTCCCCATCTCATTTTATAACTTTTGGTTGAAAGAATATTTTATCAGATATTAGAAGGGCAACTCCAGCCTTTTTGTTGGAACTATTTGCCTGGAAAACTTTTTTCCAGCCTTTTACTCTGACAGGGTGTCTGCCTTTGTTACTTAGGTATGTTTCTTGTACGCAGCAAAATGCTGGATCCTGTTTATGTATCCAGTCTGTTAGCCTGTGTGTTTTATTGGAGAATTAAGTCTGTTGATGTTGAGAGATATCAAAGACAGATATTTGTTAGTTCTTGTTATTTTTATTGCTGGAGGTGGTATTATTTGTGTATGATTCTTTTCTTTTGGGTTTGTTGTGAAATGTTTAATTTCTTGTGTTTTCTTGGGAGTAGTTACCCTCCTTGTGTTGAAAATTTCGTTCCAGTATCCTTTGTAGGGCTGAATTAGCAGATAGATATTGTTTAAATTTTGTTTTGTCATAGAATATCTTAGTTTCTTCATCTATGGTGAGTAAGAGTCATGTTGGGTATGGTATCCTGGGCTGGCATTTTTGTTCTCTTAGGGTCTGTATGACATCTGTCCAGGATCTTCTGACTTTTAGTGTCTCTGTTGAGAAGTCTGGTATAATTCTGATAGGTCTGCCTTTGTATGTTACTTGATCTTTCCCCCTTACTGCTTTTAATATTCTGTCTTTGTTCCATGCATTTAGTGTTTTGGTTATTATGTGACAAGAGGAATTTCTTTTCTGGTCCAATCTATTTGGTGTTCTGTGGGCTTCTTGTACATTTATGGCCATCTCTTTCCTTTGATTAGGGACATTTTCTTCTATGATTTTGTTGAAGATGTTTTCTGGCTCCTGGAGCTGGGATTCTTCACCCTCTTCTATTCCTATTATTCTTACCTTTGATCTTTTCATTGTATCCTTAATTTCCTGGGTATTTTGGCTTAGAAGCTTTTTATACTTTGTATTTTCTTTGACCAATGTGTCAATATCTTCTATGGTATCTACTACAACTGAGATTCTCTCTTCTATCTCTAGCATTCTGTTGGTGATGCTTACAATTGAAGCTCTTGATCTCTTTCCTAAGTTGTCCATCTCCAAAGTTGCCTCCATTTGTGTCTTCTTGTTTCTATTTCCATTTTTAGTTCTTGGATCATTTTGTTCAATTCCTTCACCTGCTTGATTGCATTTTCCTGTATTTTTAAAGGGATTTATCTCTTCCTCTTTAAGCGCTTCTACCTGTTTGTTTGTGTTTTTCTATATTTCTTTGAGGGAGTTATTTATATCTTCCTTAAAGGTCTCTATCATCTTCATGAGAGCGTGTTTTAGATTATTATCTTGCTTTTCAGGCATATTAGGGAATCCAGGGCTTACTGTGGTCAGAGAACTGGGTTCTGATGGTACTGAATTGCACTGGTTTCTGTTGCTTATGATCCTGGGCTTGCCTCTGCCTATCTGGTTATCTCTGGTGTTAAGTGACCTGGGAGTCTTTGCATGGAGCTGGCCTCCTTGGAGACAGGTAGAGCTCTGTGATCTGGGTTAGAGTCAGTCTCTTCGGAGGCAGACAGTGCTGTCTCTGGTTAGAGCAGGCCTCCTGTATTACTGGTTACTGTGGACCTCCTGGGAGGCAGGCAGTCTGTGTCCTTGGTTCTTGAAGATCTTCTGGGAGGTGAGCATCCTGTAGTGTGTGGGAGGGTATTGGGCTCACTGATATGTCCTGGGTGAGGAAACAGACTGGAAGAAGGAATAACATTTCACTAAGCTTTGAGAGTTTGTTTTAAGGGAGTTTCTGGCCTTACTTTTAGCCCAACTTTTCCAACTGTATTATTTGCTTTTTAAAAACTAAAACATGGATTGAAATCTCTCTGCTCATTCAGAATGATATCTGATGCAAACATAGAGACCTTTCTGGAGCCAAGGTGCTCATGGAAGCTTCACTTAGGCAAAGTCAGGGAGTGGTTAAAGGTGACTCTTGGTATTGGTATCACCAGACTGACTGTGCTTATGAATAGTGAAGAGAGCATGAGGTGGGAGAAGCCAACCAAAAGGTGATGATCTAAGAGAAGGCTGTGAAGCAGGAAGACCTCTCATTGTTTGTGATTTGTGGCCCACATTTAAAAAGGGAAAGTTGCTTAAGGTAGACTGTTGAAACATCTTCATGGAAATGAAGCTATTTGAATGTCTTTCTTATTTGCTGACACAGGGACTTCATCCCAGGTAAGCATTATTTCCCAAAGATGATAAAAAAGCAACATTCTAACAAGTAAGGTAAGGTTGATGGGTGCCTGGGAGTCATGGAAGAACTGGTGTATTGGGGGTTAGTGAGAGCCCTGGGTGTCTCCTAATCAACCCCTAGTATATTGAAAGGTTCTTACATGAGTCTGGACTGAACATCAATGAACAATTGTTCAGATTGAATTCAGAACACACTGACCTACTATTGCCATTCAAGGGCATTATCTCCATGATCTAAAGCTTCCTGGGATGCCAAGATAGATATTGGTCCAAGCCAGAGAAAAACCTTCACTACTTCAAAAATCCAAGTTTATATAGATCCCTGGAAAGCACAGGAAAACCTCAGGCCAGGCTCTGATTCAGTTCCACTCCAGAGGATTGTATGGTGATCCCTGAATCCATGACACCTGAACTGATGTGAGCTTTTCAGGTCTTTGACTTCAAGTGGAAAGATAAGGATATGGAAGCTATTCTCAGATTCAACTGAAACTGGAGGGTCTCTGTACTGCCTGAGATAGTGAGTATGGAGAAGCATTCCTACAACATGGAACAAGGAGGTCTCCTGAGACTGCCTGATAGACTTCTTATTTCCTATGTACAACTCACTCCTCCTGAGTTTTATTTCAACCAAGTGTGTCTGACATCATGTGATAGTAGCTTTAATGTGGGCTAGGATCCATGTGAAGCAGACTTTTGGGGCACATTTTTTATTCTGAAAAGTCTTAAGTATCATTGCTGAAGGCGTTGCCATTGTTTTGTCTGCCAAGTAGAGGTTTTTAATGGATGACAAGGAATCTGAAGTATTGCAAGACTTTCAGCAGAGAAGCAGTGTGAAGAGAGGAGCGGAGTGAAGATGTCCAGTCACTTGTGCTCATGGTGAATAGAGTCAGAAATCAATATCCATACACAAATATAACCTGCTCTGTCTGTATGTTAGTTATGTATGCTTGCAGGAACAACTATTAACTATTAACTATAACTATTAACTATTAACTACCTACTTAAAATACTTATAGTATGTAAGAATATGTAATTCTGTATATAAATATACATATATAGCTTAAATGAAAATATCTATCTATCTATCTATCTATCTATCTATCTATCTATCTATCTTTCTATGAAAAGATTTATTTTCATTACTTTTAATCATGTGGAGGTGTGAGTGTCCACATGTGGTTATGTACATGTAAATGCAGTTGTCCAAGGAGGTCAGAGGCTAGAGACATTGAATTCCTTGGAGCTAGAGTTACAGGTTGATGTGAGCCACCTAATACAGGTTCAGGGAACTGAATTTAGGTTCTTTGTTGCGCTCACCTCATCCAGCAAGAAAAAACGCAACAAGGTCGGATTCTTCTCAACAGCCTTTTTTATTTCATGAACACCCGGAAACCCAGGGAGGACTGCTTATATACATGCCAGCACTGGGGAGAGCTATGTGTCCTCCTGGGATTGGTCAGTCTGCCGGCACTTTGATTTGTATGCACCCGCTCGGCAGGGGTTGGCGCCAGATTCGGCTAGCGTCTGTGCAGTGGCTTTGTTTACAGTGACTGTGTACCGGAGGCCAGCACCATCTTTTAGGCTCTCGGCTGCCTACAGTTCTTTGCAAAAGCAGCAAATGCTCTTAATAGCTGAGTCATCTCTCCTGCCCCTAAACTATATACTTTTTTAAAATACAAAGAACTGATTGTGATTTTTTTCTTAGTTTTTAAATTTATGCTTCTCACTAAATGTTTGTTTTGGAATAAAAATGTGATTGACAGTCATTTTCCCTGACATTTAGTGTTACTTCTCTGTTGCCTTCCAATGCTTACTGTTGGTTTTGTGAAATCAGTTATCAATCCAGTTGTCTTCGTCATACCCATTTAATCCACTTTAATGCATTTAGGTATGCATTTCAGCTTATTTAACAGACTTCTTGAAGTTGAGATTTCAAGGATATAATCTATTTTGAAAAATGTTTCACTATTATTTTTTTAAAGTTGCTTCTCCATATTCATTCCTTTCTCTTCCATAAGCTCTCATTTAAAGACCATTGAACTTAGTATTGATTAAGTTCTGGTTAATCTTAACCAGATTAATCTGGTTAATCTGGTTAAGTTCTTAGTATTGATTAAGTATTGGTTTCCCAATACTTTAATTTAAAAAAAATTATTTTTCAGTTCCCTCCTTTTTTTTTGAGTGTTGATTTCATTTCTCCAAGCATGGGGTAGGGCTCCAGGTTGCTTGCCCACTTACTTTGCAAAATGTCTTAACTCTCCTGACACTATAAGCAGGCTGGTTTTTTAAAAAAATTTTTTATTAGGTATTTTCCTCATTTACATTTCCAATGCTATCCCAAAAGTCCCCCATACCCTCCCACCCACTCCCCTACCCACCCACTCCCACTTTTTGGCCCTGGTGTTCACCTGTACTGGGGCATATAAAGTTTGCATTCCAATGGGCCTCTCTTTCCACTGATGGCCGACTAGGCCATCTTTTGATACATATGCAGCTAGAGTCAAGAGCTCTGGGGTACTGGTTAGTTCATCATGTTGCTCCCCCTATAGGGTTGCAGTTCCCTTTAGCTCCTTGGGTATTTTCTCTAGCTCCTCCATTGGGGGCCCTGTGATCCATCCAATAGCTGACTGTGAGCATCCACTTCTGTGTTTGCTAGGCCCCGGCGTAGTCTCACTAGAGACAGCAATATCAGGGTCCTATCAGCACAATCTTGATAGTGTATGCAATGGTGTCAGCGTTTGGAGGCTGATTATGGGATGGATCCCTGGATATGGCAGTCTCTAGATGGTCCATCCTTTTGTCTCAGCTCCAAATTTTGTCTCTGTAACTCCTTCCATGGGTGTTTTGTTCCCAGTTCTAAGAAGGGGCAAAGTGTCCACACTTTGGTCTTCATTCTTCTTGAGTTTCATGTGTTTAAGCAGGCTGTTCTTGCATTCTCTTTAGATTATCCTCTAATGGCTGCCATCCTGTAACTCTGGAATTTCTGCATGCCTGTTTCTTCTCCATGATGGGCCTGTTTCCCATGGGATTGACACAATTTTAGAGTAGATTTATAACCTGTTTTTATTTATTGGTTAGGAGGAAACTTGCTCCTTGAAGCCGAGGACGTAGAAGAATTCTCTAGATGAGTTATGTATTTCCTTATACCATGTCATGCATAGATGCTGCTGCTCCAGGACAGAGTTTTGTTGTACCTTTTCATCTCAGAGGTCTTCAGACCACATAGGTACATGCAATTAAGATTAATGATCTGCTAAATAAAATTATACCATGTACATGCATTACATGGCCTCATTTGGTGATGGACAGCTTGGCTGGTAATAAGATTCATGTGCCCTGAAGGGGATCAGTCAGAGAGAAGAGTAAAGGGGCTGGCAGAAGGGAGAATACAGGCATTTATAAAAATGCCATAATGAAACCCATCCCTTTGTATGCTAACCTAACCAACTGACTTTTAAAAACATTGCCAGTCAGTAGTTTAAACTTGTCATTTAGATTCTTCCCTTTGAACAGATCCAAAGTCAGAACCATCAGTCTCTTTTTCTTAGTGAAGATTTTTAAAGTAGACAGATCTCTAGGATTTTGAAACTGTCATCATATGCTACAAAAGAAGCATTTGTTAGTAAATATAGAAAGACTAGAAATATTCTATAATAAAGGCTAATATGACCTGTATCCTACCCCAGGCTGACAACCACTTTGATACCTTGATATTTTAAAAGTTGTATTGTTTTGTGTATATATGTACAGAAAAAAAATAGAATTAGGTCATATACTACATTTCTGTTTATAGATGTTTTTACTTAAGATAGCATTTAATACTTTCAATAAAAATAAAATTTTAATTAAAATATTAACTTATTTCCTGAAGAGAGTTAATATTTATTTCACTTTGTATATTTAATATTAAAATCATGGCTTAGGGTTTGTTCAGTGGCATAGTACTAGCATGACATTTCTTGTGTGAGGTCCTAGAAAGCCACACACACATGCATAAACTACATGTTGTACATAAAATATGCATAGACATAGACAGACATAGACATAGACATATACACACATGCACATGTGCACACGTGCACACACAGAGTGCACACTTTAAATGCTGGGGGTATGGAGAGAGCTAAGTTGGTAAAGTGCTTGCCACATATGCATTAACACATTACAGTGAGTGTCACCACCCACATAGCAAGCTTACTGTGATGGCATGTGCTTCTAATCCCGATGCTAAGGAGGTGGAGACAGGCAGATTTCTGGTACTCACTATTTAGCCAATCCTAATCTGAGAGTGAGCCACATGTTCAGTTAGAGATCTATCCTCAAAACAAAACAACAACAAAGACCAAGGCAGACACCTCCTGAGGAATAACTCCTGAGAGTGAACTCTGACCTGTAAAACACACACACACACACACAACACACACACACGAACACACACCCAGGTACATATACAAATTATAATTCAATATTTTGCTATATAATGTCTTCTATCTTTCTCCCTTTTGTTATTTGTTTCTTCATTTGCTCTTTTTTAAAAAATAGGTATTTTCTTCATTTACATTTCCAATGCTATCCCAAAAGTCCCCCATACTCCCCCCAGGCTCCTACCCACCGACTCCCACTTCTTGGCCCTGGCGATCCCCTGTACTGAGGCATATAAAGTTTGCAAGACCAATGGGTTTCTCTTTCCAATGATGGCCGACTAGGCCATCTTCTGATACATATGCAGCTAGAGACTCGAGCTCCAGGGGGTACTGGTTAGTTCATATTGTTCTTCCACCTATAGGGCTGCAGATCCCCCCAGCTCCTTGGGTACTTTCTCTAGCTCATCAATTGGGGGCCCTGTGATCCATCCAATAGCTGACTGTGAGCAACCACTTCTGTGTTTGCTAGGCCCTGGCATAGTCTCACAAGAGACAGCTATATCTGGGTCCTTTCGGCAAAATTTTGCTAGTGTATGCAATGGTGTCAGCGTTTGGAGGCTGATTATGGGATGGATCCCCGGGTATGGGAGTTTCTAGATGGTCCATCCTTTTGTCTCAGCTCAAAACTTTATCTCTGTAACAACTTCAATGGGTGTTTTGATCCCAATTCTAAGAAGGGGCAAAGTATCCACACTTTGGTCTTCGTTGTTGAGTTTCATGTGTTTTACAAGTTGTATCTTGTATCTTGGGTATTCTGAGTTTCTGGGCTAATATCCACTTATCAGTGAGCACATATCATGTGAGTTCTTTGTGATCGGGTTACCTCACTCAGGATGATGCCCTCCAGGTCCATCCATTTGCCTAGGAATTTCATAAATTCATTCCTTTTAATAGCTGAGTAGTACTCCACTGTGTAAATGTATCACATTTTCTGTATCCATTCTTCTGTTAAGGGGCATCTGGGTTCTTTCCAGCTTCTGGCTATTATAAATAAGGCTGCTATGACTATAGTGGAGCATGTGTCCTTCTTACCAGTTGGAACATCTTCTGTATATATGCCCAGGAGAGGTATTGCTGGATCCTCCGGTAGTACTATGTCCAATTTTCTGAGGAACCGCCAGAATGATTTCTAGAGTGGTTGTACAAGCATGCAATCCCACCAACAATGAAGGAGTGTTCCTCTTTCTCAACATCCTTGCCAGCATCTGTTGTCACCTGAATTTTTGATCTTAGCCATTCTGACTGGTGTGAGGTGGAATCTCAGGGTTGTTTTGAGTTGCATTTCCCTGATGATTAAGGATGTTGAACATTTTTTTAGGTGCTTCTCTGCCATTCGGTATTTCTCAGGTGAGAATTCTTTGTTTAGGACTGAGCCCCATTATTTAATGGGGTCATTTGATTTTATGGAGTCCACCTTCTTGAGTTCTTTATATATATTGGATATTAGTCCCCTATCTGATTTGGGATAGCTAAAGATCCTTTCCCAATCTGTTTGTGGCCTTTTTGTCGTATTGACGGTGTCTTTTGCCTTACAGAAGCTTTGCAATTTTATGAGGTCCCATTTGTCAATTCTCGATCTTACAGCACAAGCCATTGCTGTTCTATTCAGGAATTGTTCCCCTGTGCCCATATCTTCGAGGCTTTCCCCTACTTTCTCCTCTATAAGTTTCAATGTCTCTGGTTTTATGTGGAGTTCCTTGATCCACTTAGATTTGACCTTAGTACAAGGAGATAGGAATGGAACAATTTGCATTCTTCTACATGATAACCACCAGTTGTGCCAGCACCATTTGTTGAAAATGCTGTCTGTTTTCCACTGGATGGTTTTAGCTCCCTTGTCAAAGATCAAGTGACCATAGGTGTGGGTTAATTTCTGGGTCTTCAATTCTATTCCATGGTCTAATTGTCTGTCACTATACCAGTACCATGCTGTTTTTATCACAATTGCTCTGTAGTACAGCTTTGGGTCAGGCATGGTGATTCCACCAGAGTTTCTTTTATCACTGAGAAGAGATTTTGCTATCCTAGGTTTTTTGTTATTCCAGATGAATTTGCAGATTGCCCTTTCTAATTCTTTGAAGAATTGAGTTGGAATTTTGATGGGGATTGCATTGAATCTGTAGATTGCTTTTGGCAAGATAGCCAGTTTTTTATATTGATCCTGCCAATCCATGAGCATGGGAGATCTTTCCATCTTCTGAGATCTTCTTTAATTTCTTTCTTCTTAGACTTGAAGTTCTTATCATACACATCTTTCACTTCCTTAGTTAGAGTCACACCAAGTTATTTTATATTATTTGTGACTATTGAGAAGGGTGTTCTTTCCCTAATTTCTTTCTCAGCTTGTTTATTCTTTGTGTAGAGAAGGGCTATTGACTTGTTTGAGTTAATTTTATATCCAGGTACTTATTGAAGCTGTTTATCAGGTTTAGGAGTTCTCTGGTGGAATTTTTAGGATCACTTATATATACTATCATATCAT
The DNA here is from genome assembly GCF_978045245.1 of Mus caroli. Taxonomy (NCBI): domain Eukaryota; kingdom Metazoa; phylum Chordata; class Mammalia; order Rodentia; family Muridae; genus Mus; species Mus caroli. Next base: position 30,181,016 of record NW_028227256.1, on the reverse strand, counting down.
GCAGAAAGTGATATTTTGACTTCTTCTTTTCCAATTTGTATTCCCTTGATCTCCTTTTGTTGACTACTTGCTCTGTCTAGGACTTCAAGTACAATGATGAATAGGTAGGGAGAAATTGGGCAGCCTTGTCTAGTCCCTGATTTTAGTGTGAATGCTTCCAGCTTCTCACCATTTACTTTGATGTTAGCTACTGGTTTGTTGTAGATTGCTTTTATCATGGTTAGGTATGGGCCTTGAATTCCTGATCTTTCCAAGACTTTTATCATGAATGGGTGTTGGATTTTGTCAAATGCTTTCTCTACATCTAATGAGATGATCATGTGGTTTTTGTCTTTGAGTTTGTTTATATAGTGGATTACATTGATGGGTTTCTGTATATTAAACCATCCCAGTATCCCTGGAATGAAACCTAACCAAGTGGTCAGGATGGATGATTGTTTTGATGTGTTCTTGGATTTGGTTAGTGAGAATTTCATTGAGGATTTTTGCATTGATATTCATAAGGGAAATTGTTCTGAAGTTCTCTATCTTTGTTGGGTCTTTCTGTGGTTTAGGTATCAGAGTATTTGTGGCTTCATAGAATGAATTGGGTAGAGTACCTTCTGCTTATATTTCGTGGAATAGTTTGTGAAGAAGTGGAATTAGATCTTCTTTGAAGGTCTGTTAGAACTCTGCACTTAACCCATCTGGTCCTGGGCTTTTTTCGGGTTGGGAGACTATTAATGACTACTTCTATTTCTTTCGGGGATATAGGACTGTTTAGGTCATCAACCTGATCCTGATTTAACTTTGGTACCTGGTATCTGTCTAGAAATTTGTCCATTTCATCCAGGTTCTCCAGTTTTGTTGAGTATAGCCTTTTGTAGAAGGATCTGATTGTGTTTTGGATTTCTTCAGGATCTGTTGTTATGTCTCCCTTTTCATTTCTGATTTTGTAAGTTAGGATGCTGTCCCTGTGCCCTCTAGTGAGTCTTGCTAAGGGCTTATCTATTTTGTTGATTTCCTCAAAGAACCAGCTCCTTGCTTGGTTTATTCTTTGAATAGTTCTTGTTTCCACTTGGTTGATATTGCTCCTGATTTTGATTATTTCCTGCCATCTACTTGTCTTGGGTGAGTTTCCTTCTTTTGTTTTAGAGCTTTCAGGCATGTTGTCAAGCTGTTATTGTGTGCTCTCTCTAGTTTCTTTTTTTTTTTTTTTAATATTTTTATTACATATTTTCCTCAATTACATTTCCAATACTATCCCAAAAGTCCCCCATAGCGCCCCCCACTTCCCTACCCACCCATTCCCATTCTTTTGGCCCTGGCATTCCCCTATATTGGGGCATATAAAGTTTGCAAGTCCAATGGGCCTCTCTTTCCAATGATGGCCGACTAGGCCATCTTTCGATACATATGCAGCTAGAGACAAGAGCTCCGGGGTTCTGGTTAGTACATCATGTTGTTCCAACAATAGGGTTGCAGATCCCTTTAGCTCCTTGGGTACTTTCTCTAGCTTCTCCATTGGGAGCCCTGTGATACATCCAATAGCTGACTGTGAACATCCAGTCCTGTGTTTGCTAGGCCCCGGCATCGTCTCACAAGAGACAGCTATATTTGGGTCCTTTCAGCAAGATCTTACTAGTGTATGCAATGGTGCCAGCGTTTAGAAGCTGATTATGGGATGGATCTCTGGATACAGCAGTCTCTAAATGGTCCATCCTTTCATCACAGCTACGAACTTTGTCTCTGTAACTCCTTCCCTGGGTGTTTTGTTCCCAATTCTAAGAAGGTGCACAATGTCCACACTTTGGTCTTCATTCTTCTTGAGTTTCATGCGTTTATCAAATTGTATCTTATATCTTGGGTATCCTAAGTTTTGGGCTAATATCCACTTATCAATGAATACATATTGTGTGAGATCTTTTGTGATTGTGTTACTTCACTCAAGATGATGCCCTCCAGGTCCATCCATTTGGCTAGGAATTTCATAAATTCATTCTTTTTAATAGCTGAGTAGTACTCCATTGTGTAAATGTACCATAATTTCTGTATCCATTCCTCTGTTGAGGGACATCTGGGTTCTTTCCAGCTTCTGGCTATTATAAATAGGGCTGCTATGAACATAGTGGAGCATGTGTCCTTTTTACCGGTTGGGACATCTTCTGGATATATGCCCAGGAGAGGTATTGCTGGATCCTCCGGTAGTACTATGTCCAATTTTCTGAGGAACCGCCAGACTGATTTCCAGAGTGGTTGTACAAGCTTGCAATCCCACCAACAATGGAGGAGTGTTCCACTTTCTCCACATCCTCGCCAGCATCTGCTGTCACCTGAATTTTTGATCTTAGCCATTCTGACTGGTGTGAGGTGGAATCTCGGGGTTGTTTTGATTTGCATTTCCCTGATGATTAAGGATGTTGAACATTTTTTCAGGTGTTTCTCTGCCATTCGGTATTCCTCAGGTGAGAATTCTTTGTTCAGTTCTGAGCCCCATTTTTTAATGGGGTTATTTGACTTTCTGGAGTCCACCTTCTTGAGTTCTTTATATATATTGGATATTAGTCCCTTATCTGATTTAGGATAGGTGAAGATCCTTTCCCAATCTGTTGGTGGTTTTTTTGTCTTATTGATGGTGTCTTTAGCCTTGCAGAAGCTTTGTAGTTTCATGAGGTCCCACTTGTCAATTCTCGATCTTACAGCATAAGCCATTACTGTTCGATTCAGGAATTTTTCCCCTGTGCCCATATCTTCAAGGCTTTTCCCCACTTTCTCCTCTATAAGTTTCAGTGTCTCTGGTTTTATGTGAAGTTCCTTGATCCACTTAGACTTGACCTTAGTACAAGGAGATAGGAATGGATCAATTCGCATCCTTCTACATGTTAACAACCAGTTGTGCCAGCACCATTTGTTGAAAATGCTGTCTTTCTTCCACTGGATGTTTTTAGCTCCCTTGTCGAAGATCAAGTGACCGTAGGTGTGTGGGTTCATTTCTGGGTCTTCAATTCTATTCCATTGGTCTATTTGTCTGTCACTATACCAGTACCACGCAGTTTTTATCACAATTGCTCTGTAGTAGAGCTTTAGGTCCGGCATGGTGATTCCACCAGAGGTTCTTTTATCCTTGAGGAGAGTTTTTGCTATCCTAGGTTTTTTGTTATTCCAGATGAATTTGCAGATTGCACTTTCTAATTCGTTGAAGAATTGATTTGGAATTTTGATGGGGATTGCATTGAATCTGTAGATTGCTTTTGGCAAGATAGCCATTTTTACAATGTTGATCCTGCCAATCCATGAGCATGGGAGATCTTTCCATCTTCTGAGATCTTCTATAATTTCTTTCTTCAGAGACTTGAAGTTTTTATTATACAGATCTTTCACTTCCTTAGTTAGAGTCACGCCAAGATATTTTATATTATTTGTGACTATTGAGAAGGGTGTTGTTTCCCTAATTTCTTTCTCAGCCTGTTTATTCTTTGTGTAGAGAAAGGCCATTGATTTGTTTGAGTTAATTTTATATCCAGCTACTTCACCGAAGCTGTTTATCAGGCTTAGGAGTTCTCTGGTGGAATTTTTAGGGTCACTTATATATACTATCATATCATCTGCAAAAAGTGATATTTTGACTTCATCTTTTCCAATTTGTATCCCTTTGATCTCCTTTTGTTGTCGAATTGCTCTGGCTAGGACTTCAAGGACAATGTTGAATAGGTATGGAGAAAGTGGACAGCCTTGTCTAGTCCCTGATTTTAGAGGGATTGCTTCAAGCTTCTGACCATTTACTTTGATGTTGGCTACTGGTTTGCTGTAGATTGCTTTTATCATGTTTAGGTATGGGCCTTGAATTCCTGATCTTTCCAAGACTTTTATCATGAATGGGTGTTGGATCTTGTCAAATGCTTTTTCCGCATCTAACGAGATGACCATGTGGTTTTTGTCTTTGAGTTTGTTTATATACTGGATTACGTTGATGGATTTCCGTATATTGAACCATCCCTGCATCCCTGGGATGAAACCTACTTGGTCAGGATGGATGATTGTTTTGATGTGTTCTTGGATTCGGTTAGCAAGAACTTTATTGAGGATTTTTGCATCAATATTCATAAGGGATATTGGTCTGAAGTTTTCTATCTTTGTTGGGTCTTTTTGTGGTTTAGGTATCAGAGTAATTGTGGCTTCATAGAATGAGTTGGGTAGAGTACCTTCTGTTTCTATTTTGTGGAATAGTTTGTGAAGAACTGGGATTAGATCTTCTTTGAAGGTCTGATAGAACTCTGCACTAAACCCATCTGGTCCTGGGCTTTTTTTAGTTGGGAGACTATTAATGACTGCTTCTATTTCTTTGGGGGATATAGGGCTGTTTAGATCATTAACCTGATCTTGATTCAGCTTTGGTACCTGGTATCTGTCTAGGAACTTGTCCATTTCATCCAGGTTCTCCAGTTTTGTTGAGTATAGCCTTTGGTAGAAGGATCTGATGGTGTTTTGGATGTCTTCAGGATCTGTTGTTATGTCTCCTTTTTCATTTCTGATTTTGTTAATTAGGATGCTTTCCCTGTGCCCTCTAGTGAGTCTGGCTAAGGGTTTATCTATCTTGTTGATTTTCTCAAAGAACCAGCTCCTTGATTGGTTGATTCTTTGAATAGTTTTTCTTGTTTCCACTTGGTTGATTTCACCCCTGAGTTTGATTATTTCCTGCCGTCTACTCCTCTTGGGTGAATTTGCTTCCTTTTGTTCTAGTGCTTTTAGGTGTGTTGTCAAGCTGCTAATGTGTGCTCTCTCTAGTTTCCTTTTGGAGGCACTCAGAGCTATGAGTTTTCCTCTTAAAAATGCTTTCATTGCGTCCCATAAGTTTGGGTATGTTGTGGCTTCATTTTCATTGAACTCTAAAAAGTCCTTAATTTCTTTCTTTATTCCTTCCTTGACCAAGGTATCATTGAGAAGAGTGTTGTTCAGTTTCCACGTGAAGGTTGGCTTTCTATTATTTATTTTGTTATTGAAGATCAGCCTTAGTCCATGGTGATCTGATAGGATGCATGGGACAATTTCAATATTTTTATATCTGTTGAGGCCTGTTTTGTGACCAATTATGTGGTCAATTTTGGAGAAGGTACCATGAGGTGCTGAGAAGAAGGTATATCCTTTTGTTTTAGGATAGAATGTTCTGTAGATATCTGCCAGATCCATTTGATTCATAATTTCTGTTAGTTTCACTGTGTCCCTGTTTAGTTTCTGTTTCCATGATCTGTCCATTGGTGAAAGTGGTGTGTTGAAGTCTCCCACTATTATTGTATGAGGTGCAATGTGTGCTTTGAGCTTTACTAAAGTTTCTTTAATGAATGTGGCTGCCTTTGTATTTGGAGCATAGATATTCAGGATTGATAGTTCCTCTTGGAGGATTTTACCTTTGATGAGTATGAAGTGTCCCTCCCTGTCTTTTTTAATGACTTTGGGTTGGAAGTCAATCTTATCAGATATTAGAATGGCTACTCCAGCTTGTTTCTTCATGCCATTTGCTTGGAAAATTGTTTTCCAGCCTTTCATTCTGAGGTAGTGTCTATCCTTTTCTCTGAGATGAGTTTCCTGTAAGCAGCAAAATGTTGGGTCTTGTTTGTGTAGCCAGTTTGTTAGTCTATGTCTTTTTATCGGGGAGTTGAGTCCATTGATATTAAGAGATATTAAGGAAAAGTAATTGTTGTTTCCTGTTATTTTTGATGTTAAAGTTGGCATTTTGTTCTTGTGGCTGTCTTCTTTTAGGTTTGTTGAGGGATTACCTTCTTGTTGTTTCTAGGGCGTGGTTCCTGTCCTTGTATTGGTTTTTTTCTGTTATTATCCTTTGAAGGGCTGGATTCGTGGAGAGATAATGTGTGAATTTGGTTTTGTCGTGGAATACTTTGGTTTCTCCATCTATGTTAATTGAGAGTTTGGCTGGGTATAGTAGCCTGGGCTGGAATTTGTGTTCTTTTAGTGTCTGTATAACATCCGTCCAGGATCTTCTGGCTTTCATAGTCTCTGGTGAAAAGTCTGGTGTAATTCTGATAGGCTTGCCTTTATATGTTACTTGGCCTTTTTCTCTTACTGCTTTTAGTATTCTATCTTTATTTAGAGCATTTGTTGCTCTGATTATTATGTGTCGGGAGGTATTTCTTTTCTGGTCCAGTTTATTTGGAGTTCTGTAGGCTTCTTGTATGTTCATGGGCATCTCTTTCTTTAGATTTGGGAAGTTTTCTTCTATAATTTTGTTGAAGATGTTTGCTGGTCCTTTGAGTTGAAAATCTTCATTCTCATCCACTCCTATTATCCGTAGGTTTGGTCTTCTCATTATGTCCTGTATTTCTTGGATGTTTTGAGTTAGGATCTTTTTGCATTTTACATTTTCCTTGATTGTTGTGCCGATGTTCTCTATGGAATCTTCTGCACCTGAGATTCTCTCTTCCATCTCTTGTATTCTGTTGCTGATGCTCGTATCTATGGTTCCAGATTTCTTTCCTAGGGTTTCTATCTCCAGTGTTGCCTCATTTTGGGTTTTCTTTATTGTGTCTACTTCCCTTTTTAGGTCTAGTATGGTTTTGTTCATTTCCATCATCTGTTTGGATGTGTTTTCCTGTTTTTCTGTAAGGACTTCTACCTGTTTGATTATGTTATCATGTTTTTCTTTAAGGATTTGTAACTCTTTAGCAGTGTTCTCCTGCAATTCTTTAAGGGATTTTTGTGCTTCCTCTTTATTGTCTTCTGCCTTTTTATCAGTGTTCTCCTGCATTTCTTTAAGTGTGTTATTAAAGTCCTTCTTGAAGTCCTCTATCATCATCAGGAGATATGCTTTTAAATCCGTGTCTAGCTTTTCCGGTGTGTTGGGGTGCCCTGGACTGGGCGAAGTGGGGGTACTGGGTTCTGATGATGGTGAGTGGTCTTGGTTCCTGTTAGTAAGATTATTACGTTTACCTTTCGCCATCTGGTAATCTCTGGGGTTAGTTGTTATCGTTGTCACTATTTAAAGATTGGAGCAGAAGCTGTGTTCCACTCACCAGCAGTCTCTAAATCCTGCGGCGGGGGTCGTGGGTAGCTGACAGTACCCCGGTGCTGGTCCAGCCGGAAGAGGCCTGTGGTCCTACTCAGGCCGTTTTTCTGCTTCCCTAACTAATGCAGTCTCTGGTCCCGCGTGCAATTGGATTGGAGCAGAAGCTGTGTTCCACTCTCCAGAAGTCTTAAGATCCTGTGGTGGGTGTTGTGGGTAGCTGGTGAGTGTCAGCTGACCCTGCGCCCCAGCTGCCCTGGTGCTTTTCTGACCGGAAGAGGGTTGTGGCCCTATGTAGGCCGGATTTCTCTCTCCCCAACCAGAGCAGTCTCAGGTCCCGCGTGATTGGACTGGAGCAGAAGCTGTGTTCCACTCACCAGCAGTCCCAAAATCCTGCGGCGGGGGTCTTGGGTAGCTGGCGGGTGTCAGGCAACCCTGCGCTCCCGCTACCCTGGCGCTGATCCGGCCGGGTGAGGCCTGTGGCCCTACTCAGGCCGGTTTCTGCTTCCCTAACTAATGCAGTCTCAGGTCCCGCGCAATTGGATTGGAGCAGAAGCTGTGTTCCACTCACCAGCAGTCCCAAAATCCTGCGGCGGGGGTCGTGGGTAGCTGGCGGGTGTCAGGCAACCCTGCGCTCCCGCTACCCCGGCGCTGATCCAGCCGGATGAGGCCTGTGGTCCTACTCAGGCCGGTTTCTGCTTCCCTAACTAATGCAGTCTCAGGTCCCGCCAATTGGATTGGAGCAGAAGCTGTGCTCCACTCACCAGAAGTCTTAAGATCCTGTGGCGGGTGTTGTGGGTAGCTGGCGAGTGTCAGCAGACCCTGCGCCCCAGCTGCCCAGGTGCTTTTCTGACCGGAAGAGGGTTGTGGCCCTATGTAGGCCGGATTTCTCTCTCCCCAACCAGAGCAGTCTCAGGTCCCGCGTGATTGGACTGGAGCAGAAGCTGTGTTCCACTCACCAGCAGTCCCAAAATCCTGCGGCGGGGGTCGTGGGTAGCTGGCGGGTGTCAGGCAACCCTGCGCTCCCGCTACCCTGGCGCTGATCCGGCCGGGTGAGGCCTGTGGCCCTACTCAGGCCGGTTTCTGCTTCCCTAACTAATGCAGTCTCAGGTCCCGCGCAATTGGATTGGAGCAGAAGCTGTGTTCCACTCACCAGCAGTCCCAAAATCCTGCGGCGGGGGTCGTGGGTAGCTGGCGGGTGTCAGGCAACCCTGCGCTCCCGCTACCCTGGCGCTGATCCGGCCGGGTGAGGCCTGTGGCCCTACTCAGGCCGGTTTCTGCTTCCCTCTCTAGTTTCTTTTTGGAGGCACTCAGGGCTATGAGTTTTCCTCTTAGAAATGCTTTCATCCTGTCCCATAAGTTTGAGTATGTTGTGGCTTCATTTTCATTAAACTCTAAACAGTCTTTTATTTCTTTCTTTATTCATTCCTTGACCAAGGTATCATTGAGAAGAGTGTTTTTCTGTTTCCAAGTGAATGTTGGCTTTCTATTACTTATGTTGTTATTGACGATCAGCCTTAGTCCACGGTGATCTGTTAGGATGCATGGGAATTTCAATATTTTTGTATCTGTTGAGGCCTGTTTTGTGACCAATTATATGATCAATTTTGGAGAAGGTACCATGAGGTGCTGAGAAGAAGGTATATCCTTTTGTTTTAGGATAAAATATCCTGTAGATGTCTGTTAAATCCATTTGTTTCATAACTTCTGTTAGTTTCACTGTGTCCCTGTTTAGTTTTTGTTTCCATGATCTGTCTATTGATGAAAGTGGTATGTTGAAGTCTCCCACTATTATTGTGTGAGGTGCAATGTGTGCTTTGAGCTTTACTAAAGTTTCTTTAATGAATGTGGCTGCCCTTTTATTTGGAGCATAGATATTCAGAATTGAGTGTTCCTCTTGGAAGATTTTACCTTTGATGAGTATGAAGTGCCCCTCCTTGTCTTTTTTGATAACTTTGGGTTCGAACTCGATTTTATTTGATATTAGAATGGCTACTCCAGCTTGTTTCTTCAGACCATTTGCATGGAAAATTGTTTTCCAGCCTTTCATTCTGAGGTAGTGTCTGTCTTTTCCCCTGAAATGGGTTTCCTGTAAGCAGCAAAATGTTGGGTCCTGTTTGTGTAGCCAGTCTGTTAGTCTATGTCTTTTTATTGGGGAATTGAGTCATTGATTTTAAGAGATATTTCAGAAAAGTAATTGTTGCTTCCTATTATTTTTGTTGTTAGAGTTGGCATTCTGTTCTTGTGGCTGTCTTCCTTTAGGTTTGTTGAAGGGTTACCTTCTTGCTATTTTTGGATGTGGTTTCCGTCCCTTTATTGGTTTTTTTTTTTTCTGTTATTATCCTTTGAAGCACTGGATTCATGGAAAGATAATGTGTGAATTTGGTTTTGTCTTGGAATACTTTGGTTTCTCCATCAATGGCAATTGAAAATTTGGCTGGTTATAGTAACCTGGAATGGAATTTGTGTTCTCTTAGTGTCTGTATAACATCTGTCCAGGATTTTCTCACTTTCATACTCTCTGGTGAAAAATCTGGTGTAATTTTGATAGGCCCGCCTTTATATGTTACTTGACCTTTTTCCCTTACTGATTTTAATATTCTATCTTTAGTGCATTTGTTGTTCTGATTATTATGTGTCGAGAGGAATTTCTTTTCTGGTCCAATCTATTTGGAGTTCTATAGGCTTCTTGTATGTTCATTGGTATCTCTTTCTGTAGGTTTGGGAAGTTTTCTTCTATAATTTTGTAGAAGATATTTGCTGGCCCTTTAAGTTGAAAATCTTCATTCTCATCTACTCCTATTATCTTTAGGTTTGGTCTTCAAATTCTGTCCTGGATTTCCTGGATGTTTTGAGTTAGGATCTTTTTGCATTTTGCATTTTGTTTGACTGTTGTGTGGATGTTCTCTATGGAATCTTCTGCACCTGAGATTCTCTCTTCCAGCTCTTGTATTCTGTTGCTGATGCTTGCATCTATGGTTCCAGATTTCTTTCCTAGGGTTTCTATCTCCAGCGTTGCCTCATTTGGGTTTTCTTTATTGTGTCTACTTCCTTTTTTAGGTCTAGTATGGTTTTGTTCATTTCTACCACCTGTTTGGATGTGTTTTTTCTGTTTTTCTTTAAGGACTTGTAACTCTTTAGCAGTGTTCTCCTGTATTTCCTTAAGTGAGTTATTAAAGTCCTTCTTGATGTCCTCTACCATCATCATGAGATATGCTTTTAAATCCGGGTCTAGTTTTTCGGGTGTGTTGGGGTACCCAGGACTGGCTGAGGTGGGAGTGCTGGGTTCTGATGATTGTGAGTGGTCTTGATTTCTGTTAGTAAGATTCTTACGTTTGCCTTTCTCTATCTAGTAATCTCTGGAGTTAGTTGTTATAGTTGTCTCTGGTTAGAGCTTGTTCCTCCCATGATTCTGTTAGCCTCTATCAGCAGACATGGGAGACTATCTCTCTCCTGAATTTCAGTGGTTAGTGCACTCTCTGCAGGCAAGCTCTCCTCTTGCAGGGAAGGTGCACAGATATCTGTGGTTCAGACCTGCCTCCTGGCAGAAGATGAAGGCCCGAAATATGGCCTGTCCCAGAATCTGTTAGCTTCTGTAGTCCACACTGCACAGACTAGTCTAGGCGGGATCCGGGAACCAAGATGGCTCCCCAAGGTGCTCTGGCATAGCCCTCCCTGTTGTGGCGGATACCTCTCCTCTGGTAGGGAAGGTTCCCAGATGTCTGGAGCCTGAAATGGGGTCTGCCTCAGAAGCTCTGTGGCTTCTGCCTGTCCCAGAAGCTGTTAACTTCTGTAGTTCACACTCTCACTTGCACAGACTAGTCTCCACAGTGTATATTCTAATGGACTTGTTGTCACTGTGAAAATGCCATTTCTTTCTCTTTTTTTAAGTGAGGAGATTTTTCTTTTTTTGTTGTGTGTATGTATGTGTGTATGTGTGTGTGTGTGTGTGTGTGTGTGCATGAAAGAGAGAGAGAGAGAGAGAGAGAGAGAGAGAGAGAGAGAGAGAGAGAGAATTTGATTTTGCAATCTTCCAGCTTTAGAGTCTCCAGTGCTTGCATTTTAAGTGTGGGCCACTATTCCTAGTTTCTAACATATTTTGAACAAGAATGATTTTTGTACTGGGCAACATCTGAGAATCTTTTAATTGCTATTGGTAGAAAACGGTACAGCTGTCTAGTAGGCAGAGACCAGGCAGGACACCAAGCATTCTACTGGTCTTGTAACAGTCAATCAATTCAAAATGTCAGTGGGATCAAGTGTAGGAGATTGTTCTATAATTCCATTTTAATGGGTATTAATAAGACTGGTCCATTGTCCTCTCTAATCCTCACAATCCTTAGCTATCAACTTTAGTAACTTTACTCTAAAGTTTAGTGAGTTTACATTACTTCTTAAGCAAGGATACACACAGCCTTTAATGATGTTCATTCAGTCTATCTACTCTCTAAAGATCGACTTCTTTGTTTTCTTGGTAAATATAGGGCCTCAATTCTGAGCAGTCATATTGAATAATGAGATCAGTGAAAGATCCAGAGATACATTGTAGTTTGTTGGATAACCTTGAGTTCATGATTGATTAAAATGTTGCTCCTTAGGAATTTTGAGATCTGGACTTATACTTTTCTAACCTTAATTTAGTGAGTATCATATGGGCACAACAATAGTTTACTGTTAGAGTTTTTGGTGGCATTTCAGAGCATGTAGGGAAAATGGCAGGTACTATCATGTAATTTGCAATTTTAAAGCATTGGCATATGTGTCTTCTTGGACAACCATATGTTGAATATTTTGACCAATATTGAATCTCAATGGGCCAGGAAAAGGCAGGTACTACTGAGAGTCTACCAGGGTTAAATCAATTCCTTCAGATTGAGTTATGGTCCTTAGGGAATTATTTTTCTTTCTTTAGACAAACATGATACTGTTGAGTGTACCAAGACAATAATGACTAGTAGTGTAAGTATACTACTAAATGAGTATGTACTGAACTTTCAAAGGGTCCCAGACCCAGAAAGGTAAAAGTCACGTGTTTTCTCTGATCTGCATATATTAGATTTGAATCTTCAGATATGTATATTTATTATGAAATAAACATAGAGGTCAGGAAATTAATAAGAGGCTATGGGGAGAGGCTTTCAAGGAAGGGGAGACTTAACGCACTGGTATAAAAGGTCAAAGGGAATAATGGAATGGAAAGGGTTAAGGAGTTTGGGTTTGAAGAGTTGAGAAAGTAAGGTATAGGAGGGGATATAGTAAGGGAAAATAGCACAAAATACTGTTTGAAAAAGATATATAGATATTTACTATGGAAGAAGATTCCATATATATAGTAGGGGTAATCATGCCCCTACTACATACTAGAAACAAACAAATAAGAAGCCCACACCCTGGGATGGGTTCCTTCTTTTAGAATTGCTGGTTAGTGAATTCCTGTAGTTCTCCAATCACTGTAAAGTATTGCTGTTACTCTTGATCACCATCCAGAAATTGAATATAAAACCTATTGCTAAAGATATCACATACTTTAGTCACAGTATATGATAACAACAAGCTGGTACTCACATGGACGCTTCATACTTGCTGCCTAGATTTCTTAGTACTGGATGGCACTATGCAAGCTACTAGAGAAGAAAAATAAGTATCAGTAATACCCAGTAGAGAACCATGTGAGTTACAATAATGACTGGTCTGACAACACATGGTGACTAGGTGTAATAGTGGCATGAATATCATGGGAGTAACCAACAACTTTCTCATTGGATTTAAGTCTTGTTCTTCAAGATAAAACTCGAAAATGGAACCATTATTGGGCCAAGAAAGTATGAATAGACAGGACATAGGCCCTAGGGGAGAAGCTACCACTATTTTCATAAATGTATATAGTTTAAACTGACATCTAATGACATATTATAATATACATAGATCATAGTATCCTTCAATTCTCAACTGAAATGGTTCTATTTTCAATATTGGTGATTACACAGTGACCCTCAACTGTCCAATGTACAGAGAAGAAGAGACTGAAGAATGCTTCACCCTAAATGGAGCACACATACTGCCTGTACTCCTCCCAAGGTGCAGGGACTATTGAAGAAGAGGAACTGGAAAGCAAGTAAGAATCAAAGTGCTGGATGACTACACAGAAACATTATCATCTGGACACAGCAGGGAAGGTTCACACTTTAACTCACAGCAGATGTGACAGCGCAGATAAAACTTGTGCAAATGTAAGACAGGCCAGCACCAAGCATGGAGATAAGGGTTACACACAATTCCTGTCTCGAGCTTCAGAGATTTATTAATTATTAACTATGTGGGGGGAGATAGGTTTTAAAAAGACTTTAGCCCCAGCTAAATCAACCATTCTCTAGTGGAAGGCACACATCTAAGAATATTTAAGCAGCACAAATTTGTCTTTAATGATGTCTTTTTTTTTTTTTTGAGAATTACCTTTTTTATTAGGTATTTTCCTAATTACATTTCCAATGCTATCCAAAAAGTCTCCAATACACTACCCCCCCACTCCCCTACCCACCCACTCCCACTTTTGGCCCTGGCTTTCCCCTGTACTAGGGCATATAAAGTTTGCAAGTCCAATGGGCCTCTCTTTCCAGTGATTGCCGACTAGGCCATCTTCTGATACATATGCAGCTAAAGAGCTCTGGGGTACTGGTTAGTTCATAATGTTGTTCCACCTATAGGGTTGCAGATCCCTTTAGCTCCTTGAGTACTTTCTCTAGCTCCTCCATTTGGGGCCCTGTGATCCATCCAATAGCTGACTGTGAGCATCCACTTCTGTGTTTGCCAGGCCCCAGCATAGTCTCACAAGAGACAGCTATATCTGGGTCCTTTCAGCAAAATCTTGCTAGTGTATGCAATGGTGTCAGCGTTTGGAAGCTGATTATGGGATGGATCCCTGGATATGGCAGTCTTTAGATGGTCCATCCTTTCTTCACAGCTCCAAACTTTATCTCTGTAACTCTTTCCATGGGTGTTTTGTCCCAATTCTAAGAAGGGGCACAGTGTCCACACTTTGGTCTTCATTCTTCTTGAGTTTCATGCGTTTAACAAATTGTATCTTATATCTTTGGTATCCCAAGTTTCTGGGCTAATATCCACTTATCAGTGAGTACATATTGTGTGAGTTCCTTTGTAATTGTGTTACCTCACTCAGGATGATGCCCTCCAGGTCCATCCATTTGCCTAGGAATTTCATAATTCATTCCTTTTAATAGCTGAGTAGTACTCCATTGTGTAAATGTACCACATTTTCTGTATCCATTCCTCTGTTGAGGGGCATCTGGGTTCTTTCCAGCTTCTGGCTATTATAAATAAGGCTGCTATGAACATAGTGGAGCATGTGTCCTTCTTACCGGTTGGAACATCTTCTGGATATATGCCCAGGAGAGGTATTGCAGGATCCCCCGGTAGTACTATATCCAGTTTTCTGGGGAACCACCAGACTGATTTCCAGAGTGGTTGTACAAGCTTGCAATCCCACCAACAATGGAGGGGTGTTCCTCTTTCTCCACATCCTTGCCAGCATCTGTTGTCACCTGAATTTTTGATCTTAGCCATTCTGACTGGTATGAGATGGAATCTCAGGGTTGTTTTGAGTTGCATTTCCCTGATGATTAAGGATGTTAAACATTTTTTCAGGTGCTTCTCAGACATTCGGTATTCCTCAGGTGAGAATTCTTTGTTCAGTTCTGAGCCCCATTTTTTAATGGGGTTATTTGATTTTCTGGAGTCCACCTTCTTGAGTTCTTTATATATATTGGATATTAGTCCCTTATCTGATTTAGGATAGGTAAAGATCCTTTCCCAATCTGTTTGTGGTCTTTTTGTCTTATTGACGGTGTCTTTTGCCTTGCAGAAGCTTTGCAACTTTATGAGGTCCCATTTATCGATTCTCGATCTTACAGCACAAGCCATTGCTGTTCTATTCAGGAATTTTTCCCCTGTACCCATATCTTCGAGGCTTTCCCCTACTTTCTCCTCTATAAATTTCAATGTCTCTGGTTTTATGTGGAGTTCCTTAATCCACTTAGATTTGATCTTAGTACAAGGAGATAGGAATGAATCAATTCACGTTCTTCTACATGATAACCACCAGTTGTGCCAGCACCATTTGTTGAAAATGCTGTCTTTTTTTCACTGGATGGTTTTTGCTCCCTTGTCAAAGATCAAGTGACCATAGGTGTGTGGGTTCATCTCAGGGTCTTCAATTCTGTTCCATTGGTCTATTTGTCTGTCGTTATACTAGTACCATGCAGTTTTTATCACAATTTCTCTGTAGTACAGCTTTAGGTCAGGCATGGTGATTCCACCAGAGGTTCTTTTATCCTTGAGAAGAGTTTTTGCTATCCTAGGTTTTTTGTTGTTCCAGATGAATTTGCAGATTGCCCTTTCTAATTCTTTGAAGAATTGAGTTGGAATTTTGATGGGGATTGCATTGAATCTGTAGATTGCTTTTGGCAAGATAGCCATTTTTACAATGTTGATCCTGCCTATCCATGAGCATGGGAGATCTTTCCATCTTCTGAGATCTTCTTTAATTTCTTTCTTCAGAGACCTGAAGTTCTTATCATACAGATCTTTCACTTCCTTAGTTAGCATCACGCCAAGGTATTTCATATTGTTCGTGACTTTTGAGAAGGGTGTTGTTTCCCTAATTTCTTTCTCAGCCTGTTTATCCTTTGTGTACAGAAAGGCCATTGACTTGCTTGAGTTAATTTTATATCTAGCTACTTCATTGAAGCTGTTTATCAGGCTTAGGAGTTCTCTGGTGGAATTTTTAGGATCACTTATATATACTATCATATTATCTGAAAAATGTGATATTTTGATTTCATTTTTTCCAATTTGTATCCCCTTGATCTCCTTTTGTTGTCAAATTGCTCTGGCTAGGACTTCAAGTACAATGTTGAATAGGTAGGGAGAGAGTGGACAGCCTTCTCTAGTCCCTGATTTTAGTGGGATTTCTTCCAGCTTCTCACCATTTACTTTGATGTTGGCTCCTGGTTTGCTGTAGATTGCTTTTATCATGGTTAGGTATGGGCCTTGAATTCCTGATCTTTCCAATACTTTTATCATGAATGGGTGTTGGATTTTGTCAAATGCTTTCTCAGCATCTAACGAGATGATCATGTGGTTTTTGTCTTTGAGTTTGTTTATATAATGGATTATGTTGATGGATTTCCGTATATTGAACCATCCCTGCATCCCTGGGATGAAACCTACTTGGTCAGGATGGATGATTGTTTTGATGTGTTCTTGGATTCGGTTAGCAAGAACTTTATTGAGTATTTTTGCATCGATATTCATAAGGGAAATTGTTCTGAAGTTCTCTATCTTTGTTGGGTCTTTTTGTGGTTTAGGTATCAGAGTAACTGTGGCTTCATAGAATGAGTTGGGTAGAGTACCTTCTGTTTCTATTTTGTGGATTAGTTTGTGAAGAACTGGGATTAGATCTTCTTTGAAGGTCTGATAGAACTCTGCACTAAACCCATCTGGTCCTGGGCTTTTTTTGGTTGGGAGACTATTAATGACTGCTTCTATTTCTTTAGGGGATATGGGACTGTTTAGATCATTAACCTGATCTTGATTTAACTTTGGTACCTGGTATCTGTCTAGAAACTTATCCATTTCATCCAGGTTCTCCAGTCTTGTTGAGTATAGCCTTTTGTAGAAGGATCTGATGGTGTTTTGGATTTCTTAATGATCAGTTGTTATGTCTCCCTTTTCATTTCTGATTTTGTTAATTAGAATACTTCCCCTGAGCCCTCTACTGAGTCTGGTTAAGGGTTTATCTATCTTGTTGATTTCCTCAAAGAACCAGCTCCTTGATTGGTTGATTCTTTGAATAGTTTTTCTTGTTTCCCCTTGGTTGATTTCACCCCTGAGTTTGATTATTTCCTGCCATCTACTCCTCTTGGGTGAATTTGCTTCCTTATGTTCTAGAGCTTTTAGGTGTGTTGTCAAGCTGCTAATGTGTGCTCTCTCTAGTTTCTTTTTGGAGGCACTCAGAGCTATGAATTTTCCTTTTAGAAATGCTTTCATTGTGTCCCATAAGTTTGAGTATGTTGTGGCTTCATTTTCATTAAACTCCAAAAGGTCGTTAATTTTTTTCTTTATTCCTTCCTTGACCAAGATATCATTGAGAGGAGTGTTGTTCAGTTTCCACGTGTGGGTTGGCTCTCTATTATTTATTTTGTTATTGAAGATCAGCCTTAGTTCATGGTGATCTGATAGGATGCATCGGACAATTTCAATATTCTTGTACATGTTGAGGCTTGTTTTGTGACCAATTATGTGGTCAATTTTGGAGATGGTACCTTGAGGTGCTGAGAAGAAGGCATATCCTTCTCTTTTAGGCTAAAATGTTCTGTAGATATCTGTCATATCCATTTGTTTCATAACTTCTGTTAGTTTCACTGTGACCCTGTTTAGTTTCTGTTTCCATGATCTGTCCATTGGTGAAAGTGGTGTGTTGAAGTCTCCCACTATTATTGTGTGAGGTACAATATGTGCTTTGAGCTTTACTAAAGTATCTTTAATGAATGTGGCTGCCCTTTTATTTGGAGCATAGATATTCAGAATTGAGTTTTCCTCTTGGAGGATTTTACCTTTGATGAGTATGAAGTGCCCTTCCTTATCTTTTTTGATTACTTCGGGTTGGAAGTCCATTTTATTAGATATTAGGATGGCTACTCCAGCTTGTTTCTCCATACCATTTGCTTGGAAAATTGTTTTCCAGCCTTTCATTCTGAGGTAGTATCTATCTTTTTCTCTGAAATGAGTTTGCTGTAAGCAGCAAAATGTTGGGTCCTGTTTGTATAGCCAGTCTGTTAGTCTATGTCTTTTTATTGGGGAGTTGAGTCCATTGATATTAAGAGATATTTCAGAAAAGTAATTGTTGCTTCCTGTTATTTTTGTTGTTAGAGTTGGCATTCTGTTCTTGTGGCTGTCTTCTTTTAGGTTTGTTGAGGGATTACCTTCTTGCTTTTTCTAGGACGTGGTTTCTGTCCTTGTATTGTTTTTTTTTTTTTTTTTTCTGTTATTATCCTTTGAAGGTCTGGATTTGTGGAAAGATAATGTGTGCATTTGGTTTTGTCGTGGAATACTTGGTTTTTCCATCTCTGGTAATTGAGAATTTGGCTGGGTATAGTAGCCTGGGCTGGAATTTGTGTTCTCTTAGTTTCTATATAACATCTGTCCAGGCCCTTCTGGCTTTCATAGTCTCTGGTGAAAAATTTGGTGTAATTCTGATAGGCTTGCCTTTATATGTTACTTGACCTTTTTCCCTTACTGCTTTTAGTATTCTGTCTTTATTTAGTGCATTTGTTGTTCTGATTATTATGTGTTGGGAGGAATTTCTTTTCTGGTCCAGTCTATTTGGAGTTCTGTAGGCTTCTTATATGTTCATGGGCATCTCTTTGTTTAGGTTTGGGAAGTTTTCTTCTATAATTTTGTTGAATATATTTGCCAGTCCTTTGAGTTGAAAATCTTCATTCTCATCTACTCCTATTATCCGTCTTCTCATTGTGTCCTGGATTTCCTGGATGTTTTGAGTTAGGATCTTTTTGGACTTTGTATTTTCTTTGATTGTTTTGCCGATGTTCTCTATGGAGTCTTCTGTGCCTGAGATTCTCTCTTCCAGCTCTTGTATTCTGTTGCTGATGCTCGCATCTATGGCTCCAGATTTCTTTCCTAGGGTTTCTATCTCCAGCGTTGCCTCAATTTGGGTTTTCTTTATTGTGTCTACTTCCCTTTTCAGGTCTTGGATGGTTTTATTCAATTCTATCACCTGTTTGGTCTGGTTTTCCTGCAATTCTTTAAGGGAATTTTGTGCTTCCTCTTTAATGTCTTCTACCTGTATAGCAGTGTTCTCCTGTATTTCTTTAAGTGTGTTATTAAAGTCCTTCTTGATGTCCTCTACCATCATCATGAAATATGCTTTTAGATCCGTGTCTAGCTTTTGTGGTGTGTTGGGGTGCCCTGGACTGGGCGAAGTGGGAGTGCTGGGTTCTGATGTTGGTGAGTGGTCTTGGTTTCTGTTAGTAAGAATATTACGTTTACCTTTTGCCATCTGGTTATCTCTGGAGTTAGTTGTCATATTTGTCTCTGTTTAGAGATTGTTCTTCTGGTGATTCTGTTAGCCTCTATCAGCAGAACTTTGAAACAGGATCTCTCCTCTGAGTTTCAGTGGTCAGAGCACTCTCTGCAGGCAAGCTCTCCTCTTACAGGGAAGGTGCACAGATATCTGGTGTTTGGACCTCCTCCTGGCCGAAGATGAAGGCCCAAAACAGGACCTTTACCACAAGCTGTGTTGCTTTGGCGGGTCACAGAAGCTGTCAGCTTGTGTGGTGCACACTCTCACCTGTGCAGACTATGTTCGGTGGAGTCCCGGAACCAAGATGGCTACCGTAGATCCTGAGGCAAAGGGCTCCCGGGCCGGGCAGAGACTTGTCCTCTGGCCGGGAGGGTGGCCGGATGTCTGGAGCCCGAATAGGGCACTGCCTCAGAGGCTCTGTGGCTTCTGCCTGTCCCAGAAGCTGTCAGCTTCTGTGATGCACACTGTCACCTGTGCAGACTAAGTTCAGCGGAGTCCTGGAACCAAGATGGCTCCTGCTGATCCTGAGGCAAAGGGCTCCCGGGCCGGGCAGAGACCTGTCCTCTGGCTGGGAGAGTGGCCAGATCACCTGAAGTCTTAAGTTCCTGTGGCTGGTGTTGTGAGTAGCTGGCGGGTGTCAGCCGACTC
Organism: Mus caroli; assembly: GCF_978045245.1. Classification (NCBI taxonomy): domain Eukaryota; kingdom Metazoa; phylum Chordata; class Mammalia; order Rodentia; family Muridae; genus Mus; species Mus caroli. The sequence continues at coordinate 30,161,256 of NW_028227256.1, read as the reverse complement.
TGAGCCCTAGCTACCCCCGTGCTGGTCGAACCGGAAGTGACTTGTGCCCCTACTCAGGCCAAGTTTTCTGCTTCCCTAACTAATGCAGTCTCAGGTCCCATGCGATTGGATTGGAGCAGACACTGTGTTCCACTCACCAGAAGTCTTAAGATCCCTTGGCAGGTGTTGTGGGTAGCTGGCTGGTGTCAGCCGACTCTGCGCCCTAGCTACCCCAGTGCTCATGATGTCTTTTTAAAAACAGGACATAATTAGGTCGGTAGGGAACAGGATTAATTCTACTCTAAGGGTGCTCATGGGGGCAGTGGGAATATGATCAAAATGTTTCTTAAAATTCTCAGAGAAATTTTAAAAAAGAAAGAAATTTGAAATATTCTATTCTTCTTTTAGGTATTTTGTTGGAATTGTTCTGAGTCTATAAAGATTTTGGTAGAATGATGACGTTCACAGTATTAATTCTGCTATCCATTAGCATAGGAGATCTTCCCATTTTCCAGTATCTTCATCAGTCTCTTTCTTCTGAGATTTAAAGTTTTCATATTAGAGGTCTTTCATCTCTGTGGTTAATTTTATCCCTAAACATTTCAGTTTTTTAGGGGCTATTGTGAATAAGAGTGTGGTAGTGATCTCTTTCTTAGCATGTTTGTTGCTGGTTTGTAGAAAGCTACTGAATTTTGTAAGTAGATTTTGTATCCTGCCATTTTGTTGAAATTGCAGATGATTTCTACAAGTTATCTGGTATAATTTCTGGGATTTCTAATATACATATTTTATTTTTCTATTTGTTTCCCTTTAAACTTTTTTCCCAGTGTTTCACTTGTACTTTGAACACCATATTGGAAAGAAGTTGTCAGGGGTAGGGGAGTGGAAAGCCCTGTTTCATTCCTAATTTTACCTGATTTGTTTCCTGTTCTCCATTTTGGGTGATGTTGGCTGTGGCTTTGTCATGTATAGCCTCTATAATGCTGAGGAATGTTCTTTCTAGTTCTACTCTCTCCAGAAATTTTTATCATGAAGCCATGTTGGATTTTGTCAAAGGCTTTTCCTTCACCTATTGAGATAATCTTGTGATTTTTGTCTTTAGTCCTATTTATGTGGTTAATTACATTTACTGACTCACATGTATTGAACCATCCCTGTCTCTCTGGAATAAGACCAACTTGATCATCATGGATGATTTTTTTTTGATATATGCCTCTATTTGATTTTCAAGTATTTTATTAAATATTATCCAATTCATGCATATGAACATGTACATGAAAGCATGCAGGTATATGTATGAACATATGTGAATATATATTAATATTTTAGTTAAATTTATTTTTGGAGAGTCTTGCTACCAAACACAATATCTCATAGCCTGCCTCAAGTATCTTGTGATATGGTTAGACCATTTAAGTGCATATTGCAACTGGCCTGCCTTGTTTATCTTCTGTTAGCATCAGGATTGGTAATGCCCACGGCTCCACTTCTACTCAGTGATGTCCACTGGGGTTTGTAGAGCTTTAATTACATTAGAAAAAGCTTGTAAACTGTTATGCTATGACCTATTTGTTGCTGGCCATATGTGACCTCGTGCTGTCATGTTCAAAAAGAGGACACATTTTGCAGCTGTAGGGTAGAGTTCTACCCCTGCAACACACCAGCAATGTGACACTCCAGAGAGTCCTCTGTGAACAGAGGCCTAGGATGCCTCCAGCTCTTTAGTACTGGGAATTGGAGACTGCACATAAAAAGCACTTAAAACCATCTCTGCTTGATACTGAGGCTTTAAAAAGAAAAGCCATGGACTATTTATACTTTCATCTCATAATGAAATGTTATCTACAGGCATTGGGCTGTGTCCTTGTTGTATTACTGCTCCACAAAAGTAAAAAATTACTTTTTGTGGTTAGATACAGAATTATTTTTCTTCTTTTTCTTGCTATGTATATCTTCTGATCTCATCCAATAGACAGCTGTGCATGCTGGTTTTTAAATACAAGAAAGTCATAATGCTCTATTAAATAAGGCCATAGCTTTTAGAGCTTGTTGGTGGTTCATTGCCACAAAGGTTTCTCCTTGAAAAAGTGTGTGTGTGTTGTAACATAGAAGATTGCTTTAGGTATTCCCAAAGTCCCCAGTCTTTCAGGAGGAACAGAATTCTGAGTGTGGATCTTAAATGTATGCAAATAGGATGATTTGCCTTTTGATTTACACAGGGTCACTTTTCTAGCTCAAGGTCTATGAGAGTGAATCCAAAATATGACCAGAACACCCTTAGAACTGCTGTCCTTAAAATATAATTCTAAAGGCTGGAGAGGCAGCTAAGTGATCAAGAACACTGGCTTCTCTTCTAGAGGACTCAGGTTAATCCCCAACACCTACATGTTGGCTCACACCCATTTCTAACTCCAATTTCCACGGCTCTGATGCCCTCTTCTGGCTTTTGTGAGTACCAGGCATGCAAGTAGTATATATACCTATAACACAAGCCAAACACTCATCCACGTAAAATTCAAAAGTTAAATATATACATTTATAATCACTATGAGGAAAATTCCTTAGGATGAAAATAAAGCTTAGCAATGCTTAAAAATAGTGGTACTCCAATAAAATAATAGTACTCAAAACGTGACAAATGAGACTGTTTCGTTGTGGTTTGTGGAGAGCAATGAGGTCCAAATGAAGTAGTACTGGGTCACTAAGAGCTCAGAAAACACATTATGGAGTCCTTTAGGGCAGGAACATGCATATCTTTGACCTTTGCAATTTCGGTAGCAATCTCGAGCTTGTTTGTGCATTTAACAATGACAAACTGCTGCCTGAGAGGATGAATGTGGCACTGTTGGTCACATTGACAAAGGGCAGACTCAGGCCACATTAATTAGGGCTGTACTATATGTCACTGGGAGTTAAGGGTGGATCAAAACTTGCTCAGCCTTTTACTCCCTGAGAAGGCAGAGCTAATTGTGGCTAAGAAGTATATCACTCTGGACTGAATTCTGTTCCTAAGAGGAAGGTGCGTTCATGTTTTTATTCAGAAACTGAGTGTGCTATGTATGTGTCTTAGTTAGGCTTCCTATTGCCATGAAGACACCGCAACTATACGAACTCTTCTAAAGGAAAATATTTTGTTGAGGCTTGCTTACAGGTTCAGAGGTTTAGTTCATTATTGTTATTGTGTGGAGCATGGAGACATACAGGCAGACATGGTACCATGGTTATCATGGAAAGAAATGGCTTCGCTGTGATATTTTTATGTGCATATGTATTCATTTATCTTTATTCACTCTCCTATCCACCAGATACTGTCCTCCATAGCCCCCTCTTGTCCATCTGTCTGCCTATCTATCTATCTATCTATCTATCTATCTATCTATCTATCTATCTACCTATCTCACATATATGATATGTATGTATCTTTTTAATCTCCTTTATTCCCCTCTCTTCACTTTAGTGTTCTTTCTCAGCCCTGAAACCTTCATGTCACATGTATAAATACACACACACACACACACACACACAGAGAGAGAGAGAGAGAGAGAGAGAGAGAGAGAGAGAGAGAGAGAGAGAGAGAGAGAGGATACTTTGTCTTTTTGAGTATACCTTATTGTACTTAACAATTTCTTTTATTTTTATTTTCTTCATTTACATTTCAAATGCTATCCCCAATGCCCCCTTTACCATCCCCCTGCCTTGCTCCCCAACCCACCTACTCCTGCGTCCTGGCCCTGGCATTCCCCTGTACTGGGGCATATGATCTTTGCAATACCAAGGGCCTCTCCTCCCATTGCTGGCCGACTAGGCCATCCTCTACTACATATGCAGCTAGAGACATGAGCTTTGGGGGGGGGGGTACTGGTTAGTTCATATTGCTGTTGCTTCTATAGGATTGCATACCCCTTTAGGTCCTTGGGTAATTTCTCTAGCTCCTTCATTAGGGGCCCTGTGTTCCATCCAATAGATGTCTGTGAGCATCCACTTCTGTATGTGCCAGGCACTGGCATAACCTCACAAGAGAGAGCTATATCAGGGTCCTGTCGGCAAAATCTTGCTGGCATATGCAATAGTATCTGGGTTTTGTGGTTGTATATGGGATGGATACCCTGGTGGGGCAGTCTCTGGATGGTCCATCCTTCCATCTCAGCTCCAAACTTTGTCTCTGTAACTCCTTCCATGGGTGTTTTGTTCCCCATTCTAAGAAGGAGCAAAGTATCCACACTTTTGTCTTCCTTCTTCTTGAGTTTCATGTGTTTTTCAAATTGTGTCTTGGGCATTCTAAGTTTCTGGGCTAATATCCACTTATCAGTGACTACATATCATGTGTGTTCTTTTGTGATTGGGTTACCTCACTCAGGATGATATCCTCCAGATCCATCCATTTGCCTAAGAATTTCATAAATGCATCGTTTTTAATTGCTGAGTAGTACTCCATAACACAACAATTTCTAACTTCTCCATTATCCTGAAATCAATATCATTTTCTTTATGGCTGAGTAAAGTCTATTGTGTATATGTACCATCCTTTATTGAACCATTCATTTCTTGATGGACACTTAGGCTTGTTCCTAAACATTTCCAAGGAGAAGATGATGGCTAAAGATGAATAACTTTTCAAAAATGGTATTCTTTACCATTTGTATTTCTTTCTTGAGAAGGAAGAAATTCTTCACTTTATTAGCCCTTATATTACTTGAATATTTTGTTTTGGAGTTTTCTGTAGGTTCTGGACATTAATCTCCTGTCAGATATATAGCTGGCAAAGATGATCTACTATTCTATAAGTTTTCTCTCAGCTCTAGTGATTATTTCCTTTTTTTGGTTAAAACCCCTTTTATTTTCATACAATACCACGTGCCAATTTTGTGGGTGACTCCTCACACTAATGGACTCCCTTTCAGAAAGTCTTTGCCTATGGTTGTGTCTTGTTAATACATGTTTCCCTCGAGTATTTTTAGTGTGTCACTTACCTTAAGGTGTTTGAGCCATTTTGAATTGGTCTTTCTGTCATCCTTGTGCAGGGACCATGCTAATCTTCTCTGTATCATTCCAATTTTAGTATATGTGCTGCTGAAGCAAACACGAATTGGTCGTTCTGTGGAATGAGATGGGGATCTAGCTTCATTCCTCTACAGGAAGATGGTCCATGTTTCCCAGCATCATCTGTTGAAAAGGCTATCTTTTCTCTAATGTATTTTTTGACATGTTTGTCAAAGACTAAGTGATAGTTGGTGTGTGAAGTCATTGTTGGGTCCCTTGTCTTACTCTACTGATCTTTTCCCCAAAGATATTTCACACTAAAAATTCTAAGATTTTAAAATGATACTCAGTATAATTTTTAAAGCCAGCCTCAAAGAGTTTTCTAAACAATGGCATATATCAAAATCTAGTATTAGTAACAATAAGTTCGTCATCACTTTTCGTGCCATCTTTATTTTTAAACTGATCTTTAATTTTTTCTGGTACCATTTAAATATCAATTTTATTAATCCTGGCATTCTACCATATGCTGTTTCCAACATGGCTTTGATGTTGATATAGCTGACATTATCTTTATATCACAAATGACAAAATGTGATATTTAGAATAGGTAAGTACCTTGCCTAAGACTCAAACTTTGAGTGGAGCCATGGTATTAGCTAAGGTCTTTTGACCTTGTGTTCTTTACATTGTACCACTGATGTCTTCAAAAGAGCCTCTAGCATGAAAAGTGTTTTAAAATCTTTTAAAGAATCTTAAGAATATTTCCCCCATGGTTTTTAGTCTTTAAAAATATTTTAATGACATCCCAATTGCTGGGGTTACAGCCACTCAACACCATGCCCATTGTATGTGATAGTAGGGAATCATACTGAAGTTCTCAGGCAGGCTAGGCAAATACTTACCAACTGAGCTGTATTCTTGTTCTCACATTTGAACTTAAAACTTGAAATATGAAGACAGAGAAATCTAATGGAATTTTAGGGAAAAAAAACACATCTTGAGGTTTAGACTATGTATCCCTATGTGAAGGAAATAGAATTTTCTCTAGTTTTTATGCAGAAAACAGATTAGAAGAGAATGATAAAATGAAGCAAAACAGGAAAATAATTGTCCTAGATGTTCCCTGAGTATCGCCTACTGTGTAGTGACTTACATGTGAACTTCTCTTTTTAATATCTTTCTGAAGACCGAAGGAGAATTAAAATAGCACTTGAATTCTTCACTGAGAAAGGATCTATGGATACCTAATAGGTATTATAGATGTTTCTTAAATAAAGAAGCCTGTATGCCAATTAAACATGTCCTCTCAGGATCACCATAACACAATAACCCTCAGCAAATGTGTTTCTAAGATGCCTGAAGCACATTATTCACACACACACACACACACGCACACGCACACGCACACACACACACACAGAGACATTGCATCCATAGATGCTATAGTTTTCATTACAGTCCATAAAGACATATGTAAAAGCCCACTACTACTTTATCTTCAGTTTATTATTGTGCTTATTGTAGCTACACATCCATCCATCCATCCATCCATCCATCCATCCATCCATCCTATTTATTTTGAGTAACTTGTGTACAAAGGTCAGTATATATTTGAGAATGCCAGCTTATAACCTAAGTGACTGTCATACTGTGTTTTGCCTCTCTGCTGGGGTTACCAGGATGCCTCTGGCATGCTGCTTGGAGGAGACATGGCAAAGTCCAAATGGGAAATGCACAGTGGTTCCCGGACACCTCTCTGGGTACCCAGACACCACTGCTAGGAGGGGAAGTCAGAAACAGGGTTCCATGGTCTTTGTCTCCCCTCAGGGCATTTACACACCATGAAGGAAGGGGAAAGGGAAAGGGAAAGGGGAAGGGGAAGGGGAAGGGGAAGGGGAAGGGGAAGGGGAAAGGGGAGGGAGGAGGGGGGAGGGGAAGGGGAAGAGGAAGGTGGATCCTGGGATGAGCAGGATCATGCCAGTTTAGGAGTGAGGTCAGAGTACCAGAGGGACTGCAGGAGAGAAAGCTTCCCTCTGGATTTTTAGACACTGCTCATTAAGGCAACATCCTTTCCTGTGGTAGTTATTAATAAAGCAATTCCTTAAGATGATCCTTGCTTGTTCACATTGCTTTATATATCTTTTGGGGAAGGGATACCCAGGAAGGTCATTGGTTGAAGGTTAAAGCTACCTCATTAACACGGAGAAGAACTCCAGCTGTTACATTATGAGACTGAGTGCCCATGGTCCTCTCAGTGGGGACTTGTGGTTGGTTATGAGTTTCAGAGTAGGTGCAGAGAAAGGCACGGAAAGGCTCCACTCCTGCCATTCTCAAATGTCTGAGATTCCCAGGGTTTGAGTTCATTCAACCTTACGAGTTCTTATGCCTGTGTGGTAGCATGGTCCTTCATGCCCTAATAAGCAACCTGTACCAGCTGCAATGGAAAACCCAAAGTTTAATAAAATGGCTGAGATAAATATTCTATTGGGAGGAAGAGTTAAAAAAATTGTTACCCTAAAATAGTGACTTCATCAGCTTTGCAACATTCAAAACACCCCAAACATTGGTAGCTCATAATGACATTTGACTGACTGAATGTAGTAAGGTATGGGAGGGGTAGTTGATATATATATATATATATATATATATATATATATATATATATATATATATGTATGTATCTTCTTCCAGCTTTGGATAGTCATGGTGGAGGCCAATAAGACCAGTCCAATCTGAGAATACACTCCAAATTTCTAATTGTGTCAAATCTGCAATGAGAATTTAGTTATTGACTAAAGCAAGTCAAATGACCAAGCCCAATAATAATGACATAAAAATGAACAGAACTATAAAAACTTCGATGGGGAGAAACCTGACAATTTCTGAAATATAACCCAAATTCTGGAATAGCACAAGAGAAGAGCAACACCAGCAGTATGATGTGGCACGTGGTATCATTTCTCACAGTACTTTGGCTTCTACATGGAGCCAAGGATGAAGTAGAGAACAGCTGTCACATCCCAGAATTCTTTGCACCCCCTGAATTCCCTTGGGAAGAACACTGTCTGTATAAGGTATTGTAAAGGGATTCAGTCTTGAGGGGAAAGAGCTTTGGCAAAACTATTGGAGAAGCATGGGCTGAATTCTAGGTGACAGTTGACACCTGTGAGACCACTTGTGAGTGTGAACAGCAAGCAAGCTTCTCAGGGTCTGCATGCTTCAGAAGAAGTAGAAAAAACACCACAAAGCACCTCAGATGGCACCTAGTCTAGACATTGTGTTCAACATGCCTCTGTCTCAACAGTTTCATGGAGAAGTTTTGAAGAGCAGGTCCCATGTGCCTGCATCTTACTTGGCATCAGGCAGTCTTGGTCTACTGAGGCAATGGTACAAATAGGAATGTCACTCAGACAAGATGCAGTAAGACATGTGCTTCTGAAATGAAGAGGTCTTTGTTCTCTGTGTTAGCCTTGAACCTGCTGCTGTAAGCCAGTAATTTCTCCTCTGGGTCTTTTTTCTACTCCCTGGAACTGTACATGACATTATAATAAATTCTTAATGAAAATGTTTTTGGCAAATTAATAATCCATATTTGAAATTTTATGTTTCTAAAAATCCTATAAAAAGCTGACAGGAGGAAGGGAACTAAGCAACTAGCATTTTAAAAGTAAAATGAATTAAACATTAATTCTAATGGTGCATTATCAGATTTCATATTCCTTCTTCTACAAAAAATATGAATTCGAAGTAAATGAAATCCCAGGGAAAACATTTGCTGAGCAAAAAAACCCAAAAAAACAAAAAAAAACCCAAAAAACCCCTCATGTGTCACTCTTTATGTAAGCTGTAATTCCTATTAGAGAATGGAAAGACTATCCTGACAGCCGTCACTTCAATTCTTCACACAGACAAACCCCCCAAGTATCTCAGACTTTGCAGGTTTTAGACTCTCCTGGTGAGTCACAGCTTCACACGACCTCTCAGTGGATCTGTTGGATGTCCATCACTTTGGTGGGCTCTTATTTATACTCATTTTTGGTTGTGAACCTAGCTTTTAATGGATGAGCCATCTCTCCATCCCAGTGTATTTACTCTGGATGAAAAAAAAGAAAATCCCTACATAAATAAAACTATAATTACTGCCCAAACATAGATATTTTCCTTCTTTTTTTAACCAAAAAAAAAGTCTGGACGTCTAGTTTTGCTTAACTTAAAAGAAATGCAAAAAACCCATCTTGGTCTCTTAATTTAGGTGACAGGAGCCATACAAACATGGCACTCTTTAGGAATCGTTACTAGATAAACAAGGAATGTTTAGTGTTACTGTCTATTGTTCCCTAGGTATCAACTTACTAGGGGTTTTCAACATCCTTAAAAAACTACTCTTGAAGAGGTAAGGAAGGACGGAATCTCAATTTCAATCAATCTCTCTCTCTCTCTTTCTCTCTCTCTCTCTCTCTCACCCCATTTTAAAGACCATGAAAAAAAAATAACTTAGTGATTTTTCTCTAGCCCTTTAGGACATTTAAGTTATCATAAGTCGTGTTGTGACAGTTGGGTCCCTGGAGTTTAGAGCAAGAGATGCTTTTGTCTAAATCTCAGCACCACCTTTGGCCCATTTGCTTAAACGTTAGCTTGCCCAATTTAAGATTAAAAGTGTTTTGAAGATTGAATTATATCAGAACTTTACAGTGATACCTGGCTTGTAGTAGTATCATTGTATATGGCAAAAGTGTAGGGGTGTGGAGAAAAGAGAGGCATCAAGATTAGCATATGCAAGGAGCCAGTTGGCAGAGACTAGAAACACTTCCCTACCTAGTCTAGAGTTACAGAGCATGCGTGAAAAAGCCTGTTTCATGCAAATTGGGAAGAAGGCTGGTGCTATGTACATTACGTATAAAGGATTGGTGGCACCGTGGGTTTTGAGCATCTCTCTTCCTATATCACTAGTCCATTTCCATCCTGTAGGTCACTTTTTTTCTTAGTTAAGTGTCTCTAGTTTGATTGCTATCCATATGTTCTTGGTTCAATATATTGTCCTAGGACACAGGAAGTCTCACTGGCTGCTCACTTGGACTCTGATCTGCTGCTATAATAATCACACCAATAGCATTTCTCTTGACTTGTTTTCCTATGTCTGTTGTTTGAATATAGACACCCTCGAGGTTACAAGCTCACCATCATCTTTCCTTTTGCTTTTGCACCTGACTTGTTCCATTTTTAGAAACATCCATTTGAATTTGGGGACAAACAGTAAACTCTTTAATAAAAGCTGTTCATCAGGCAGGGAGAAGTTTCTAAGCTATTTAAAGATGTTCCTGTCTTCCCCTAGCTTTGGTGTGTTTTATGTTTTCCTCTGGGCAGCAAACTCAGTTTGAAATTGTAAAAAGGCCTATGAAACTCTGATCTTGCATTTGGGTGATTTTGGATGCATCTAATTTGCATGTGAAGAGTCATCTTTTCAGAAACACAAGGCCATCAGTTGGGAAAGTAACCATTTCTACAATTCAGCATCAATAAAGAATGTCCTGCAGTAGGAGTGAAAGGCATAATTACAGCCTGAATCCAATAAGAAACTAAACATGATCAGCTTGCATTTAGCATGAAACTCACTGTGGCTCGTGATGCTCCTTTGGGCAAGCATGCTTTCTTTAGTTTCTTGTGGGTTTGGCCATCCGTCATTAAGATAGCTCATCTCGCTTAGCAGACCAACAGCAGAGATGTAAATTTTTGGGATATCCATAATCTACTTGCTGTAGAATGACTTCATTTGCTACAGAATGACTTTAGGTGGGGTGGGGCCATGAGAGTGCAGAGAATGTGAGGGAATGGAGTAACAATTAAAAATTTGAAGTGCCCCAAGTCAGGTTGGATATTTATACTTAAAACTTTGCAAATGAGTTGTTTGAAAAGCATCCTCCATGGTATAGATGATTTATTAGCATAGTCAGTGGGACACGGATTCATCACCTGGATGTTTTGTTGAAGGGGCACACCTTGCTTCTGTTATCAGAAATGTTAGGGGGTAACATCTGGTAGAGTAACAAAGAAATGTGGGTGTTTTCTCTCAAGATTTTTTGGTCTCATTAATAAAATCATTCAAGAATGAACTTAAGGGGAATCTTGAGGAAAATTTTAATAGAATTTAAAAGGAAAATACCTAAGGAATACTTAGGCACTGGACAGCATCTGAAAAAAGGGTACAGAAAAGAAGAAAAAGTTATCCGACAGAATCTCATGGAAACTTGTAGGGACTGTGTTACATAAGAAGGAAAAGTGTTTTATCTCATTACAGGGATAGTTAGTTATTCTTTTTACCTCTTTTGCATGACAGAGATAATTATTCTTTTTACTTCTTTAGCATCGCTTAAGGTACATCTGCCTTCCTGAGGGATAGTCTTGCTTTTCTGAGGGTTGGTCCTGACTTTCTGAGAGGAGGTCCCTCAAGCATGTCACTGGGCTTCCTAACATAGAAATGGTCTTCTATGTTGGGCCACTTGGTCCCAGCTGGTGGTGCAATTGAGGGAGAACATGGATCTTTCAGGATGGGAAGCCTTGCCTGAGAAAGTGTGTCACTGAGTGTGGGGTGGTGGTGGAGGGGTTTATAGCCTCATTTTGCTTCCAATTTGCTCTTTCTGTTTCCTGTGTGTGAATGGAGATGCTCTTTCTCAGTTTCCTGCTCTCACCCTCTGATGTCATGGTTACCTCTCTCACCGTTATGAACTCCTCCTTTGGAACTCTAAGCTAATTTAAATGCTTTTGCCTAGAAGTTGCTTTTGGTCCTGGTATCCCAGCAACAACATTAACTAATTATATTAGTTAGGGTTTTTACTGCTGTGAACAGACACCATGACCAAGGCAAGTCTTATAAAAAAGAACATTTAATTGGGGCTGGCTTACAGATTCAGAGGTTCAGTCCGTTACCATCAAGGTGGGAGCATAGTGGTATCCAGGCAGGCATGGTGCAGGAGGAGATGAGAGTTCTACGTCTTCATCCAAAGGCTGCTAGTGGAAGACTGACTTCCAGGCAACTAGGGTGAGGATCATATGCCCACAACAACAGAGACACACCTACTCCAACCAGGTCACACCTATTCCAACAAGGCCACACCTCCAAATGGTGCCACTCCCTGGTCCAAGAATATACAAACCATCACACTAATACAACAAAACAACAAATAATAACCTGAGGAGGCAGAGCCAGGAGTCTGATAGAACACAAAGCTGTTAGTGATTCTATACCCTTACATATGTGGTTATTCTGTTAATTCGAAATAGAGCGACAGATGGAGATACTGTGCAACTGTGTTGCTGTGGGATGTTACTCTTGTGATATTTTCCCGTCTGTGAAGGAAATACAGAAGGTGGAACGAGTTTGTCCCATTCAGTCTTGGTAACACCTAGGAAAAACAATCTGTCTTCCCAAGCCAGCCAGGGCTACATAATGAGCCTCTGTCTCAAAAAGCAAATAAAACAGAAACAACACAAAAATTAAGTGAGAATAAGGGCAATCATCCAAGTCTCTCCCCGTTTTCCCAGTCAGAGACCCAGCAGTTCTCTCCTGGGCCTGGGGAAGTGCCTGCCTGAACTCCTTGCTTGCCTCTTATTTCAGGAGACCAAGAGCAACTGCTGATTTTAAGACTGTCTTGAGAACATCATTTCTTTTAATTTCAACATGAAGTTGCCTCTCAGCTGCTTCTTTTTCCAATTAGGATAAAAACCTCCATTCTTTTATTTCTTAAAAAAAATAAATGTAAGTATATTCACATAAAAATTATTTTATTTTTAAAAACTTGTGAAATGCAAACAATTATGAAAAGCAAATTAAGTAAGAACTCCCAATTCAAACAATATACAGCTTCTAAAGTCTTCCTAGTACTTGTGTGTTTGTGAATGTGTGTGAATATGTGTGTGTTAGTGTGTGTAAGTGTGTGTTATGTATGAGTATGTGCGTGTGTGTTTGTTAATGTGCACAAATGTATGTGTTTTAGTGTGTGTGAGTGTGTTGTGTATGAGTATGTGTGTGTGTGTGTTTGTAAATGTGCATGAATGTGTGTGTTAGTGTGTGTGAGTGTGTGTTGTATATGAGTATGTGTGTGTGTGTTTGTGAATGTTCATGAATGTGTGTGTTCATGAATGTGTGAATGTGAGTGAGTGAGTGTGTGTGTTGTGTGTGTGAATGTGTATATGATTGTATCTGTATGTTTGAGTGTGTATAGTGTGGGAGTTTGTCTCTGTGTGTGTGTGTGTGTTTGTGAATGTTCATGAATGTGTGTGTTCATGAATGTGAATGTTCATGAATGTGTGAATGTGAGTGAGTGAGTGTGTGTGTTGTGTGTGTGAATGTGTATATGATTTTATCTGTATGTTTGAGTGTGTATAGTGTGGGAGTTTGTCTGTGTGTGTGTGTGTTTGTGAATGTTCATGAATGTGTGTGTTAGAGTGAGTGTGTGTGTTGTGTGTGTGAATGTGTATATGATTGTATCTGTATGTTTGAGTGTGTATAGTGTGGGAGTTTGTCTGTGTGTGTGTGTGTGTGTTTGGAAGGATTTCACCATAAGCAATTGGCCAAACTTAGTGGCTTTAAGTGAATAACTATATAATGGTCTGACTGTGGGCTAATAACTCAGGCTGCCTGTGATGAGACGATTCCTTTGCTGCATGTGGTGTGCACTGAGGTTGCTTGGTAGTCCCTAGCAAATGACCAGCCTTGTCTAGGCAGTTTCAAGACTGGCTTATTTTTTTTTTTTTTTGCCTGCAGTGTGGCTGTACTGCTTCTGTTGAGCCTTTCCTTCACCAGGTACTGTAAGGCTCTCTGCATCTAGTCTCTCCCTCAGGTAGCTGGCAGGCATACAGCACTCAGCCACTCCAAACATGTTGCTAGTCCCTTCACTGCCCAGTTTCTGCTCCTTGGAGAGAAGATTCTTTACGGCTCTTGCCCTTGTTTTCCAGGTGTCTTCCAATGTATCCTGTCCGGAGTTGCGCAGTCTTCTCAGCCTTCTTCTGACCACGGAGGATTGAAGTGTAATGGTGGCTCTACCTCCAGAATATTTCCATCAGTCTAAGCTAATAAAATTCCTGTATAAGCTTTGCTTGGGGTGAGGGTAGTGTGTGTGTGTGTGTGTGTGTGTGTGTGTGTGTAGGGTGACTTAGGTATCAATTTATAATAGTCTCCTCCCCACAGAAGCCACCACAGTATATCTTTTTTAGCCCTTCTGGCTTTGATGTATATGAAGGTGCTATTGCTATCGATGCCTGTCAGATTTTGAAAACCTCTGTTGCCTAGTGAGAACACCTGAGAAGGAATGCTTAGCCATCCTCCAGCATACCTCCATGTGCTCCTGAATGGCCTTGCATCGAGTATGTCTTCAGATCATGCCCTTTAATTTGTACTTATATTATTCTGAATGTGTGTGTGTATGTATGTGCATATGAATGTATGTATGTATGTATGTATGTATGTATGTATGTATGTATGTATGTATTTGTTTATTTTGTCTCCAAGCCATTTCTTTGATACTACATGCTGGAGAGAGTGCAGACAGAGAAACACCTTGCAGTGATCTGAATAGGAAATGTCCCTCACGGGCTCCTGCATTAGAACACCTGTTCCTGGGTTGGCGGTGCTGTTTGGGGGTGGGTTGTGGAAATGTATGGAGGTGCAGCCTTGCTGGAGGAAATACTTCTCCTGGGGTGGGCTTTCAGGTGTTCTCTCTCCACCTCCTTTGTACAATGGATGGGAATGGAATGTCTTTGCTTCTGGTTCTTGTGGCTGTACCAAGTCTCCCCACCAAGTCTCTGTCTGGAACCATAGTCAAAACAAAGGTCTTCTTCCCCTTCTTCCCCTTCCCCTTCCCCTTCCCCTTCCCCTTCCCCTTCCCCTTCCCCTTCCCCTTCCCCTTCCCCTTCCCCTTCCCCTTCCCCTTCCCCTTCCCCTTCCCCTTCCCCTTCTCCTTCCCCTCCCCTCCCCCTCCCCCTCCCCCTCCCCCTCCCCCTCCCCCTCCCCCTCCCCCTCCCCTCCCCCTCCCCTCCCCCTCCCCCTCCCCCTCCCCCTTCTTCCTTCTTTCTTTCTTTCTTTCTTTCTTTCTTTCTTTCTTTCTTTCTTTCTTTCTTTCTTTCTTCTTCTTCTTCTTCTTCTTCTTCTTCTTCTTCTTCTTCTTCTTCTTCTTCTTCTTCTTGCTTTTGATCATGACACTTTATCACAGCAATGGAAAAATAACTGATATATGGGTTTGGTTTTCAAACCAAGTGAGGGCTGACTGCAGAGTTTCTTTAAATGGTACTGGAAAACTGAGCAATTTTAGGTTGATAAATTTTTTTTTAATAGTATGCTGTCACAGGATTTTAGAAGCAACCTGGCATGGTCTGCATTTTGCCTGGTAAATTTCACAGCTGGATCTATGAGGTCATTCGTTGTCCTTTCCACATGGCAGCCGGTCAGTGTAGCCAACCTCTCTACCGTGCAGACTAATAACTCTCCTTCCTCTTTCAGACCCTCACCAACACTCTCCACAGGCCACTGAACTATTCGTTGTCCAGGCCTGGAGCCAATGGCTTCCAGTTTTGATTTGTTTTCCTTGGGATAGAATCCCATATCTGGAGGTTGACTTCTTGTACATGTCACATATTTAATGCATAATCACCACCACTGCTCCTGTCTTCTCCCACTGCTTGGTACATTCTCTGTAATGTATACACAAGAGTTTCAATCGCCTTTCCTTACTCTTGCTTCTGAGCCTTCTGCTAGTGGTACATGTACTAAATATGCTGAGAGAGGTAGACTTCGAATGCTAAAGAATCCCTAAGTCAAATAAACTCATTTAGACCTAAACTAATCCCCGAGATTCCTCTATTTTCAATCTCCTTTAATGCTGCAACATGACATGAAAATAATTGAAAGTAAAACAAAAGGAAATTTAAGGAAAAGGTCAGAGGCAAATATTATTTTACTTCTTGGTCTAGTTTAGGTAGAATTTGCTAAATGAATATATCACAATGCATATTCTTAGCATGGATTATGGGCTTTTGGAAGGGATAAGAAGGCCCCCCCCCTTACCATTTGACAACTAATAGATGGGGTAGGGGTGGGGATGAGAGATTAGCACATGAATGTGAGCTATGTTCCAAATAAATTAGGGTTGCAAATACTGTTTTATTTCAATAAGTTTTGGTTAGCTTTCTGAAGCCATTACAACTAAAGTAGTGATTCTTAAGGGGGTGGTAATGTGGGGATTAGGGAGGAACAGGATGGGGAGGAAAAGAAGGGACACATATATTAAAGGGGGAGTTGAAACAGAGCTTAGTGGTTAAGGGCACCAGCTACTCTTCTGGAGGACCTGGGTTCAATTTCCAACACCCACATATTGGGTCACAACTGTCTCTAAGCACAGTCCCAGGAGACCCAACACCCTCTTTTGACCTTCAGGCCACAGGATGCACCTGGTCACAGATATATGTGCAGGCAAAACACCCATCCATATAAAAACAAACAAGCCTCTAACAAATCATCAGGAAAATGTTTTCACTGTCTACAGCATTAGAGATCGAACCCAGGGATTTGATTATAATAGGCAACCAGTTTACTTCTGAGTTACATCCCCAGTCACTGGCTGTTTGAGACCACGCCTTGTTACGTAGCCTGGGCTAGCTTCATCATAATCACTATGTAGCCCAGGCTGTTTTTTAATTGACAGTTTTGGCTTCCACCTCTCCATTGCTTATATTACTGCTTTTTTTCTTTTGGAATACCTGTTCTTAAACTTCCCAGGGAAGCCATGGTTTTTGGTGTGGTCCTCGATGGCCTGGAAGTAATTTGGCTTTTTGTTCTTTTTGACCAAACAATTCCAATTGCTTTAAATTCTTCTGCGGTTTATGGCTGCCTGGTGGATTTGTAATCACAAGAACTTTATCACAGAGCTTTGAGCAAGTTGCTTCTACCTCCTCGGTACCATTTTTAAAGAATCTCTACAGAGCCTTGAGAGTAATTTCTGAGACCTTAAAAGGCTTTCCAAAGGAAGAAACACCATACATTGTCTGTGTGCCTGAATGCAGCACAATTTGAAATAAAACTATAAATTTTACTATAAGCTACACTCCAAGTGCACATGGCCAGCTAGCTATTTTGCATTTAATGAGGGCTTACCCCAGTGTGAAAGACAGCTAAGGAGGCATCCAATTCAGCTGGAAATTGTTATCTCAGTCTCCTAATCAAAGCTAGGGAAGAATTGAGCTGCAGTTTTGTAGGTCACTGTTTGCAAAGATCCTGTGAGCTTCCGAGTCTCCCGATCTTGTGGAGCAAGAGTAATGAGGATGATTTTCTTCCTTCTTCCTCTCTCTCTCTCTCTCTCTCTTTCTCTTTCTTTCTTTCTTTTTTTTTGGGGGGGGCGGGGGTAGAGAAATGACCCCCATGGGGAGCTGCACTTCTTTTATAGCCTTTAGTAAGTGTTCCTTATTCCTCAACACTACATAGCTGAAAAGTGGTCATCTGGCTGTGACTGTTGAGAGGAGAAAAGAACAGAGACTGCTCTGTTTTGATGCCATTTGATGAGGTATTTCAAGTTGCATATCCAGTTCTTCAGTGAAGCATGCATGAGCACTTCCTTTGGGCTGGTGACAGTTATATATCACACAAGACTCACAGGAAGTTTGTCTTATATCCAGCTTAAGAGTTTCACAAGGGAAGCAGATGGGAGATCATAGGAACTGTTCATTATAAACTCAAAGATGGGGTTTTATTAAAAAGCTTCCAAGAGCCTACAATGTGTCAAGGGAGAAAAGCCCAGCTTTGACCATGAGTCACATCCAGGCAGTACAAAAGGTATATTAGTAGGGAAGTACTCATAGAACTGAGTGCTTTTTCTCACCCTTGCCTTTTCAGTTCCCTGGCATCAGGAGGTGGTGGTGGGAACTTAGGGAGTGGCCAGGTGGTGAGAGAGCATGGTGACTTATCCCTGTTCCCCATAGCTGCTCACCCAAAGCAGAACAAATGGGTGTGTGCACAGGGGAAATTTTTCAATTTTAAACTACATGTATGCAATGTCTCTGTGTGAGTATTTGTGTGCCTCTGTGTGTGTGTGTGTGTGAACGCGTGTGCGCATAGGTATACATGAGCATGCATTTAGCTTCTGCCTTCAGAGACCAGAAGGGGTATCCAGATCCCCTGGAATTGGAGTTATATGCAGTTGTAAGCTGCCCAAGATGGGTGCTGGAAAACAAATTTAGGTCCTTTGCAAGAGCAGGACTTGCTCTTAATCATCCAGTCATTCTCTAGGCCCTAACATCTAAAAATTTTAATGAAGATGTGTTAATTTTTATTATTGTTACTTGGGATATTTTATATATGTTTATGAAAATAAAGAGAAAGGTCACAAGGACTTCCCAAGGTTTTTTAGAGTGAAATAACCTATTAGAACAGTAGTGGAAAAACAATATTGCAGCCAAGGCGTCTTTCTTGTTCAATGCAATGATTGTAGAATGATTTGGAACCTAAAGGTGGATGTTGCAGGGCTTATTATAAAGGAAATATTTGTAACCCCAACCAATTTTTTTTTTTGTAGTAGAAGGTCATTCCTTGACTTAATTACAAAAGGAATCACAGCTGCAAAATTGAAGCTAATCAAATGGGCTGCCAGTGTTTTTCTTTTTCCATTTTCTTTTGCAAGATATTTTGGGGTGTGACTAATTTTTTTTTCTTTTCTAGTTCCACCTTCAAATATAACATATTAGTTTAGATACTACACCATTCCCCTGTTTTTAAAAATGTCACTTCAGAAAGGGGGGCCAGGGAGGATCTGCAGATGAGGAGGGTAGAATGTTTTCTTCTGTGGACCTCACATTAACTTCTAGAGGCTGTGTTTGATTAAATTTCAACTAAAATATGAGAAGAGTGCCTGGGAGGATGACTCAAAGGTTAAGAGCACTTGTTGCTCTTTAGAGGATCTGATTTCAGTTCCTAGCATATCAGGAGGCTCATAGCCACCTGTAACTCCAGCTCCAGGAGATATGACATCCTCTACTGGCCTCTCTGTGCACCTGGTCTCTCCTTGCAGCACCCCCCCCCAAACTATCAGAATAAGAGCAGTGACAAACTTCTCATGCCCAGCTACTCAGAGTCCATGTCAGGGAAGCAGCCATACATAAACAGTGGAAACTGATAACAGGTGCATCCTGAAGCCATTCTGAGACTGAGAAGTCTTATACTGTGTGTGGTGGTTTGAATATGCTTGGCCCACAGTAAGTGGTACTGTTAGGAGATGTAGCTTTTGTTAGAGAAAGTGTGTCAATGTGGGGATGGGCTTTGAAGTTCTGCTCAGTGCTGAAGAGTCAGTCTGCTTCTGACTTCCTTTGGATGAAGATGTAGAACTCTCAGCTCTTCCTACACCGTAGCTGCCTGGGTGCTGCATGCTCCCACCTTGATGATAATGGACTGAACCTCTGAACCTGTAAGCCAACCCCAGTTAAATGTTGTCCTTTACAAGAGTTGTCTCACTTATGGTGTCTGTTCACAGCATTAAACCCCTAACTAAGACACTATGTAAAGCTCTTCTTCACTGATACCATTTCCATTCACTGACTATTGCACAAGAATTTTTCTGGCTGAACCTAGATAATTGATTACCCCAAAAGCCAGGAAGTAGAAACAGAGACACAAAGTTATTTTTATTCCTTTAAAAGATGTTCTGAACTTGCTGGGATGGTCTTAGGGCTTTACCTTTAATTACATACAGCTTTCTTCCAATGAAGGAGAAATTGTGTAGATGTAAAATAAATCAACACACACACACACACACACACACACACACACACACACACATCTCTGGTTTTTTTGGTTTTTGTTTTGTTTTGTTTTGTTTTGTTTTGTTTTGTTTTGTTAGCTCCTGGTGTTGTAGTTTATAATGTGGCTTCTTTTTAAGGGAATCTCTAAGAGTATTATTATTCCACAGTTTTGATATAGACACGTCTTATTGATTTTATTTGAAAATATGAATGTAAGTTTGGCCCATTCTCTAACTCAGAGTCATATAATACAAATTCCAAACTCACAGATGTAAATTTTTTCAGGGTCTGCCTCACCACCTTCCTCCTCTGAGAGATGCATCACCACAGCCTATTTCCGTGGCCATAGTGTTTGAATACTACAGCCTACTCCTTTGACCATGACATTTGGACATGGCTTCCTCTGTGGCCATAGCAGATTTTAAACTGAATTGAGCCAATCTAGTCTTTTTATCTGCAGGTTGTAGTCAGAATTCAGAAATACAAGTTATTCTAGCTGCCTTAAGTGAGGTAACACAAGTTCTGGAACAGAGATGGCTGGTCATTTGAAGTGACAGTTTTTAGAGAAAGAGAAGAATAAAACAATTATTTTGAGAGGTTAAGAAATAAGACTGTGTAGGTAGACAGTAAGGAAGTAAGGCAGAAGCCAGCAGAGACTTGTCTTGGTTACTGGTAGGTTGGTTTCCCTGAAAGCTCCTGGTTTTCAGGGACATCAATGGCAGCAATGGCAGGTCTCACAATGTAACCCAAATTGTCCTAATATTTTGTTTGCTTATCAGGTGTCCTCTTTGGACTAAAGAGCTTCTGTTATCTACAGCCCAAAACAAAAACTGCTGAGCTATTTATCCAGTAGCAAACAGATGTTGACAGCTCAGCAAATTCTTTTGTTTGCTTAGCTGATTCCCTCAAAAATGTACTACTGCTGCCTGGTCAGTAACCTTGCAGAATGTTCTATCATAGACTCAGTCTTCCCACTGCTGGTTGTATCACTGAGGCACACTAACCTAAAGTATATAAATACAAGGAAAGAATTTCTAAAGAATCTATCCTCTAGTCATAATAATATTCGGCCACTAGAACTGAAGCTCTTTTAGTCTGTGTCTCCTTATACTGACACTCAAAAAAAGTGTCACAGCACTCAACACTTCTAAAGACTCAGTCCCTGTATAAATCACATGCAGTTTATTTTTGTCTATTTATTTTATTATT
The DNA here is from genome assembly GCF_978045245.1 of Mus caroli. Lineage (NCBI taxonomy): Eukaryota > Metazoa > Chordata > Mammalia > Rodentia > Muridae > Mus > Mus caroli. Next base: position 30,140,310 of record NW_028227256.1, on the reverse strand, counting down.
TTGTATACAAGTGTTTTTTCTGAATGTTTGTCTATGTACCAAGTGTGTACTTGGTACATACAGAGATCAGAAGAGTGAGTTGGATCCCTTAGAACTGGAGTTAGAGGGAGTTGTGAGCCATCATGTTGGTGCTGGAAATCAATCTCTGGTCCTCCACAAGAGCAGTAAGTGATCTCAATGGCTTAGTCATATCTCTAGCCCCTGTAAAGTGTATGAGAATGGGAGATTAATAGTGAGTCTAGATAAATCAAACTTGGTAGGAAAATTTCTAGTCATAGCATAGATAGCTCTAGATTACCTAGCTACATGTACCTTTTCTTCTTTTTAAAATACAAGTCCTGTTTTGTTGTTGGCCCATGGTGAACTAGCTGGTAGCCACACTTCCCAATGTCTTTCCTAATAACACTGCTCTTACACAGTCCCTACTAGTAGATACAGTTTTGAGAAGCTTATATATATATACAGATCCCTTTAGCTATCCTGAAGTGAAAATCTCATGTATATTTATATATATCATTGGTGCTGGTAAGATTTTCATTCTATCAAACCTTTGGGCATTTTTGTGAACCATTTCCTTGATGGATGCTTGATATAGGAGGACCCAGGGCACTGTGAGCAGTGCCACCCATATATATAAAATCTCTATACACAAAGCCAATACAAGATGGCTTCACAAACACTTCTGAGATATGAACCATAGTTGTCCTCATTTAACATATTGAATTATTTTTTCTTTTTAACTATTGGTTACATTAATATAATCAATGGAATACGCATCACCAATGGTGGTAAGAGCTCTGAAAGAAATTTTTAAAAAAATTATGAAAGGTAACAGGAAACTGCATTACTAAAGTGGACATGGAAGGCTCATTGGCAGCTGATATTTCAGCCATTTTTGGAAGGTGGAGAAAGGAGACGAGACACAGAGTTCACTTTGGACAAGGAAGTAGGAGTTTCAGGATTTGAGTTAACAATGCAGGAAGTTTATGTTCACCTGTATGGGAACCCAGAGTTGAAAAAGGTCTTAGTATACTGGACACCTCAATGAGGCTAATGTGGATCTCTTTTACAACAAATATCTTCACAGATCCCTTTAGCTATCCTGAAGTGAAAATCTCATTTATATTTATATATATCATTGGTGCTGGTAAGATTTTCATTCTATCAAACCTTTGGGCATTCTTGTGAACCATTTCCTTGATGGATGCTTGATATAGGAGGACCCAGGGCACTGTGAACAGTGCCACCCATAGATAATGTTGTCCTGAGTAGTATAAGAATGCAAGTAGAGCAAGTCCTGAAGGACAAGGAAAGAAGGGAGGGAGGGAGGGAGGAATGAAGGAAGGAAGAAGCAAGCAAGCAAGCATCCCTACATAGTCTTGGCTTCCAATCTTAATTCCAGGTTTTGTGAGACCCCGACTTAGAGCATTTCTCCCTGGAAGGTAAAGCCCCTGGACTTTCCCCAAGCTTGTTTTCCCTGATCTCTAAAAATGCAGCCAGAAAGAAGCTCTTTGTTCTCTATAGCCAGCAAAAAGCCTTTTTGTTTCTGTGCCTTACAGCCAGAGATGTGATAATCGTAGGAAGACCTACAAGGACATGGAGATAGATGCGGAGAGGAGGCTGCAGCTCACCCACCCCCTCGCCAGAAAGGAGCTGTAGCCAACTCTCCTCCCAACTCCTCCCAACTCTCCTCCCAACTCCTCCCAATTCCTCAGCTAGCTGTTAAAAGCCCCCTACTGTTACTGCTTGGGATCGAATGCCCCTGCCCTGCATGGGGGAAGGAGTTCATCCTCAGCTAGCTGATAATAAAGCCTCTTGCAGTTTGCATCAGGTGTGGTTTTCTCTCGGGTCATTGGGGTGCTGGCCAGCTCATCCCAGGACTTGAGTGGAGGCCCAGCTTCGGGGGTCTTACAGTTTCAGCCTTGATGTCCTGATTTAGCTTATCTTAATGATGGACTGTAAGCCAGATAAACCTCCTTTCCGCCAAATTGCTCTAGGTGAAAGTATTTTACCACAGCAACAGAGAATTAAATTAAAACATCATTTAAAAACAGTGTGATGAGTGTCCTAGCTAGAATGCAAAAGGGAAGCAAGAGGAAGAAATATACTCCCAATTAATAAGAATTTAAATATATAAAGTATTGGTAAAATGTATTCTGAAAAATATAATGGAGATTTCAGATACTTATAGATCAGTGATTCACAACCTGGGGGTCAAATGATCCTTTCACAGGGGTCTACGAAGACCAGAGGAAAATGTAGATATTCACATTATGAATCGTAGCAGTAGGAAATGATAGCTGTTAAGTAGCAATGAAAATAATTTTATGGTTGGGGTAACCACAGAATGAGTAGTTATATTAAAGAGTTGAAACATTGGGAAGGTTGAGAACCACTATTATAGATGGACATCAGACAGTATGAGCAATTCAGATAGGTTCAACTGTGTTGATTGGTGACTTATGATTCATTCCTGAACTTCTATTGATAAGCTGTGTTCACATGGTGGATGACTTGTATAAACTCTGGAACAAAATGAAATGCCACTTTCTAGATTGACCCAAAAGCTATGCATACTGTATATGGTGCTACACATCTGTAATCCTAGAAATCTAGAAAGCTGAGGCAGGAGAGTAGATTTCAACCTCGTCTCCTGTAGCAAAACTCTCAAAAAAAAAGGCCCCAAAATACCAAATGGCAAAAGCATACAAATTAATTTGGCTTTGTATATAGAATAGAATTACTCTCCAGTACTAATAGACTTCATAAAATGTCTAGTGAGAAATGCTAAAACAGTAGAAAGCTTCTTTATTGTATTGGTGCCACACTAAATGTCGACAGTGGCCTTTAACTGTTGTGATGAACAATTTATTTCCAGGGAATGTGCTGCATCCCTGAGAACAGCTGGAATTGAGCACTGTAATAAACTGGAAGAGGTGTTGAAGAAATAGACGGAAGGATGAACAAGGCTGGGCTATCCAGGGATGCAGTAGCCAGGGATACTCAAAGATCCATAGGTTCTTCTTCTGAGATCTCTTTCATCTTTATAACTTCTTGGCTTTGTTTTTATAGCTAGTAGAAATGGACTCATACTTCTAAATGGTCTCTAGACCATACTAAGAAACGTTTCCCCGAAATTGCAAAACATGATTGATTTGTTTGCCTGCTTCAGTTTAGGGTATTGAGAATGTGAAGGTTATTAAAATTAAATAAGAGCTTAGGACCCTATAGAAAGATGAGGAGAAGAACTAATCATAAGAAAACGCCAAATTAAAGGGAGTTTCAGCTGGATTAAACTGGTCAGCACAAATTCCTTGGAAAAGGCACATCTTAATGACATTCAGAGAGTTAAATGGATACATTCTGAATAATTGAGTAGAGATGATGCAAACCTTAGGCTAGAAGTAATTTTATTTATTATTGTTATGTAGCTTGTCAACACAAGGGAATTATTGACTTCTAGTACTTAGGTCTGCCTGTCTGGCTCTCAACATTATTGCTTGATTTAAGTTCAATGTATATATGAAAAAAACCACAATTTTGGTACTAAAGGTGGTTTCTAAAGGAACAGAATAAAAAACGTGAGTTTTCTAAATTGACCCTGTGTTTTTTGGAACTGATTCATTATGTCTAACAGTGCTAATGGTTAATAATTTTCAATATCAAAGAAAGTTTTAATAGCTTAAAAGATTGTAGAAATATACAATATAACATCTCTTGTGTATTCCTATAAGAAGCTAAGCATATATGACACATTTAACAGTTATTTCTTTGTCATTATATATAACAGAATATGCTGGTGTGATGGTTAGTAGTTTGACAGACTCTACAATCAAGTGGAAGATGGGCCTCTGAATATAAGCCTGGAGGCTTATGTTTTTCCAAACCTACTTTAATAAGAGTTCTTAAATGCTTCAACCTTCCTTATATCCCTCTGACCATTAGCAAAACACCAAACATGAAGAGCCGCAGAGGCTAGATCCAGAGCAAACTGTGAGGCTCTGCCAATCGCAGGAGTTCACTGAAGTGGGAAGAAGCAGCTTAGAACAGCACCAGAAATTCTTTGGCACACTTCTCTCTTGACAAGTGAAGATCACTAAAGAAAGCAAGTAAAACCAATGCAATCCCGCTGTTAGCGAAGACCAATGAGAACCAATGCCAAAGTGTTGCCAGCAGGCTGCTGGGTTATACTTATACTCTCTGCAAACATCACATGTTCACTCATCAGGCAGCCTCTAGGAAAACACCACCTGTCTGTTCTCAGCAAAACATCCTCTCTCACATGTCTGCCTCAGCAAAGCATCCGCTTACAAAACAGCTTCCAGAAAAACATCACATGGCACAGCTGGATCTCCAAGGAAACCAGAAATTTCCACTTCATATGCCTGTGGGAATTATCTTGATTATGTTAAATTCTACGAGAAGACTCATCTTAATTGTGGGTAGGACCATTCCCCAGGCAGGGGATTTTAAACTATATAAAAGAGAAAGCGAGCCAGCAGGTATTTACATCCTCTGTTTCCTGATTGTCGGTGTCATGTGACTGACTGCCTCAGGCTCCCACTGCTGCTTTAGCTTTTTCATTATCATGGAATCTGCCTAGAACTGTGGGCTTAAACCAACACTTTTCCTTCCTGGATTGCTTTTGTCAGTATTTCATTTCAGCAACAGGAGAGAAAACTAAGGCAGGCTTTGCTTCAGTAGTCCCTGGGCAAAGCGGGAAATGGGAAGGATGAATCTAGGAATACAAATTCAACATATATTAGGGTTGCAGAGGTGGAAGAGTGGGTTATCACAATCCCATAGCCTACAACCTCAGGGTAACTTGTATAAGGTGTGGACAGAGCAGTGAGGAATTTGAGGGAATTGCTTTAGTGGTGGGAAAAATCAAGTCAAAGGACCATATTGGAAAGTTTAAGGGCAGGAGCAAGCTTTGTTCTCCTTTGAAAATCTCACAACTTCGTGCCTTACCACATTTTTACTGGTACATGTTTAAGAAAGGTTGGTGAAATTGGGCCACATTCTTGATGACAGAGCAGTTCTTTCTTTCCCTGCTAAGGCTTTAACACCAATAGAACTGTCTAATAGCTGATGAAGGAGTGCTATGGTGAGGCATACTGGTGAACTAATAAGGTAAGTTTATTTATATCACTTTGCTTACTCCAGAATAAATGAATAAACACTTCTTAGGTGGAAGTTCTCTGTTTTTTGTTTGTTTGTTGTTTGTTTTTTGTTTTTATTTTTGTTTTTAGCTGACTTAACTACTGCTAAGAAACTGAGGACATAGATATTCTACATTGCTGTTAGCTTTTGGGATCTATACATTTTTCTTCCCTTCCAGTTAAGTGAGATGATATTAACCCCAAATCATCTGGCTATTATGAAAAAAATGTTTTAATAAAAATATTCCCACCCCAAAGCACCCTTTTGGTGATGAGTGGATGTTGGGATAATGAGGAGGTAATCTCCAGCTCAGTAGGAGGCAAGAACTGAGAACAGCATCAGGAACAGAAAGAGACCTGCAACCTCCCTGGGAACAATTATGCTAATATCCACAACAGCAAGAACAAGAGCAAAACTCCAGCAGCACTTTTCCATAATGCCATGGGTATGGTAGAACTTCTACACGCAAACTGGAAGGCCCAAAGGCACGTCTTGAGGTTGTGCAGAGTGATGGTCTACCTCACTAGATGCTAGGATAGCCGAGTGGGAGTAGACAAGTGAGCAGACATGAGGGTGATGGTGAGGATGACTGTGTCAAGCTGCTTCAGTGCCTCTCAAGCTACCTCTCAGGGATGATGCACATCGGTTTGTTTGAGTACATCATCCCTGTACTTGCAGTAGACCATCTTTCACTGTGATCTTTTAGTACACCATCCCTGTGTAGTCTCTGCTGAAGGAACAATTTGTGCTTAAACTTCTGCTCTATGCAATTCTCTTACTAGATAAAATTATGTAAAAAGGAGATGTCCAAGGAAGACCATCGTATGAATGAGGGTCTCCTCCTATTTGACATCATCTGGATCACAGTCACAAAGGGCAAGGGTGCTCCCAGCTATGTAAAAGCTCCCAGTCTGATTATATGTTGGTAGTAAGGACTGAGGACAATATATTGTCTTGATCAGGATAATGTATTCTCATTGTCCTAACCATTACGGCAAGCTTCTCCTTGTCCTAAAACCTCCTAAATGCTTTGGAATGTGGCTAAAGTTACATTCCTGAAAATGAAATGGTTTCAGTTACTTACGAGCAAGAAAGGACTCAGGGCAGCTTCCATGATTCTAATCTACTATGCACAAAAGGAAAGAAACACTTTTATCTCAATTCACCCGCTGGTCCCTTTTATCAAGTTACTGCAGAGGATTCTGTGATTGCTGATTAGAAGTGAATTAAGAATTTAAATTTCTTCCTTTGTTGATACCAGTAAGATCCTTGGACAGGATTTCAGCCACACCTTACTGCATAAGCTCCAAGTGGCAGAATCCACCCTGAAAGGCCAAATTGAACTTTACATACTAAGCAGCATATTTGTGTTTTTGATTCTTGAGCTTTGCCTAGGGCATCCTTTATAATTAATCATCCCACAGGTTTAGAAGACTTCTGCTCAATCCTCTTGAATTTGTTAAAGAAAAGAAAGTTTTCACATGAAAACATCCTTATCTGGTGTCCCGTCATATAGATTTCACCCATTATGTCCACTTTATTTTAAAATTTAGTGACTGTCCCAAACCAGAAAGATGAAAAGCCTACATGTATCCACCATCCATCAACACTGGCAGGTGGAGATCACAATACAGTTAAGGAAAGGAATAGCTACTTAATATGCTTTCATTTTCCATTCTGATCACATACCACTTCTGAAAGAGGCCACACAGCATGGAGTCTGACATCATGGCAGGGTTTTCACCAAGCAATAATTGAATATTCCTCATTAAAAAGATCCACAAAAGAGTCACAGTAAAGCCAGTACAAGCAATAAACCTTGCAAAAACTGCTTTCAGATCTAAGGGAGTGGGGAAGATTTGCTTCAGGAATTCCCTTCCTGCTCATAGGATGATTTTGAAAGTCTTGTGGTCTGAATTTATCTAAGGTGGCTGTTCCCCACTTGTGGTTGGAGACTCCTTTGGGGCCGTGTCGAATGACCCTTGTACAGGGGTTGCCTAAGACTATCAGAAAACACAGATATTTGCATTACAATCCATAACGGAAGCAAAATTACAATTACGAAGTAGCAACTAACACGTTATGGTTAGGGGTCACCACGAGGAACTGTGTTAAAGGTTGCAGCATTAGGAAGGGTGAGAGCCACTGGAGGCAGGCAGGCAGGTTCCACCGAGTTCAGAAGGATCAGGAACCATTTTAAATGCATCCAATTCCACATAGTCATCTCCAGGAATTTATCTCTGATCCTGAGAAAATACTCAATAGACAAGCTAATTATCTTGATGACTTAATTAATAGGCAGTTCTTATAAAGAGGCTAAACACCTGAACCCACTGAGTCTTCTCTTCCCAGGCAGATCCAGCCCAGTCTATACACTAGTTTAACTAAATGAGAATTTGGTCAAACTGTATGGTGCTATAAATAATACTAAATGTATCTAAGTCAAAAGCAGTAATGAAAAAGCACCTTTTGTTTTGTCTTTATTCACAAAGGCAGTTTGAGAAGGCTCTCATGCTCTGGTTATCCCTGCAGACAGGTATTCTGGCTCAGCCCCTTGCTTTCCTCTCTGCACAGCTGCTCTGCCACTTTCTTCTAGCCTTTCTGGACAAAGTCTCCGTTTTGCTTTTAACCACAGAATGAACTTCTGTCTGTTTTTCTCATTCTGTGTTTCTTCCTCAAATACTCAGATCTGTTGGTATTTGGGCACTGAGATGAACAGATTTGTCTCTTCCATGGGTGACCCATTAGCTAGCTTAGGTTTCAAAGACTCTGGTTTAGTAGTTTCTCAATTTTTCCACATCTGAAAAATGCAAGGAGTCCTGTTTTAGCTAAGTGCATTCATGTAATTTTTTTTATACTCTTGGGTAAGGTGGTGAATGTTACTGTCTATGTGATAGTCATTCAATAAAGAATCTGAATTTCTATAGCATTTCTTCCAGGGGAGTCGTGTGTCATGCACACCAGCATGCATGTGTGTTCTTCAAGTCACCACTGACCAAATCAGTAGTGCTCAACCTTCACTTAAAAACAAAATGGAACATTATAGTTTCCACAGGGACTTCGGGACCTGTCTTTGTTTTATGGACTGGGAGGCCTGGATGGACAATGAAATTCTTAGTTCCAAGTTCTCAGGCAGTACAGCAGCTACTCCTTCAAGGGACCTGTTGCTCTAGAGATAAGACAGGAGAAGGGTTAATGCTTTGGCTTGAGAGTCAACAAATAACTTGAGAATAATTATTATTAATTTTTATCATTAAAAACAAATTCTAACTTTATTTTAAAAAATTCTTATTGTTTTATTTATTTACATTCCTGGTTTTCCCTCCACAAACCTCCTATCCTCTCTCCCCTCCCTCCTGCTTCTATAAGGGTGCTCCCTCCCTATTCCTGCCTCACTGCCCTAGCATTGCCCTACCCTGGGGCTTTTATTTTTTTGTTCATAGTTTCCCTTCCCCCAAATTCTTCCAGATCTTTCCCCACTCCCTACCCACCTAACTTCAAGTTCTTTCTCAAAAAACAAACAAAAACCCAGTCCAACTACAAAACCCTTAAACCAAGGGAAATACAACCAACCAACCAAACAAACAAACACAACTGAAAAAGAACAAAACAAAATAAAACACAAAACTATAAGCAAATAAAAGCACACACACACAAAACTGTGGAATCCATTGTACATTGGTCAACTACTCTTGAACATGAAGCCTTCCCTGGAGTGGCTGATAAATCTAGTGTCACTTTATTAGAGAAGACTGATTGCCTATTGAGTTGGTTATAGCCTTGTCTTCTTACCTCTGCAACTGTATCCTCTCAGCTGCTAGCGCTCTCTCAACTTTAGATTCTACACTGTTACAGCAGTTTAACAAGCATCCCTCACGGTCTCTTAAGAGGAAGAAAAGAGAAGAGGTGTATTTAAGGATCTGAAAGGACCTGGATTGTGCTAGGCAGTTTTCTTCTTACTACTCTTATTTCTTCTCTAGAACTCAATTTTTAGCACTTCTAGTTGAATCATATAGGGTCTAAAAGATGTGTATATCAGAAACCAAAAGAATTTTGAAAGCAAGCTCCTTTTTAAAAAATTGCAATTTTTAATGTTTACTCTCAAGATATGAAAATACAAGGTTTCAATAATCAAAACAACATGCTACTGGCTTAGAAAAAAGCAAATGGGTTAAAGGAATAGATTGAAAAATTCTACCAGATATAGGCAGATATATATGAATTTATCCATTTGAAGAGAAATACATACAAATGGATACACAGAGAATTTCAAGCTTGTGAAAAATACAGACAAACTGTATTGAAAACATTAGCTACTGATTCAAAGTAAGTATTACAAAAAAGTAATTTCTAGGTGAGTTTTAAAAAGTCGAAAATATAAAAGAAATAGAAAATAAAATATAGAAAGAAAATAGAAAAAAACCTGCTATATTTCTGTGATATTAGAAAATAAAAAGTGAAAGTGCTGGATGGAAATATCAGAAATTTACATCATTAACTTATATATGAAAAATCTACTCATTTTAAATTCAGGTAAAAGTCAAAATAGTTTGGCTAAAACTATTTTAAGAACCAAAGTGGAAAATATTTGAATCTAATTATAAGGAAAGGAATAGATAATAAAGATAGCTTGTCAAAACACTAAGAGAACAAAATACACAGAGTATACTTTTAAAAATTTAGGTAAAGCCTAACAGTAGCCAGCAGAGAAGAAGATGAGCTAGAAACAATGAAGGTGGATAGGATATGACATCACTGAAGGGCCCATTACAAACTCCATTCTTTTTTCATACTCCATTTTATTATTAACTTGCCCTCTAAATGAACTCAGCTCCTGGAAAACTCCCAACTTTTTCTAGGAGCCATGTCACCCTGGAAACAATCATAATTTTATCTGAACAAATAGCCACTCTACCCCTAGTAACAATCAACCAGTTCAATATTCCGTAAGAAATAAAAATTTACTGGTGGAAACAAAAAGTGCACACTCTTTAAAATGAAAGTATCTAATGTTTAAAGTAGATTGATTAAGCCAGCAACCGTTGTTCACACCAAGCTAAAATCATTCCTAACCAATAGATGTGCACCAAACAAATGTCAACCAATCATGTAACTGCCAAGCTGGAAAGTCCCTTACCCTGATACAGCAACTATGATAAATAGGCAAGGCTTGTACCAGCTCAGGATCTTCCACACCATCTATTGTGCTGGAGAGTTGGAGGGTCTGACCTTGAGTGTGAATAAAGACTCTTTGCTTTGGCATATGAATTGGACTCCTGATGGTCTGTGGTGGTCTGTGGGGACCTCGAGATTTGGGCATAACATTCACAAGGCTGCGGAAGCCATGTCAAAGTTAGAAATATAAATTTACTGGTAGAAGGCAAAAAGTGCATACTCTTTAAAATGAAAAACTACTTTTAGCAATTTCTGCAATAGAAATACTTTCGTATAGGAACAGTAACATAAGGATGTTTATTTTTAAGCATTAAACTATTTTAAGACTTTTTAAAAACAATCTTTCATCTAGTATATTTGATAATGTTTTTCTTCTGCCCCAATTCCTCCAAGATACTTTATAAACTTTTCTACCCATCCAATTTTGTGTTCTTCTCTCTCTCTCTCTCTCTCTCTCTCTCTCTCTCTCTCTCTCTCTAAACAAAAGTAACAGGAAACAAATAACAACCTTTACACACAAAAGTACCCCACAAGATACAAAAGTGGAAATTGAAATGAACAAAGAAAATGCCTAACCCCAAGAAAAATGGGACAAGAAGTATACAAACGCAAGAAGTATACAAACGTGCCACTGGGTTTGTTTTGTATTGGCCAACTATTCCTGGGTATGGTGTCTGCCATGAAGTGTGCTTAACCAGTAAGGCACCACTGGTAAAATTGGTTTTTCTTTGCTAGTGGATATCAATTGCAGATAGCTTCATGGTTGGGGGGGGGGGGACACTCATGTCCAGATGGTGCTGAGACCACATCTGGCTTGAACCTGTGTAGGTCTGTTTCATGCTATCTCTGTGAGTTCTTATGTGCACTAATCCTGCTCTGTTTGAGAGATCCCATTTCTTCAGTGTCATTCATTACCTCTGGATTTTACAGTCTTTCTTTCTTCTTTTCTGCTTAGAACCCTGAGTGTTGAGGGGAAGACTTAGATGGAAAAAGAAAAATCCCATTTCGAGTTGAGTGTTCCAAAGCCTCTCATTCTCTGCACTCTGTCCAGTTGTGGGCTTCTCTGAATTGCCATCTACTGTAAGAGGAAGCTTCTCCAGTGAGGGCTTGATGCTGTGCTTGTTTATGGGTATAGTAATCTGTCCTTGGGAGTCATTTTATTGCTATGCTCCTTTAGTAAAGTGATTTTCAACATTCCTAAGGTTGTGACCCTTTAGTACAGTTCCTCATGTTGTGGTGAACCCTAACAATAAAGCTATTTTTGTTGCTACATCGTAACTGTAGTTTTGCTACTGCTATGGAATGTAAATAGATGATATGTGAGAAATCTAATATGCAACCCATGTGAAAGGGTCTTTCAACCTCCAAACAGGTCATGACGCATAGGTTGATTTAATATAATAATAATAGTAAAATTTCCCTAGAATTCATTCATCTCTTACCTAATCTCAGGTTCTTGGCAATTTAGTAGTGTCAGGCATAAGTTTCATCTCCTGGAGTGTGAATGAAATCCAACTAGAGAGTGGCTGGTTATTCTTAGCACATTTGTGTCATGATTGCATCAGTATACCTTTTAGGCAGGTCCCTGCTATAGATTGTAGCAATGGTAGCCAGGAGATATTGTTGACTGCCTTTCTTCTCTAATAATGTACAGAGAACCTTCAAGTATCATGAATGTTAGTCAATAGTGATGAAGTTTCTAGTTAGGTACCAGCTCATCTTCTCTCTGCTTGATGCCATATGTAAGTGTGATCTTCAGTAGCAGAGCTTTGTCTCTGATATTTTGGGTTTCCACGAGGCCCCTTTGACCAAATACTTAAGGAAGATGTGACCAGTTCCTTGTACTGTAGGTTTTACTTGGTTGAGATTAAACAGTTGGGGCATTGTGTTTCTATTATTTGGTGACTCCATTTAGATCCCTTTCATCTGTCTGTCTATGTTAGGAAGCACATACACAGGTAGGTCTCTATCTGCTTTTAAAAATGGCCTGAACTGTTGGTTGTCTATCCTTTACTCTTCTTTTCTGTCCCCATTTCTATTTAATCTTCCTATTATGATTTGCCCATTGTCTTTCTATAAAAATGTATTGCCCCATCCTTGGGAGATCCTCTCCTCCCCCTAGTTACTTGAAATTGGAGATGATGATACCTCTAGTAGTTCTGATTCAGATTTCTTTTTTTTAGTATCTTGAATTTTTTTTTTTTTGTTACCATTTAAAGCTGAAAGTTAACTTTCCAATTTTGAGGAAGACTTGTGTTGGGGATTTGATGGCGATTGTATTGAACCTGTAAATTGTTTTTAGTAGGATAACCATTTTCACAATTTTTAAACTTACTGTCTTCATTAATTATTTGGGAGTTTCATATAGAGATCATATTCACTTCCTAGTCTTTCCAGATCTACCTCCATCCCTTTTGACCACCCCCAAAGAAAATAAGAAAAGGAAAAAAGAAGAAAAAATATTAAGTCTAATTTGTGTTGCCCATATACTTTCTGGAGCACGGTCAATTCTCCAGTGGTCAACCCTTTAAAGACAATTGAGTCTTTCCCCACCCCAACCTCTCCAGAAGCCATCAGCTATGAAAAGCTATACTTTAGGATCCCTGTCACAATTTTTAGGAGTCCTTTTCAATGTTTTCCTATATATACTCTTTCCTTTTGGGGGGTGTCTGGTGTGGGATCTGGGGTGTGGGAGAGAGGTTGTCACAGAATCTCTAAGTCTCATTCTCAGCTCTAAGTCTGCAGTCATCAATGCTACTGAAAATGAGGCTTCCTTGCTCTTGACAGTCAGCAGCAGCACAGATCATGGACTTCCACATGCTTTCTGGTAGCAGTACAGACTGCAGATACCAAAAGGGCCCTTGGCTATAGCATAGGCCACAGACACCACTGTGATCCTTGGTGGCAGCACAGGCCATGGACATCAACATGATCTCTAACAGGAGCACAGACCATGGAAATACACATGACCTCTAGCATGAGAGGCAGTCTTTATAACTTTGGTGTCTTCTTCAATTTCTTTCTTCAATATCTTAAAGTTTTTATTATGTATATATTTCACTTGTTTGGTTAAAGTTTTAGGATGGGTGGTAGTGAGTGCTTCTGTGGGTAGACAGGTAAAGACAGAAGTGAATATGGCCTGGAGGAAAGGGTGAAAGGGGTTGTGGGGAAGAGCTAGGGGACAAGCCTGCACCAAGAGGCAGGGTACAAAGGAAATTGTGGTGTGTATGGGACAAGGGGCTTGTGAAGGGCTCCTGTAAGCAGGCCGTTAAAGGACTAAGAATAAGTCTGGATAAATTCTACTGAAGGACAGGAAGGATAGAGAATACCATCTACCTGAGTTCCAGTCCAGTGTAACCACTGCTGATCTCTGGTGAAAAGGGTTTCTGTAGATTACCATTACAAGGTAATGGATATGGTTTATAACAGAAAGGTTAGAGGCTCAGTGGGAACAAGCTAAGCTGGGTCTGCATCAAGAGTAGATTCCCCATAACTGAGACAGTTCTCTTAATGCTAACAAATTTCAAAACAATCAAAGATGAGCACATGGGAAGAGTTCACAGAACAACTGCTTGACTGGCTAGCGGAGAAAATATAGATATCAAGTTACACTAGTGGGTTACATATAGGACACTGAAACTGACGAGAACATTTGGATTAATACAGACTTCAGGAAGTTTCCCATGGTGACTCATTGGAATTCTCAACCTGCCAATGTCATGAAATACAATGCAAAAAGGAGGTATTCTTAGTTAAAGATGAGTGAATGCATATGGTCCATGCTTAGAGCATGGATTTTAAAAAATTAGTTAGCAAGGATGTCTTTGTAGACAAGGAAATCTGAGCGCAGATTCTCAATAAGACAATATTGCATCAGTAGTAAATTTTTTGGTTGCAATACTATTGTTGGTTTGTTTCCTGGCCTGAAAAGGTATTTCCATATAAATGGGTAAAGAAAAATTGCAGACGTGGGTTGTTTTCTCTGAGTGTGTGCTAATATAATGCCAACGAAAGGCAAAGATGTCTGTCTGAATACACCAGGAATGTACTGTTAGAAACTTTCATCTGCAATCAGTATATATTTATCAAAGTGTGGCTGCATAAAAAGAAAAGTAAAAATCACTGGAATCTTCTAATTGTCTTCTCGTGTGTTCATATGCTTGCAGTCTTAAACTCTTTCCTCTTAAAAGATTGTAGTTATTCCTTACAGGGGTCAATGAGACCAATGAGAGTATTTATGTATGGTTCAGTTTGTTTATTTTATTAATTATTTGCCTTTCTGCAGATGAGTGTTTCAGGAAACATATTACAGGAATTTTAAAAGAGAAGAAAAAAGTAATAGCAATAAATTGAGAAGACTTAATTTATAAAAAACATAGAAGAAATTATAGGGAGAACACAGATAATTTAAATTTTGTTGTCTAAAGTGGGATGATATTTCGTTTCCTGGTCTTGCTGTCTTAGAAGAGGACTAAATATAATGTGTAGCTCTGAGGAAGCAGCTGCAAGCCTTCATATCCCACTTTACTTGCCAATATTTTATAACCAAACAGATGTGCATGCGAATCACACCTGCTCACCCTCCAGAAGCCGTGCTTCAGTCAAACACTTGGAAATAACTTCTGCCTTGAAGATAGAAAATGTCCTAAAGAATCTTGAAGGCCGGACAATGAAGGTGTCGGCAGCTCCCGACCAAGGGCACAGTTGAGACATATGGTCACATTTTCACGGTTTCATGGGACTCCAGGGAGCACTGGATAACCAATCAATGAAAACCTATTAGATGAGAAAATAAGGCCAGAGAATGTGCAGGGAACAATGAGAGGCAGCTTGCCCTGCAGATGCTGTTCAGAAAAGTTGAGAATAGCAATAGCCTTGCTGGGGTCCTAACAGCAGGCTCATGGCATTTTGAAAGTCAAAGTTGCATTCAGCAAAGATGAAAGATATTGTACTTGGCCTTAGCTGTTTTGATTCTTCTTAAAGTATTTTGGTTTGATTTATGCAATATATCACAACTTAGAGGAAAAGGCTGGTACTCTTTCTGCAATGGTGTAGTAATAAGGAGAGATTTTCTTCATTCTGTAATATCAGCTGTGCTATGCCAGGCTCTGAGACTTTTCTTCTCTCATGTGATGACCTCTTGCTATTTCTTCCTGGTTATTTGGTACTGGCTGGAATTTACTGAGGTATGATTGAAAACAGTACAGTTATTTTTCATTGCATTCTTTGCAGACATGTGATGATTTATTGTTTGTCACAGCAACCCAACTATGCCTGTTGCATCTGCCTTTTATAAACACTGAAGCCAAACTTATGGTGATCCTTCAGTCTCCCAGATGACGATCTCTCTGCTGGTCCCAATCCTATGCTGTTAAAGACTTCACATCTTTTATATTTGGTTTTGATTTCCTAGTAAAGTCTTTGCCATACAAATATGTTTGATCTCAAATATTATCAATGTATAAAACACATAAGAAAGTTAAACACATTATAAGCTTGAATATTCTGAAAAAAACATCATATAAGTATACCCAGTGACTGAAATACAGACAGAAAATGGCATACTATTCTGATCCCTTTGGGATTCTACCCACAACTTGTGTTTATAATCACAGTTGTAATTTTTAAAAGATTCGCTCAATTTTTTTCTACTTTTGAAAACTTTTGCTTATTTCTCTCTACCTTCATTTTTAAAAATTTCTATGCTACAGAGCATTCTATGGAAATGCTTCATCTACCCTAAGGTTGGGAATTAACTCTTAAGCTCTCACATATGAAAGTGTCATGCTTAGCTTTGTAAATGCTTTGGATGAACATGCCATTCTGTTGGGTATATGTCTTGAATCACTAGATAGACTAGATAGCCTGTAGGATATTCTTGATTGTAGAATTGGAGGAAAGTACCTGATTAAACTGCCTCTTAGAAAGTTCTTTCTTAATATCAAGGAAATAATCCTGTTGATAATAGTCTCAAATCTCATCCCTATCCCCATACATATTCCTTGGAATAAACATAGCCAAGATAACAAGAGATCTCCACAATGAAATGTTTAAAACCAAAGGAAGAAATTGAGGAAAATACTAGAACATATGATGCTATCCAGTGCTTTTGGATGAAAATAATTGGTAGTAGAAATGACCAAAAGTAATCTACAGATTCAATAGAATTCCAATCAAAACTGAAACTATATTCTTCACAGAAATGGGAAAACTAATCATACAATTGATATGGTGTCTTTGTTAGGGTTTTACTCCTGTGAAGAGATACCATGACCAAAGCAAGTCTTATAAAGGTCAACACTTAATTGGGGCTGGCTTACAAGTTCAGTCCATTATCATTAAGGTGGAAACATAGCAACATCCAGGCAGGCATGTGGTGCAGGAGAAGTTGAGAGTTCTACATCTTCACCTGAAGGCTGCTAACAGGATACTGGCTTTCCCGCAGTCTTAAAGCCCACGCCCACAGTGACACACCTATTCCTCAAGGCCAAACCTACTCCAACAAGGCCACACTTACTCCAACAAGACCACACTTTCTAATAGTGCCACTCTCTGGGCTGAGCATATACAAACCATCACATATGGAAACACAAAAGACCCTGCCTAGCAATAGCAATCTTGGGCAAAAAAGGATAATGCTGTAGGTACCACTATACTTAATATCAAGTTAAAATACAGAGCCATAGTGGCAAAACAGCATGGTACCAAGGGAGAACGAGATTCTTTAGATCAGTGGAATGGAACTGAGGACTCCTATTTCAAGGTATGTAACTACAGTCAACTGAGTTTTGACCAAGAGATCAATAATACATACACAGCATGGTGAAGACAACAACTTTGACTAATGGTGCTGGAAAACCTGGTAATTCACATGCTGAGCAATGAAACAAGATCTTTGTCTCACCCTGAAAATTAACTCCAAGTAGACCAAAGACCAAGATATAAACGCTAAAACGTTGAAACTCCTATCAGAAAGATCAGGGTGCACTGTAAGATATACAAGTATGAATGGCTCTTTAAATTGGGCTCCATTTGTTTAGGAAATAAGGTCAAACACTGAAAAATGGGATTTCATGAGATTATAAATTTCTGAACAGCAGAGGAAAACTGTCAGTCAAATGATGAGGCAGCCTACAGAATGAAAGAATATCTTTACCAGCTACACATCTGACCAGAAATTAATATGTAGAACATACAAACAACTAAAATATGAAATACCAGAAAATTGCACACAGAATTTTCAAAATAAGAAACACAGATGAGTACTAAATGCCTTTAAAAATCTTCTACAACATTACCTATCAGAAGATTCCAAATTGAAACTAGTTAGAGATTCCATCTCATCCTACTCAGCATAGCTACTATGTAAAAAAATAGGGGAAGGCCAGGGCTGGGAATGAGAGTGGGTGGGTTAGGGAGCAGAGGAAGCGGGGAGGGGATAAAGTTTTTTTGGAGGGAAAACTAGGAAAGGGGATACCATTTGAAATGTAAATAAAGAAAATATCTAATAATAATAAAAAAAAACCTTCCCAACCCCTTCAAACAAACAAAAAAACCATCCAACCAACCAACCAACCAACCAACCAACCAACCAACCAACCACCACCACCACCAACAACAGTGAGTAAAGGGAAACATTTTTATTTATGCAAATTATTTGTTTTACCATACAATATATTTTGGTAGTGATATTTTGTCTCCATCAATTCCTTCCAGGTCATCCCTACGTCCCTATCCACCCAATATTATGCTCTTTCTCTTTCTCTTAAAAAGAAAACAAAAGCAAAATCCCCAAACAAAGAAAAAATGTACTAAGAACAACAAAACAAGAAATGCACACCCCCCCCATAAAAATGAAAATCAAGATAAACAAGGAAAAGATTAACAAGACAAAAATGCTCCCCAAAGAAAGTTGAGAGTGAAAGGTCTACAAAAACACCATTGAGTTTGTTTTGTGTTGGCCAGCCACTACTGGGATTTCGCCCTGGCCTCAAGTGTGGTTAATATATCCAGTGAGACTCCATTGGAGAAGACTGAGTTTTCCTTTGTTGGCCAGTACCAATTGCCAATGACTTCTTCATTAGGGGTGGGAGCCCATGTATGATTCCCCTGTCAGTGGTGGGACCACATCTGGCTTGAACCTGTACAGACCTTGCTTGAGATACTACAGTCTCCCTAAGTTCACATGTGTATCGTTCATGTTGTGTCTGGAAGGCACTATTGGAATCATCTATCACCTCTAACTTACAATCAATCTTTCCACCTCATCTTCTATATAGATCCCTGAGCCTTGAGGGAAGGGCTTTGATAAAGACATCATATTCGGGGCCAAGTGCTCCAAAGTCCCTCATTCTTTGCACATTGTTCAGTTGTCAGTCTTTGTGCTAATTACCATCTACTGCAAGAAGCTTCTTGGATAAGGACTGTGTGATGTACTGACCCAAACTGTCATTAGGAGTCATTCTATTGCTATGCTCCTTCAGCAGAATAGTAGTATTTGGTTTCCCCTAAGCCTACCAGGTTCTTGGCCACTTTATCAGTGTCAGGCACAGGTTTTATCTCATGGAGTGGTCCTTAAGTCCAATCAGAAGGTGGTTGTGATTTCCTACTGGTGTCACCATTGTACCAGTATGCCTTTCAGGAGGGTCACTTGCAAGGATTGTAGCTGGGAGATATTGGTGATTGAAATCTGGGATGGTGATACCTCCAGTAGTTCTTTTATTATTCAGGATTTGATGTTAGCTATCCAGGAGTTTCTGTTTCTATATGAAGTTGAATGTTTATTTTTCAATTTTTATGAAGAATTGTGTTGGGATTTTGATGGGGATTGCCCTGAACCTTTAGATTGCTTTTGGTAGAATGGCCATTTTTACAATATTAAGTGCTAGTAAGTCAGTGGGTAGAAAAAGGAATTGAAATGTGCCCGGAGAAAAGGAGCTTGGGAAAGAGCTAGAGGGATCAATCATATCTACCTCAAGAGGTGGAGTCGCCAGGGAATGGAGATATTGTGGGAGGAAAGGTTTCTGCACACAGGCTGCAGTAAGATAAAAAGCAAGTCTGGAGAGACAAGAATGTTAGGGCTTAGGGAACCCTGAGTCTGCACCAAGAGGTGGGATCCTCAGGAAGGAAGGGAGGAGGAGGGGGCTCCTGCCAGCAGGCCACTGCAGATCTAATAGTATGTCTGGACCACAGAAGCTCTGTTTAGCATAGGAGATGGTTAATGCAGAGACTCATATCTGGTCCAAATGTTGAGAAGAAGTGGCTGTTGAATGCTCAGCCATAAATGGGATGCCCTCTCCCACCTAAAGCCCAGGGATCATCATACAAAAGGGGACAGAAAGAGTGTCTGATCTGGAGGTTGTGGAGGATTGCAATTTCAGACACATAGACACAATGGTTATCTGCAGAAGATCAAGCCATTAAATTTTCCATCGTGGATGGAGGAAGTTCTATCTCTTCCCGAGCATCTACTGACTGTTAATTCATTCTGTGGGAGTGGGTGTCATTTCCTTTGTTAGTGTGGCCACCCCAGGATGATTTGAGAGGAAGGGGTTTAGAGGGAAAAGAGTGGGCGCAACAGAGATTAATATTAGGTAAATATATTGTGTGCATATATGAAATTGTCAAAAATTAAAAAGAAAACTTAAAAGCTGTAACTATTTAAAAAGAAGAAAGGTCTTTATCATAACACTGAATGGAGAGATTAAAGATGATGAAGTGATTTAGGTGAGGACTGATACTATTTGAACTAATGATTTCAGTGTGGTAGAAATAGAAAGATGAGTAGGAAAGCTATTTATGAGAAAAAAGCAATTTTAACTTGATGCTTTAAGTAGACACTGGGGGGACAGGGTGACTTATTAAACATCTTAATGGATGTTGATACAATGCATCAATATTAATCAAGCAATAATGTATATTGGCATAATAATCAATATTAAGCATACTTATACCTAACACATGATAATTTTAGATAATAAACATTAGTGGTATTACACTTAACTAGTGTTTTGTTACAATTTATAACAAAGATGCCAAAAGGCAAAATCTGGGGCACTGAAATTGTGGCTCAGTGGTTAAGCACATATTGTTTTCATAGAGCATGTTGAGTTCAGATCCCCACATCAAGTGGTTCACAGCTGCCTGACTCCAGCTTTAGGGGATTTGATGCTGTCTTCTAGCCTCCACTGACACCTGCACTCACATGTACACATCTCCCCATGTATGCACAACAATTAAATCAATCAATTAATATATGTGTACATAAAACTTGGATATTTATCTTATTTAGCAGCTTTAACTTAGGCCTAACCATTCCCCACATGCTGTTTTTGATTTAAACTAGAGATATTAACATGCTTAAGTCTTCCCACAAATATATTCCAATGCTCCCTAACAAACCCACCCTAATCTTTTATTGATAAGTATCCCACATTGTTTTTTAGGGTCTTCAAGTTTATGCCAAGATAAAAGGTCTGCTGATAAGATTCTGTTTAGTGTTCTTGGCTTCTAAGATATAAACCTCCAATTGCCTTGGAAACAAAGCTTTGCAGAGTGCAGTATAAGACCTACAGCTTCAGTTTTGCAGAGTGGAGATTATTGTTATCCACCATCTGTACCTAAATCTGTACAGGAGACAGAAAGACCTAGCGCCACGCCAGCTTCTGCACCAGCTTCTACAGTGCACTTGTGGTACTCTGTAGAAGCCATGGTTTTCCATCCTTGTAGGTGTGTGTGTGTGTGTGTGTGTGTGTGTGTGTGTGCATGTGTGCTTGTGTGTTAATATTCAGAGAAAACAATAAAGATCATGTTTCTCCCCTGTCTTTCTTCCTTATTTTCAGAAATGCAAGCTGTGTAGTATAGGCTGGGGAAATTTTTTTTATTTATTAGGTATTTTCTTCATTTACATTTCCAATGCTATCTCAAAAGTCCCCCATACCCACCCCCACTCCCCTACCCACCCACTCCCACTTCTTGGCCCTGGCGTTCCCCTGTATTGAGGCATAAAAAGTTTGCAAGACCAAGGGGCCTCTCTTTCCAGTGATGGCCGACTAGGCCATCTTTTGATACATATGCAGCTAGAGACATGAGCTCTGGGGGTACTGGTTAGTTCATATTGTTGTTCCACCTATAGGGTTGCAGACCCCTTTAGTTCCTTGGGTACTTTCTCTGGCTCCTCCACTGGGGGCCCTGTGATCCATCCAATAGCTGACTGTGAGCATCCATTTCTGTGTTTGCTAGGTCCTGGCATAGCCTCACAAGAGACAGCTATATCAGGGTCCTTTCAGCAAAATCTTGCTAGTGTATGCAATGGTGTCAGCGTTTGGAGGCTGATTATGGGATGGATCCCTGGGTATGGCAGTCTCTAGATGGTCCATCCTTTCATCTCAGCTCTAAACTTTGTCTCTGTAACTCCTTCCATGTGTGTTTTGTTCCCAATTCTAAGAAGGGGCAAAGTGTCCACACTTTGGTCTTCATTCTTCTTGAGTTTCATGTGTTTTGCAAATTGTATCTTGTATCTTGGGTATCCTAAGTTTCTGGGCTAATATCCACTTAACAGTGAGTACATATCATGTGATTTCTTTTGTTATTGGGTTACCTCACTCAGGATGCTACCCTCCAGGTCCATCCATTTGCCTAGGAATTTCATAAAGTCATTCTTTTTAATAGCTGAGTAGTACTCCATTGTGTAAATGTACCACATTTTCTGTATCCATTCCTCTGTTGAGGGGCATCTGGGTTCTTTCCAGCTTCTGGCTATTGTAAATAAGGCTGCTATGAACATAGTGGAGCATGTGTCCTTCTTACCAATTGGAACATCTTCTGGATACATGCCCAGGAGAGGTATTACAAGATCCTCCAGTAGTACTATGTCCAATTTTCTGAGGAACCGCGAGACTGATTTCCAGAGTGGTTGTACAAGCTTGCAGGCATCTTCATAGGGGAGATAAGGAATGCAGAGAGACACTTTTGGAGAATGCTTTATATCAGCCAAATCACTTCCAAGAAGCCCACCCTCATCATGGCCTGTCTGTTTCCTCCCTTCTTCCTTTACATAGGAATCCTGCCTTATTCAATGTCTTTATGTAGTAATACAATAAAATAAAAATCTAATAGTAGAGCCAGCTAATGTTATTGTGAAATAATGTTCATTACATATACAAGTGGATAGCAATACATACACTTATTTACTGATATTTTCTGATGCACAAAAGGACTTGGGATTAGGTCTATGTTAAAACATGGCACTCACTCAACTAAATTCCCACTCCCTTGCCTGTGCTCCCTGGTTACCAGACTGCAAAAAGCTGTCATACAATGCTACTTTGGCCTTTCAAACACAGATGGAAAGGGTATCTTTTTAAAAATACCTAAGACTGATCCAGGTATTTAGTTGTTGTTGTTTTGTGAGGCCCAAGAAGACTGAAGGGATAAAAGTGTAAAGGACTCCAAGGTCTCTTCATGGAACTTTTTTTTTTTTTTTTTCTGGTTGTGTGGAAGGGCCATACGGATAGGAAACAGCTACTGTGTCTTGTTATACTCCAAAGACACAGTAGAAATGTTTTGTTTACTAAGACACCAAAAAAGGTGGGCAGACACACAGCTAGAGTATAAAAATGGTAAAGCTGAGCCCCAACTAATAGCATCAGCACAGAGCATATAATGCTCAGACTGCAATAAAATACGTTGGAAAATCATTTCTAAGCCCTCACTCATGGCTGAAATACTCGGTGTGTATTTTACAATTCTTTCCATGAGGCGTGAAAATTATCAAGTAAAATGAATGAAATCCCAGAGTACCTATTTACAGAGGTTAGGCACAGTCTCCTCATGCTGGATTTACTGGCAGTGAAGGATGAATCAGATATTGTTGATAGAGACTCGGGAGCCAGTTGACATCCAAGTCTATTGGTACGTAGCCACATCTGTGGTCCATTCCTGTGTTGTTGGCACTTCCCTCAGAACAGGCCTCTGGTGGTATTGCTGTCCTCACACCTGATCAGTTGGCAATGGCAGTTGGCACAAGGATTAGCAGTGTCAGGGTGAGGTGTGGTGGGTCAGTAGGAGGACGTCAGTGGGGGCAAGCTTTCTCCACTGCATACGTGTGGCGAGTCCTGCCTGTGTCTAAAGCTGTCTCCTACTCTGCTCTTTCTCTGCCTCTAGAAAATCCACAACTTCCTATAAATACACATTTCTGCAAAAATCAAGGGAAAGGCATAAAGGTAGAATGCTCTGAGTGTGTTTTATTCTGCATTCCTTTTCATGCTGGGGCCTGGTTTGGTTGGCGTTGTCTGTTTTGATTTGTTGGCGATTTATTTTTGCTCAAATTTGTTTTTAGCTTCAAGCCTTTGCTTTATGACATTGTGCATTAAAATCTGAAAGGGAGAAACTCGTGGGATTGGTTTTTATTTTTCAGGAGAGTGGTGATACGAATTCTCAAATATTTGACAAAATGCTTTAGACCTGTGAGATCCAGTCTGTTTCAATGACATAGATGATTATACATCATTTGAATTCCTCTTTTCAAGGGTACATTTTTTTCTGCTAAAGACCTGTCTTAGTAAGTGCAAACAAACAAACAAACAAACAAATCTGCTTTTTACTGTATGCACGTCACATGTATTTACCTATGAATTTCTTGATGTGTTTCATCAGAAAGTATTCTTATTGTACACGTACATGTGACATGCATTTATGGCTTTCCTGAGCTGATTTGGATTATAGAACAGTATCATTGAGGATTTCTACAAGTCTCAGAAATATTTATGTAATGTCTTATATAAATATTTATAGTATTTCAGCCCCAGCTGTATTCACTTAGTGTTAAGCACATCAGGTGGTGTGCGGTCTCTGAAGCATGAGAGTGTACCCATACTGTGAAAAGCAAGACAGCGCATTGAAAGTGAGTCTCTGCTCAGAACCAGCTCCAAACTTGCCTCCAAAGCCACTCACACCCTTTCTTTCCTACACACACTATGCGCCATATCCGTTTATCTCTATTGATGGAACCTTGTACAACAATAGAAAACCCACCCTAATACATGATATACATTCGTTCACTCATACACCCATTAATTCAGCTAACCACTAAAGGTAGAAGTCAGGGTCTTGTATGTTCTCAACAGTGCTGTATTGCCAGGTATCTGCCAGCCCTCTTGAAGTTGCCCGGGCTTGTCTCAATCCTCCTGCCTCAGCCTCATGAGTATCTGGGAGTGGAGGTGAGTGTCACCTGGTTAGGATATATGTGAATGCACTTCTTGCAGGTATGTGCATAAGCAGTTGCCTTATTTTCCTTAGGTCTTTGTTGAGATGTCACCTCCTTATGTAGCTTATGTGATATATCTGTCTTCTCTTGCCATTCCCTTCTCCCATCTGACTTCTATTCATGGCACTTGCCTCCATCTGACACATGTTTACTTTGTAGCTTAGCCCTAACAAACACACACTCAGGAGAGTCTACATTCGCTGCTTGCATCCTAGTTACGACAGCAACAGATCTGCAGATGGTGGTGACCACTAAATAGGCATTAAATGAACATGTCTTCTTGTACATTTGAGAGCCAATTGTGTAGGAGAAATCCTAGAATCGAAGTTGCCATGTTAAGGAACATTTATGATTTAAATATATATTACCAAATTGATTCCCCCAGAAGTTGTAAAAACTTATGCCCACTTCCCCTTCTAATTAATAATAATAATAATAATGATAATAATAAACTTTCTAATGTTTTCCAAATTGATAAAACCTAGTCTTCATTTTACTTTAATCCAATTTCCCCATGACTATGCACACAGTTTCAAATCTTTAGCTGCTTACAGTGACTGGTGATTAATGTTTTAATTTAAACCTTCTCAAATACCCACAGATGTTTTCAATATTCCAGTTGTAGTACCAGAAGCCGTGTACAGGTTGTGCACAGTGCTCTGTAGGCACTTAGAGCTTCCTGACCTCATGAGCTGTGCTTTTGCTTATTCACGATGACACCTATCACTTTCCTGTGTTGAATGAAGATTTCCACACTTTGTTCCCTAATGATTGCCATCGCCCCCTAGTTATGGTCTTATTAAGACAACCATTTCCAAGATATTTCCAGAGTCTGCTTTCCATTACTAATCGGTACAGAAGTTTCTAGCACCCAGAGGAAGCCTCTTCCATTTAAATAGCCCTGTATCTTTTTCTTATAAAAATTGCTCCACACTACTGTTGTAGAGTAGGCTGAGACCCAAGGGTAGAGGTACATTTTCATAGATATTCTTGCCTTTAGTTTCTTATGCAGTAACATTTACATAACGTCCCTTGTCGGGCTGTGTGCTCATCTCACCGTTGGGACGCTGGAGCGCTGCAGGCAGGCAGTTCACTCAGGGGAGATAGGATGCAATCCGATCGAACTTTAAAAGGTTCTGAGGGGCTCTGCCCTGGCCGGAAAGGCCAAAGTGTCACAACCCTCTGAGGGGAAGCTAGGGGTGGGGGGCAGGCAGCCGGATCTCTTCAACCTCCATTACAGCTCCCCCAGTGCTAGTGGCAGGAGTAGTGACAAACCATGGCAGGCTGCCAGCCAGAAGCCATAGCCTGAGCCACTAAGCAAGTGGCGGGATATGGCTGCAACCAGCAACCACTTCGGCAGGAGCTTGAGCCTGCCATGCCAAGGAGCCAAGGCCCAGCAGTGAATCTTACTCTTCCCTGGAGTGTTACAGCTCAATAAAACAGCCGCCCTCAGAGGATTCTTGGTGAAATAACTCGTCCACTTTTTCCATGCGGATAGAGACCATATAAACATTTTGGGGGTAAGGCGAGATCCAGGACTAGATGCTTCCCATTGGCTCAGTCTGAGAAGTTAGGGATGCGTTATTTGCATGGGGAAGACCTTCAGGTGTTGTCCCTATGTGACTGGTTGTCATGGCCCTTTCAATGGAGAGTCTTGATGATGTGCTCCAGGACAGGTAGGCCCTGCCTGGAGCTGGTTCTAACACCTGCCGTTCTCAATTATGCAAATTCCTGGGGTTTTGGAACCTGCTTCAGTCTTACCTGGTCTTCTGTCTGGTGGCATGGTCCACCGGCCCCACATTCCAGTTCATTTAATGCTCTACAAGAAGAGTAAACTTCCCAGAATCCCACAGTCAAAGAGTGCATCTTATCACACCAAAGTCAAAGGTAGTAGGGCTTTAGTATGTAATCGGGTCTAATTTTAAAGAGTGGAATCTGTTTTATACTGTTTACTCAACCATCATCCAAGAGTGCTTTTTCTCGTATGAACATTTATGCATTTCAGACTCATTTGTTTAGATGGCCATGCGTCCACTGAAAACCATAATGGGAGTTTCCTGTTAGCATTTGTCAGATTAGCTTGTCAGATGAACTGTAAATGTGTAAGACGCGGATTCCTCACAGCAGGAGTACATGATTTCCCTCGGATGACCTGCGGGGCTGGGATCTCTTGCTACTGTAAATCTTAGCACACAGATGCCTCTGCAGAGCTTCCTGCCAGAAAGAAGGTTTTAGGGAACCACGGGTTGGCTTGGCCTGCCTGCCTTGAGAGGCATCCTGTCGTAGGTTTTCTCAGATTAAAGTCCATGGCTCCTGGGGCGCAATGCGCCTTCCTGTTCTGGACAGACCATGCCCTCCCTCAGGCAGTGAGCATTCGGAGTGCTTTGTGTTTCTCTGTGTGTTCCCTCAGTAGTCCAGGAAGCATGGAGATTTGACAGGACAATGGGTCTTGGACATTAATTTTGTGAACCCTGGATAGCCTGCAAACTTCATTGTATCCTGGCAACTACAACTGTATCGATCCTGGCAAGTGCCATTCCATTCTGTTTCTGATAAGGTTATAAAAAGTCTGACTTTTCTCAATAAAATTGCCACAGCTTAAGTTTTGCTATGGATTCTTCAAGTGGCGTGGTTTCATTCCTTGTGGCCGTATCGGGTGACCTTGGCATGGTAAGTAAGCAAAAGAGCTTACAAAAGGGGTGGGATATTAACTTTATAAAAAAATTACTTCTTTAGTTTTTGAGATTATAATATAATTATGTCATCTCCCACTACTTCCCTTTTTTCCCTCCCAATCCTCCAACAAACCCTTTTTTGCTCCTTTTAAAATTCATGTCCCTGTTTTCATTAATTATTACATACATATATGTCTATATCTGTGTATATATTGTATAGTATATTGCATTATATAGTACATAATATATTACACATACATTATATTATATATTTAAATCACACACACACACACACACACACACACACACACACACGGCTGGTTTTGTGGGTCAACTTGACACAAACTAGAGTCATCATAGAGAAAGTCCTCCAAGAGATTTATGTAAGGCATTTTCTCAATTAGTGATCAATGGGGAGAGCCCAGCCCATTGTGGGTGAGGCTACTCCTGGTCTGGTGGTCCTGAGTTCTATAAGAAAGCAAACTGGGCAAACCATTGGGAGCAAGCCAGTAAGCAGCACTCCTCCATGGCCTCTGCATCAGCTCCTATCTTCAGGTTCCTGGTTTGTCAGACTTCCTGTCCTGACTTCCTTCACTGATGAACAGCAATGTAGAAGTGTAAATTGAATAAATCTTTTCCTCCCAACTTGCTCTATGGTTATCCGTGTTCTTGTTGCAGCAATAGAAACCATAACTAAGACAATATATATATATATATATATATATATATATATATATTCCTGAGTACATAAACACCACCTGTTCAGGCTCTATAATATTCTTTGTATGTATGCTTTTAGGGCTGATCATTTGCTATTGGTTCTTAGTTGCTTTTGTGTGTGTAGGGTCGAAGCCTCTTGGAAAACCTTCCACCATGTTATCATGTTCATTGCAGCTGCCCTTATTCAGCTCGTGTTTAGGCAGTCATGTTGGTGAGACTTAGTAAGTGTAGTTTCTGATACTCTTAAGAGACACAATCTCAGAGCAAACTCCATGATCCTCTGACTGCAGCAATCTTCCTTCCTCCTCTTATGCAATGCAGTGGACCTTAGGTGCAGGGGTTATCCATTTTGTACAGTGATTTCAAACATACAACATAGATTACTGTAAGAATTTTGGACAGAGAGTTCAAGGTAATTGTCATGTCTCCTGCAAACGTATGCCATGTAACTTCTTAAAACTGATTTCTTACATTTATTAATCTGTCTGTTCCCACACATGTATGCTGACTAGAAACCAACCTTCAGGAGTTGGTTTTTCTCATTCTACCATGTTGGGCTTGGGAATTGAACTCAGGTTGTCAGAGTTGTTGGCAGCTACTTTTATTCACTGAGCCATCTTGCAGTGGTCTTGTTTCTAGCCGATTCAGTACATGGTGTTTGCACTTTTAACTGTAGACCTTCTAAATTTGTATATGGCACATACTTTGTAGATATTTTTTTACTCTTTCATTCAGTTAGGAAATGATGAAAGTCACTATTTAGCATATAGAGAAATAATACTTAACATATGTCTAAATATTAAACCAAATTAGCAATGTTGATCAAAATATAATTAAAGGTCACAGGGTCTTGATTTTTCCTAAAATTCACAAGCTAGAACCACATAGTAGGTTTTGTGATTGAGGGCAGAAAAAATAATGAAGATTTTTAACTTTATGCTGAATGGCATTAGACTGAGTTTGCACTAATACTCTTGTTGGGTAGGACTGCATGAGATTTTTTTTATAAGCAGCAGTCACAGGGCCTGATGATTACAAAAAGCTCCAGTGGCTGATGAAAGAAACACAGAATCCCTGATGGGCTATGGATGGCTGCATTATAGGCATGTAATGTAGAAACCTCTCCATGCTGAGACTTCATACTTGGGGTGGTCAATGCCGTGGTAAAGTTTGTAAAATAAACATATCAACTAAACAACTTTCATTATTATATCTGCAGGGAGTCTCAGTTTGAAAGCTTTTCACATCAAGGATAATTTCAGCTCCGTTCTGGAAAGCCTTGTTGAGGTTTGGTCTTCTGCTTGTATTGTAATGCTTAATACTGGTCTCCAGGGCCTGGTCGCCCTTAGTGACAAGAAAGTCTGCATGTACACAAATGATAAATAATGCCTTGTAACCATGCCCCTACCCCCCAAGTTATCCCCTATTGACTAAATAAAAATGCCGAGAGCCAATAGCTGGGCAGAAGA
The DNA here is from genome assembly GCF_978045245.1 of Mus caroli. Lineage (NCBI taxonomy): Eukaryota > Metazoa > Chordata > Mammalia > Rodentia > Muridae > Mus > Mus caroli. The sequence goes on along the minus strand of NW_028227256.1, from coordinate 30,110,842 downwards.
GACATAGGTATGGTTTGGGGTTCCTGGGCTTGGGGTTCTGAGGAGCACCACAGGAGAGAGAGAGAAGGAGGTAGAGAAAGGAAAAGCTGTCATTGGGTTAAGTGAATCATGAAAACATGGCCCCAAGGGCTAGCCAACTAGAGTTAAGAGCTTCCCAGAAGGAATATGACAATTAATAAAATGGAGTTATTGATGGGGAAATAGATTCTAATAGCATGGAGGGTGGCTATCTGCCTAGCTCTAGTGCCGATTAAGGCTAATTATAAATATAAAGGCTGTGTGTCTTTTATCTGGGAACTGAGTAGTGAAAGGCAGGGTAGAAACCACTGATTGAAATTAGGTATTTCCTACAACAAGCCTGAACATGGGAGATCAAGCATGAAACATCAAAGTTCTTAGAGAGAAATGTGAGCTTTGGAACCTATGGAATTTTGCACATACTTTACTTAAACATGAATTATTAAATGATATTTTCATTTCATAAAAAAGAAATATCTTAGGTAGCAAAGTTAGTCTATTTTCAGAAAAATTTGAACCTGTCCTTTCTTTCTGTCAATTATGGTGTTTTTTTACATACAGTAAATGTAGCTCACCCCATGCCTTATTCTTATATCTGCCTCCACTCAGGAGACAATAGGTTTTCACTTATTTGGAGTTTTCTTCTTGCCTGCCTTCTGTCCTATCCTGATGCTGAAAGCAGTTTTCTATATTTCAGGTGAGCCAAAAGCCCCCTGAGTCTTAAGGCTCATGTTGAGGGTTATGCGGGTATGCCATAAAGATGACTGTGGAGATGGAGTAACAGAGGGTGAAGGCCTTTGCCACCAAGCCTGACAACTTGAGTTCAGTTATCTGGACCCACATGGTAGAAGGATAGGACTTACCCCTGTAGGTTGTCCTCTAACCTTCACGTGTATGCCTATGGCATTCATATTCTACCCCCATATTAAAATTTAAATAATAGGCAAGGTTTCTTTCTTAAGATGCCTCAGAAAAACAAACCATTTCCTCACCGAAGCTAAGCATGTGGGGTAATGCCTCTTCTTAGTGTGTCTTCATTGGTTAACTTGTAGCTTCACTTTTCTGGTCTTTTTGCATTTGCAAATACATACACACACACACACACACACACACTCACACACACACATGAGTAAAATTCAAAAGAAAATTGTACATAGACTGTTAAATTCATACACCCACATCACAACCATACACCCTTACTCATACACATTCACACATACATAACAAATTCACAGACACACTCACATACACATAGTCACACACATAATCACACTCACAGTAGCGTACAGACGCTCACATATAAACTCAGACACATACATACAGTTACAAAACACCTACACAGCCCACGCTTACGAACACACTTATATACACACAGTCACACATATTCACACTCACGGACACTAACACTTATAAGCTCACTGATGCATAAAGGCTCATATACTCAAGCACATAGTCTCAAACACACACACACAGACACAGAGTTAAAAAAGCAAATTTACATACATACTCATACATGCACACATACTCACATACAAACACTCAGAGTCTCTATTCATTATACAGACCATATGCCTAGCTCTAAGTTGAAAGCAAATATAAGTGGACCTACCAAAAATTGAAACAAAGAAATTCCCAGGAGAAAAAAGATTCCAGGAATATGGGGTATGGCTCAGTGATGCACAGTGTGCTGAGAGTATGCTTGTGGCCCTGAATCTAGTTTCCTATACCATCAAAACCAATTAAACAACAAACAAACAAACAAACAAACAAAAAAACCAACTAACCAAACCCAAATTACAACAAATTCAACACACATATACAAGAATACACACACACACACACACACACACACACACACACACACACACACACACACAGACAGAGACAGATACAGGGAGGGAGAGAGAGAAAGAGAGAGACAGAGACAGAGACAGAGATACAGATACAGAGACAGAGACAGAGACAGAGACAGAGACAGAGAGACAGAGACAGACAGAGCAAGAGCGCCAAGTGTCTAATAGACTATCTAGGGTTTTGTAAAGCCCAAGGTGAATTCAGCTGATGCTTACATTGCCTGTTTGAATGAGTTCACATCTCCTCTATTTACTAAAGTACCCAAGAGCAAATACAGTTTAATGTATGTATATTATCTCTGTACCATGTGTGTATATTAATGTATTATTCTGTATATATTTTGCCGATTTCACTCCAAATGTTTACAGTGAGAAAACCAATGCAGTTGATTTTAAGAGAGCCAGCTATCTGCAGACACACACAATGTCTCCACACAGGAACAAGAGCAGTAATTTAGTGAAAACAAAATTCTAGCACTTGGCTTCTAATAAGCATCTTGGGAAAGGTATCCAGGAGGCATAAACAAGTGTAAAGTGGCTGGAACTGCAAATATATTTATGAAGGCTTGCGGTTTCAAATCTTTTTAAGTATGTAAGTAGTAGGTACAAACATTTGGCAAGTATTGTGCTAAAATATTAGTCAGCATTTTATAAAACCTTCAATGTTTTATTCATTAATGTTGCAGTAACAATGGCTGACAACATGTTACAGATAACAAGCATGAGTTGCCTCAGACAAGTCAGTCCCTCTCTTTCCTTTTAATGTAACAATATAGGTGCATTTAACACACACATGCAAACACTCTCACACATATACCTACACCAAATATAGTGCAAGGTTATCCTTAGATACATAGTAACTTTGAGGCTACCTTGGGATACACATGACCATGTTTAATTAATCCAAAATTCCTTCAAGAGCCTTAACTTCTTAAGCCATTCCGTTAAATTACTCTTTTTTAAGTGTGACATCAAAAGGAAGTAGATGGTCGTGTCTTCCTTGATGATAGTCCACTTCATTTACTGAGAACAGTTCTCTTGATGAATCTGGAACTTTGATTTAGTTTGTTCAGCTAGACAGCTTGCCTTGAAGATCACCTGTCTGAACATATAGATATGTGTCACCATACCCAGCTTCACATGGTGCTGGAGACTGAGCCCTTGGCTTCATGCATGCTAGGCCGAGACTCCCAACTGAACTACATGCATTCTCAACCCATCTCTAAAGTATATATATTCATTTATTCTGTTATTTGCATGTGTATGTGTGCTTCTGTGTGTGCTAGCCTGTGTGGCAGTTAGAGGATGACTCTTGAGGGTAGCTTCTCTCTTATCACCTTGTGAGTTATGGGGACTGAACACAGACCATCAGGCCTAAGGACAAGTACCTTTACTCACTATAACATCCCACTGGCCCCAAACTATATTACATACTAAATTTAACGTGTACATAACAATGCTCATGACACTGTCAAAAGCTTAAAATGAAACAACCAACTTGTCTAACTTGCCCTCACATTTCCTGCCAACTGAGTCCTCTCTAAAGCATTCAACAGTTTAAATTCTGGTATCACGAGGAGTAAAATGGAGATCCCATTAGCTAACACTGGCATGTTTTCACACAAGAGTGACATTGTCTGTATTGAGGATCTATCTTAGAACGCAGGCAGATCCGAATGTCTTAGGCTGTGAACTGCTTGTATTTGGCTTATCTCTCGGATGAGTACCATCCCATCGGTGAATCTCCTGTGCTTTTCTGCTTGGAGCCTGCATTGCTTTGGCTTCTCATAAGCATCCATACCGATCCCTTCTTTTGCCTTCCTGTCTCTGCTCCTCTGCTTTTTGTTCTTCCATTGTAAGTCAATAACTGATGTTCATGCCAATGGGGAGATGCCAATTGACTCGTCAATGCCAGTGACGAGTCTGGTTATGGCTCATGCCCAGTGTGTGTACTTGTAATCTCTAAATATGTCATCGAGATGACCTAAAAGTTGTGACATTAGAACAGGGCAGCATTTCATGATGGTCACTAAACCCATTACACTGGAGAATTTCTGGTTCCAAATGGAATCTATCAATGTTTCAAATAATATGAAGCTGGGCCAACCAAAGGCAAATGAAAATTTCTCTGCATTGGCACATGTAGAGTAGCTAAAGAAATGTGTTGGAGTGATGGTTTTGTATACTGTGTCCTCCCTTGCCTGATGCCTAAGGCATATTCTGATTGGTTAAAATTAAAAGCCTATGACCTATAGCAAAAGGCAGTATAAGGTGGGACTGCTGGTCAGAGAGAGGAACTTTGGGTAGGAGAGAGACTGGGAAGATTTATCACTGAGATAGGGAGGAAGTCAGGCATATGAAACTGAAGAGAAGTAACCAGCCACGTGGCAGAACTTAGATTAGTATAAATAAGATTATTGGGTTATGAGCCAGTGGGAAACAAGCCTAGCATAAGGTCAAAGCTATTGAAGAAATATAAATGTCAGAACTGGGGTGGGGTTAGAAAGACCCACAGTTATAGAAAGGTGTTATTTAGCATACTTGCTTCATTTAAAATAACAGAAGCGGTAAATACATGGACTCAAGGTCTCACCTACCTTGTATTGGCCTCCAGTCTTGCCAAGGATCTGGCTAAAACTCAAGTTTACCCTTTGGAGAGCTACAGCATTAAGCCAGTTGGAAGCAGGGTCAAACGGTGACAGTCAGCTGCTTAGAAGACTCAGCCTTCTCCCCGGGTCTTCAGAGCCTCAGAAGATCTATATTTGCACACCCCCATCTTTTCTTATTTTAGGTTGTCTAGATTCATGAGGAACATTTATACACTTAACTTTCCCTGTCCTGGTTGGTTTGAGCTCTTCTAGGTGACATCACAGCCTCCAACAGCACGTGAGTTTAGTAGGCAGCCCCCAAGAATAAAGATATTTTCTTTTCAGCTAAAGATATCAAAAGAAGTCTAGTGCCAGTGGGTCAGGGGAGGGAGTGGTAGTAAGAAGAACACAGGATTGCCTATCTTGGCCATGTCTCAAGGTTTGAGCCAGATTCCAGTTAAAGGTGACTTTGAGACCATCAGTAACTCTAACACAAAAGTAAAGCTGCCCTTAAGCAAAGAAGCTGTAACCAAGCCTCTGCTGGATAGTCACTAGCAATAGTGGCTGATGACAATGACATTTTTCCCACTGGATATTGCTGGTAGTACTTCCAATATCCTTAGCAGCCAACATGGTGAAAGATGAAAGATGTTCATAGCACTTTGCTGGTGGTGGCAGCATTGAGAAAGCTTTATACTAACTTTATATAGGTGGTGGTGGGTCTGGGAAATGCATAAGAGAAGCAGACAGAATCAAGGCTCCAAGGATATTGGAGCTCCAGCCTCTGGGATTCAGACCTACTGGTCCTTCTATTGCCAATAGCTCATAGGTGTGTATGAATTCCCAAACAGTAAGAGAGAACAAGGGATAGTCTTGTTACATTTGTTTCCTGTCTCTCAGGGATCTCTGTCCTTCTCTTCTTCATGTTCAGTGTCCTGAAACTTTGTTTCACTGGGAAAGTGTTAACTATTATTGTTTTAGTTGTTTCAGACAATGGATCACTATATCTTTGTCCAAAGTGGAGGATTCCAAATATTAGCTTCTAAACACTATGTATAAGTATTCTCTTAAAGAATACTTAATAGTCTTTAAGAGAATACGTACTATTGTAGATACGTGAACAAAAAGAGAGCTGAATGCAATATTTATATTTACACTGTAACTTTATCCTGTGGCACAACATTCATAGTGTGAACTCTAGTTTGTTCTTATATTGAAATGATTATTATTTAATATATGTTAAGCCTCCCAGATGCGAATGCCATAACTCTACTGTAATTAATCAAATTCTTGCCTAGGGAGTCTGAGATCTAATGGCATGGAAGATACATGGTGTAATATAGAAGTGAAGTAAAAGTGGACAGTGAAGGCTAGTGTGGAAATGCACTAGGCTAAATTTTCAATCCCCCCCTTTTTTGAAGTATTAAAATGTCACTCTACAGAGGCTTAATGAAAGGAGTAGCCATAGAGGAGATAAATTATGTAGCACTCCATAATTAGAGTACTATTGGATGACCACACAGAGATGGGACAAGGGGGAGCTCTGTATAACAGCATCCAGAAGTAGGGGGGCAAGTATTACCTCACTTTTAAAGATGAAAATGACAGAGACTAGAGGGTAAAGAACCTATTTAAAGACCTGCTCTGAGACATTAATCAAAAGTGACTCACCTTACTGTTCATTTCTTTAACATATTTTTTTATTAGTGCTTGAGAATTTCACATGTGTCTCAATCAATTATACTCCTACCTCTTCCCAGATCTACCCCCTTGCCTGTCTATACAACTTTGTACCTTTTACCTCCATTAAGGCAAATTCATGATGCCCAAACATCCTTGGGTGTCTGGCCTTCCACATGTACATAGTCTTATTAGTGTCTACTCATAGGGAAAACCGACATTCCTCCCAGTAGCTATCAGTTTCTAAAGGCTCCTTGGCAGGAGGTGGGACATTGTGCCTAACTCTTCTCTTCATGCTGGAATTTGGTCTGGCTTGAGCTTTTGCAGGGCTTGTGCTTAGTGTCACAACGGCTGTTAGTTCATAAGTGCAACCACCTTGATGTGTTTGGAAAGCTCTGTTTCCTTTAGTTGTCCATGGTTTCTGGATTGTACAATCTGCTTACCCCTTCTTCCTCAATGCTCCTTCAGCCATGGAAGGAGATGAAGTATATATGTTCTGTTCCAGGTGGAGAATTTTGCAGTCTCTGTACCTTGGCCACATGTAGGTCTCTGGGATAACTACCATCTATTGCAAATAGAAGATTCTCTGATGAATGTTGAAAGATGTATTAATCTACAGAAATAATAATAAGTCATTAGGAATTGGTTTAGCTTCATGTTCACTCAGCAAAATAATAGTAGCAGGTGATCTTGTATCCTGGGTCTCTGAGAGACCAGTTTACACGGGAGAGCAAGTGGGCTGCAGAAGCACCAGAGCTTCTTGGACAGGGTCCCCTCTGGCCTTCATCTTCAGCCAGGAGGCAGAGCTGAGCTTCAGACCTCTGTGCACCTTCCCTGCCAGAGAAGAGCTTGCCTGCAGTGAGTGCTATGACCACTGGGACCCAGGAGAGAGTTGGACTCCTAGGAGCGCTGACAGAGGCTAACAAAATCACAGGAGGAACAAGCTCCAGCCAGAGACAGCTAGAACATCTAACACCAAAGATTACCAGATGGCGAAAAGCAAATGTTAAGAATCTTACTAACAGAAACCAAGACCACTCGGCATCATCGGAACCCAGTATGCTCACCACAGCAAGTCCGGGATACCCCAACACACCCGAAAAGCAAGATTCAGATTTAAAATCATATCTCATGATGCTGGTAGAGGATTTTAAGAAGGGCATAAATAACTCACTTAAAGAAATAAAGGAGAACACTGCTAAACAGGTAGAAGTACTTAAAGAGGAAGCACAAAAATCCCTTAAAGAATTACAGCAAAACACTGCTAAACAGGTAGAAGTACTTAAAGAGGAAAAACAAAAATCCCTCAAAGAATTACAGGAAAACACAACCAAACAGGTGATGGAATTGAACAAAACTATCCAAGATCTAAAACTGGAAGTAGAAACAATAAAGAAATCACAAAGGGAGACAACTCTGGAGATAGAAATCCTAGGAAAGAAATCAGGAACCACACATGTGAGCATCAGCAACAGAATACAAGAGATGGAAGAGAGAATCTCAGGTACAGAAGATCCATAGAGAACATGGACACAACAATCAAAGAAAATGCAAAAAGATCCTAACTCAAAACAACCAGGAAATCCAGGACACAATGAGAAGACCAAACCTAATGATAATAGGTATAGATGAGAATGAAGATTTTCAACTTAAAGTGCCAGTAAATATCTTTAACAAAATTATAGAAGAAAACTTCCCAAACATAAATAAAGAGATGCCCATGAACATGCAAGAAGCTTACAGAACTCCAAATAGACTGGACTAGAAAAGAAATTCCTCCTGACACATAATAATCAGAACAAAAAATGCACTAAATAAAGACAGAATATTAAAAGCTGTAAGGGAAAAAGGTCATGTAACATTTAAAGGCAGACCTATCAGAATTAAACCAGACTTCTCACCAGAGACTATGAATGCCAGAATATCCTGGACAGATGTTAAACAGACCCTAAGAGAACACAAATGCCAGCCCAGACTACTATACCCAGCCAAACTCTCAATTACCATAGATGGAGAAACCAAAGTATTCCATGACAAAAACAAATTCACACAATATCTTTCCATGAATCCAGTCCTTCAAAGAGTATTAAAGGAAAAACTCTAACACAAGGAGAGAAATTACCCCCTCTATAAAGCAAGAAAGTAATCCTTCAACAAACCTAAAGGAAGATAGCTGCACGAACAGACTCCCAACTCTAATAACAAAAATAACATCAAGCAACAATTACTTTTCCTTAATAGAAAGAAGTCAATAAGCCGGACTCCAGAAAATCATTAATCCTATTAAAAAATGGGGTATAGAGCTAAACAAAGAATTCTCCACTGAGGAATTCCGAATGGCTGAGAAGCACCTGAAAAAATGTTCAACATCCTTAATCATCAGGGAATTGCAAATCAAAACAACCCTGAGATTCTACCTCACACCAGTCAGAATGGCTAAGGTCAGACATTCAGGTGACAGCAGATGCTGGCAAGGATGTGGAGAAATAGGAACAGTCCTCCATTGTTGGCGGGATTGCAAGCTGGTACAACCACTCTGGAAGTCAGTCTGGCAGTTCCTCAGAAAATTGGGCATATACCCAGAAGATGTTCCAACTTGTAATAAGAACACATGTTCCACTATGTTCATAGCAGCCTTATTTATAATAGCCAGAAGCTGGAAAGAACCCAAATGTCCCGCAACAGAAGAATGGATACAGAAAATGTGGTACATTTACACAATGGAGTACTACTCAGCTATTAAAAAAATAATGGTGCCAGCTATGGGTTTCATCTTGTGGAGGAGAACTTAAATCCATCAATAAAGTGATTTGTTACTTCCATGGTGTTCATGCCGAAGTTATACCCGTGGGCATAGCTTGGCAGGCAAGTCATTATCGTAACTCATGGAGTAAAGAGCTGGGTGTACTGGGTGGCTACCTCTCTGTTCATATACATAGCACCTGTTAGCACAATGAAAGCTGTTAGGAGGGAGGAAGGTTCCAGGTGAGAGCCAGCTTGATTTCATCACGTTTTATGACTTAACTATGTGGTGTCTTCAGCGCTAGGCTTCTTTCTGTCAGTTCTGGACAATAATTAATAGTATTGGCAATATGCATTAGTGTATGAAGGCCTATGTACTCTCACAGGTCATCAACTTCAAAAGAAGTAGCCTATTATTGGCATTGGGCATTTTACTTATTGCTTCATTATAGGGTAGCTCTATTTTAATTCTCTCCCTCTCTTCTCTTGCATATGTGTATGTGGAGGCCTCTACAGGAATAGGTTTCCTTATGACTTGTGTGAAAAGCCTTTAGTGTTACATATTCCTTTCTGCATTCACCTGTTTACTCTATGATCCCCCTCCCTAGGGGCCCCAGTTTGACTCTTCCTGTCACATTGTCCCCATTAATACCAGTGTATTCTGTCTTGTTCACTATAAGGCTTCCCATGCCCTTTGTGTATTTCCTGACCTCTATAGATATTCCAAACGAGCACACATACCTGAGGAATCAAAGCTAATAGAATTTGTCTGGCACAATTATGAGAACATACTAGGCCTGGATGATGAATTGACATGGTCCTCTAGCTTGCTTACTGGAGTATGTGCAGATTTATCACACTGGGAAAGGCAGACTTGGAAGGGTTCAATTTGAAGTGGATATGTTAGGTGCTTCTGAGGGGGGTGTCTTAAGAGATTTTGTATTTGTATTTTGAATTCTATAACAATGTGGTAGTTTTGGCAGTATTGAAAAACCATGCTGGAGCCCTTGAGTTCTGAGTTGCTCAGCAGAGCTCTATGCATATGATAAGCGATGAGTCAATAATTGTGGGAAAATTAAGGAGTTGTAGAGGAATTACAGCTAAGATACACCACTGGCTTTACATTTAAAACAACACCGCTTTTTTTTTCTTGTGACTTTATTTCTTTATGTGAGGTTTGGAAAGCAAGACAGGAGTCAGTCTTCTGATCTAATGCTTTCAATAGATAAGGGACAATGAAGGATTTATTGTGTTGCACACTTTCCTGTCTCCCACGACTACTTTCTCTTTTCCTCATTTGCATGTCCATATCACCAGCCCTTCTCTCTACCACCTCCATCATTGTCCCACACTGGAAGCACCATGACCTCAGCTGCCTTCTGCCTTCTGCCTCTCCCTCCAACTGTGACCTTTGACCTTCCATTCATGAGATAGTGTACCCAGTGGTTTAAAAGTGTGTTTTAATCACTCTCTGGCTAAAATGTTTTGCATGGTGTCCTTTTTAACTGAAAATAAATCCTTGCTTATAGGTGGCCTGAGTTTTTAAGTTGTGCTTGCATTGTATCATTTGCCGATCCCTTGCTTGGGATACATTGCCATGCTCCATCCCAAAGTGATCCACATTATAGTGTCCTTAGTAGAACAGACATGAAACTACCAGTAGACTTCTCTGAAAAAAATCACACATTTGGATATTATAGGGCTGGTCAAAGTGTTAGACATGGTGCTTCCTAATTGCAAAGCTTTTGGAAATAGAGATGGTTTTGAAAGTGAGGGTTTGTCATTATGAGAAACATTTCCATGTCTCGTGCTGTTTTAGGAGGCTGCCATTCCTGTTGGACACAAGAGCCACCCAGGATCCGTGTTGGTACAATAAGCAAGTGGCATTCATTTTTTCTCCCTTATTATGCTGTCATCTCTACAAGCAGAGTTTTCCAGCTCGAGTGAGCATCCTCAGGACTGGAACGCCTGACCTTCCCTCCAAGGTCAACTGCAGTTCAGTCAACAGGGATGAAGCTATTACACCTGTGTTGTGCAATTTGTGTGCTGCTCTGATCCGTTTTGTGCCATTCATGTGAGTTTTGCTCTTCTGTCAGACAAAGAAGATACATTCATGGAGACAGACATGAAAAATGACCCCCGGGGAGAAATGGGATTTTTCTAACAAAGAGATCCATCAATGGGAGAACTTATTAAAAACATACCATTTATAATGCACAGATTGTGTTCATTGGCACAATCGTTGTTATTCTCAGCTCCCTTTAAAGGATCTGAGAGCAGAGCAGCATCCTCAAACGGCCTCTGTTGTAAATGATGGGTTTTCCTTTTTATGCCGCACTACTGCTGTGTCTGTATGTCTGTTTATCCCTGTTTGCACTAGTGTGATGATTTGTATATGCTTGCTCCAGGGAATGACAGTATTAGAAGGTTTGGCTCTGTTGGAGTAAGTGTGGCCTTCTTGGAGTAGGTGTGTCACTGTGGATGTGGGCTTTAAGACACTTATTCTAGCTGCCTGGAAGTCAGTTTTCTGCTAGCAGCCTTCAGATAAAGATGTAGAATTCTCAGCTCCTTCTGTACCATGCCTGCCTAGATGCTGCCATGTTCCTGCCTTGATGATAATGGACTGAACCTCTGAACCTGTAAGCCAGTCCCACTTAAATGTTGTCCTTATAAAAATTGCCTTGGTCATGGTGTCTGTTCACAGCAATAAAACCCTAACTATGACAACTAGTTTCCCTTCTAGCTTGTCTCTTCTAAGGTGGTTATAGGAGCTATGTCTCTCCACCCCCCACCTTTCAAAATAAGACACATAGAACTTAACTTTCACTTTGAGAAATTTAAAACTTCCACAAGAGTATACATGCTTTTAAAAAAAAAAAACAGTGATCCTTATAAAACATCAGTAACAATCAATTTTGCTTCCAATAAGAATGCTTTGAAAGCGTATGTTGCCATGGCTAAGTGTGCTGTGCATTTGTTTAACACTCAAGCAGAGGTTAGATTCTTCTTCAGTGGATGAACATTTATGGACCTAGGCACAGTCTTTGTTAACCTTTGGCTTCTTCTTATAGTAAGAGATAGCTACTGAGATGCTTGAATCAGTTCAACCAACATGCTGATAGTTGTGAACAAAGTACTTCAGAGACTGATCTCACTGGTCTCTCAGAATCAGAAGTGGTGAAGTTGAACTTGAAGGTAGCCTCTGTGCTAGTGGCCGTGTGACAGGGTGTCAGGAAGAAAACACCAGGAGAAAGCACCAGGTAAACTTTAAAATTTTGGAAACATCTTTTAGTTTTTAACTAGAACCCAGGAGTGTATGCTATGTATCCACGGCATCTTGAAATATACTTTTCTTTGCTTTCTCCTTTGCTTCTCTCTGTTCCCCCCCCCACCTCACTTGGGGCTCTCTTCCAATCTCAGTATTTGCAAATCCCACAATTCCAGTTTTCTTTATGGCTAAATAAATCTCCACTGCATTTATGTACCTCATTTCCATTATCAACTCATCTGCTAGTGGACATCTTGGTTGGTTCCATTTCCTTGCTATTATTAATAGAGCAGTAGTAAATACTGATGCTTAGCTACTTCTGTGGATAGGTTACAGAGCTCTTTGGGTATATGCCTAGGAGTGGTATAGCTGCATTATAAGATAGTTGTATTTTTAGTCTTCAATAAATATTTTTTAAAATAATTTCCATGATAGCTATAGCAGTTGACACTGACACCAAAAGTAAAATAATAAAAAGTTATACTTCCCCATGTTCGCACCAGCATCTGCTGTCATTTACTGTCTTGATCTTAGTTAGCCACTATGACTAGAGTTGAAATCTCAGAGTAGTTTTGAATTGCATTTCCCTGATGGCTAAGGATCTTAAACACTTTCAAAAACTATTTATTGACCATTTCTGTTTCTTCTTGGGAACTGTCTGTTCAGTTTCCTGGCCTATTTATTGATGAACAGTTTTGGCAATTTATTGTTCAATTTTTACAATTCTGTAGATGTTATAGGCATTAACTCTATTCTGAAGTATAGCTGGCAAAGATTTTCTCCTATTGTTTATGTTGTCTACTCAGTCTGTTGAGAGTATTTTTTGCAGAAATATAATTTATATAACCCGATTTATCAATCTAGAGGCAGTTTTGTGCTATATTAAAGTTTTCCCTGCACCTGTTTTATGAATTATTTTCCTATGCTTTGCCTAGGTAGTTTGAGATTTTCCCATTTAAAACTAAGGCCTTTGATCCACTTTGAATTGACTTTTATGGCAAGTGAGAGGTTTGGGTCTGATCTTTCTAGTACATATTTTGATGCTATTGTGAAGAACCATTTCTTCATATTTGTGAGGGTCTATTTCTGGGCCCTCTATTATGTCCCATCGATCTACATTCTGTATCAAGACTGTGCTCTATTTGTCTCTGTGGCCCCACAGTGACGTTTGAGGCCCAGTGTGGTGATTATTTCTGTTTAGGATTCCATTTGAAAATCTATCGTCTTTGTGTTTTCACATGATTTTTAGGATTGTTTCTGCTTCTTCTATGAAACTATCATGAGAATTTTGATGGGGATTGTACTGACTCTGTAGTAAATTGGTTTTGATCAAGTACTAGTTAGTTTTTGCCAACTGGACACAAACTAGAATCAGCTGGGACAAGGGATCCTCAGTTAAGGTGTATCTATAGGCATTTTCTTGGCTAATGATTGATGGTTTGTCTCCATTGGCTTGGCATTGTGCCACCCTGGGCATATGGACCTGGGATGATTAAGAAAGGAAGCTGAGAAAACTGTAAAAAAGTGAGCCAGTAAATAGCATTGCTCTTTGGTTTCTGACTATGTGTGTGTGTGTGTGTGTGTGTGTGTATACATGATATTTTATTTGTTTACATTTCAAATGTTACCCCCTTTTCCAGTTTCCCCTCCCCAACCCCCTAGTCCATCCTTCCTCCTCCTGCTTCTATGATGGTGTTCCCCCATCCACCCACCCATTTACACCTCACCACCCTGGCATTCTCCTTCACTGAGGCATCGAGCCTTCATAAGACCAAGGGCCTCTCCTCCTATTGATGCCTGACAAGGCCATCCTCTGCTACATATGCAGCTGGAGCCATGGGTCCCTCCATGTGTACTCTTTGGTTGGTGGTTTAGTCCCTGGCTATATTCTTACATCCATGTTCCTGTCATGGCTTCTCTGGATGATAGACTGTTACTGTAACCTGCAGGGTGAAATAAACCCTTCCTCTCTACATATCATGGTGATTATCAATGGTCAGAAAGCAAGCTTGGACCCTTGAGATATTAATTTTGTAATTCAGGATCTTTGCCTCATCTAGAATCTTCTCTGATTTCTTTTTCTCAGGTTCTTTATGTTTTCACTGTAGAACTTTTCCACCTCCTCGGCTAGGGGTGTTTTGGTTTTGTTTTGTATTGTATTTTTGAAGCCACTGTTTATGAGATGCTTTCCCACTCTCCTCTGGGCATGCTGAGTTTAGCCTGATTATGTTTCTAGCGCTCTGGACCGTCTCCTTCTGGCTCTCACAGAGCCTGGTACTCAATCTTTCATTCCATTCCACTCGTGGGACCTGACTCAGGCTAGCAGCTTGGCATGGTGGGTTCTTTTCTGAGAAAGTCCCATCTGGTCTTATTTCTGCTTGCTGCAGCTCTTCATTTTATTCATTTTATTGCTGTATTGGTTGCTTTTAATTTTAATCTTTAATCTTTTTCTTTACAGTCCGGTTGTTATCCCTCTCTCATTCTGCCCTCTGATACTTCCTCATTCATTCCTCCTAACCCATCTCCAAGAGGATGTCCCCACATCCCCACAACCCCTACACACTGCCAGGCCTCCCCATTTCCTGGGGCCTCAAGTCTCTCAAGGGTTAGATGTGTCTTCTCTCGTTGAGGCCAGACCAGGCAGTCCTCTGTGTCGGGGCTTAGGACTAACTAGTGTATGGTGCTTGGTTGATGGCTCAGTGTCTGAGAGATCTCAGGGGTCCAGGTTTGTTGAGACTGCTGGTCTTCCTATGGGGTCACCCTCCTCCTCAACTTGTTGTGTGTTCAGAAACAAGGCTGCAATGGAGCCAGAACACAGGTGAGTTCTGCCTGAAACACCCCAGATTCATCATACATTTGATTTTGAATTAATTTAGAAATCTTTTACTGTAGTCAACTTTTTCATGATCCCTATATTCAGGTCTAGGTCTGGCAAAGATCTACAAGCCACAGTTGAAGAATCTGAGCTCTAGAAATCTTTCTAGGTAGTGGATATATTCCTTAGCACTCAGATCTTCTATTTTAGCAAGTATGACCTCAAAAGGTAGGTGTCACAGAGACACATGACCATTTATCTTAGCATGGATCTCATGCTACCAGTGCTTAAGTATAAAATATTGAGAGAAATATCTATTGAAATATTTGAAAAACGATTTTGTTTTTGTTTTACGAGACAGGGTTTCTCTGTGTAGCCCTGGCTGTCCCGGAACTCACTTTGTAGACCAGGCTGGCCTCGAACTCAGAAATCCACCTGCCTCTGCCTCCCAAGTGCTGGGATTAAAGGTGTGCGCCACCACTGCCCGCCTGAAAAACTATTCTTATATTAAAAGAAAAGTAATTTTGAAAAATTATTATGTTACTTCATTTGCTTTTTAGCTGTTAAATTACATCTGCAAATATCTTTACTACAGATTCATTATATCAAATTTTACAAATTAAGAGAGACTGAAATGCAAATTATTCTGTCTTTAATGATCACGATACCAGAGGGAGTACTGTTGTGTTGAACTAAACTGACATATTTAAAGTTAGAATAAACAGAAAGCTGGGGATTTTTCTGAAGATTACCTATGACAGTGATATATGACATACACGCTGTATTAAGGAGTATAGGCATGCATATAATGACATGAAATATTTTTAAAGAAAACATGTCAATATAGGTGTTAGAATGGCTGATAACTACTTCTATATCAAGATAATTATATTTGCAGGATAGTCAAAAATTTATCCATCTAAAAATAACCGGATCATGAAAAACTTAAATTCAATTTCTATTACGTGCACAAGCGTGTAATTTACATGAACTGTTTTAAACTTTCTTCATTTTTAATGTTTTGATTGTTATTTTATGTGTCTCATCTGCATGTATGTCTGTGTACCACATGCAAGCAGTGCCTGTGGAGGCCTGAAGAGAGCATAGCACCCTGAACCTGGAGGAATGGATAGATGTTAGTCACTGTGGATGCTAGGAATAGAACCCAGGTCTTTGTGAGAACAGCGAGTGCTTTTACCTGCTAAGCTACCCCTCCCACCCCTAAGCATTTTCAAATTAAAGGCTTACTTTTACTATTTTATTTTACATGTATGAGTATTTGTGTGTGTGTGTGTGTGTGTGTGTGTGTGTGTATGGATATATATACACACACACACATATATATATACACACACACACACATATATATATATATGCACAGTGTGTGTGTGTGTGTATATGATGTATGTGTGTACACCATGCCTGCAGAGGAAGAAGAGGTTGTTGGATCCTCTGGAGCTAGACTTACAGACAGTTGTCAGTCATCATGAAGGTGCTGGGACTTTCCACCTAGGTCCTTTGCAAGAACAGCACTGTTTTAGAGCATAAAACATGTAAAGCCTTTAATTTCTAAAGTATTTTATATTAATAATAAAACACAAAATAGGAGTTATATGTCTATTTTATTTCTCAGCGTGATTACAAATATCTTAAGAGTATACTGATAAATGAAGTTCACTGTTTCAAGTTCATGAGCACAGTCACTAAAATTACCATAGTATTTGTAAATTTAAGACTTTATCAATAAATACATCAAAGACAGAAAAGAAAAAAGCATGAGAATTAGTGGGAAAAAATCACAAATGATTTTAGATATGGTTTTCTATCAAAAATTTCAACTTCAAATTATTAAGTTTTATAAAAGAATGAAGAGAGATGGTTTGTTGCTATTAACTGAATATTTATGCCCTGCTGACCTCAAATGTAAAGCCCTAATCCCAATGGCATAGTACTTGGTGTTAGGACCTCCAGGATATGAGTAGGTCTTGCAGACTCTGCCCTTAGTCTTTTTGTGTTTTTAAAACAGACATTCATTTAATCCAAAGCCAACTATTGAAGCACAATATTATAAACAAAATTAAAACCCATGAGCTATGTTAGAAGGCGGTCAAACTGGCAAAATATATATTTTCCAATAATACCAAAGACAGCTATAATATTGAACAAATACAGCACACCTTTTTTTTTCAATCATATTTTCTTTAGTCTTGGACTTGGTAAAAGCTCAATGTATCTATGCTTCATCTTTCTTTCTTATTTTGTCATTTTTCTTCTGCCCTTAGTCTTGAAGGTTCTTATGGAAGAGAATCCAAAGAGCCCCCCGTCTCTTGTGCCATGTGAATGATCTAGGAAGTAGGTGCTCACCAGATACCAAATATGCTGGGGAACTGATTTTGTATTAAATGTGTTCTTAGCTACAGACACTGTGGCACTGGTTACTGAATCCATGTACACAAACGAATAGAGTCCAAAAGCATACTCACTTATAAATGGAACTTGAGAACAGAATAGATGAGTTCGAGGCTAGCCTGGTCTACAGAGTGAGTTCTAGGACAGCCAGGGCTATACAGAGACACCCTGTCTCAAAAAAAAAAAAAAAAAAAAAAAAAAAGGAAAAAGAAAAAAGAAAAATAGTCTTTAAACTAGCATAAAGTCTCTGAACATCTAGAAATAAATGTTATAAAAATTTCAACATCTAGCCGGGCGTGGTGGCACATGCCTTTAATCCCCAGCACTCGGGAGGCAGAGGCAGGTGGATTTCTGAGTTTGAGGCCAGCCTGGTCTACAGAGTGAATTCCAGGACAGCCAGGGCTCTACAGAGAAACCCTCTTGAAAAACCAAACCAAACCAAACCAAACCAAACCAAACCAAACCAAACCAAACCAAACCAAACCAAACCAAACCAAAACCCAACAACAAAAACCACCAATAAATAAATAAATAAATAAATAAATAAATAAATTCAACATCTGTGCATTGGTACCTACCCTAGCTCTGATAAACCACTGCAAACTGTGTTTCTTAAGACAACACAGATGAAACCTAGGTTCCTTGGAGACAGAGCCACCAGATTAGGAGCTGGTAGAGAAACTCCATGTGCATCCCAGTTCTATATGTAGCTCCAAAGTCATAAGGTCCTACATTCACATTTACTTCAGATATTCAATGCCAAACCCAGGGAGAGACAAGGAAAGGGAAGGTTCCATGAAGCTATTTTAAAAGCTGAGTAACCCCTGAAGATACAACTTAGAGAGCAGCCAGACCTCAGATAAACAGGCTGGAAGCTTAAGTAACGCTTTATCAAAGAAGCAAGCTGATTAGTTATGCACAAATCACGGCACTGCGTTTTCTCTGTATATCTGAATTGACTTGTAAACTACAGAGAAAATTTGAAGTGAAGCCTGTACTGGGGTTCTCTGGAGGAACAGTGAGTATATATTAAAGGGGCTTTATTAGACTGACTTGTATGATACTGTCTGAGTAGCCCTATCATGGCTGTCTCATACTGGAGAGGCTGAGAACAGGGTAGCTGACCAATTCACAAAGCTGCATGCTTCAGCAGAGTTTCAGACTGGTGCTGAAGACCTGGAAGATTCCTGAAGAGCTGCTAGCCTTCAATCCAAGCTAGTGGCTGCTTCTCAAGTCTGTAGAGAAATTAGCCTCAGCCTCAGCCTCAGCCTCAGCCTCAGCCTCAGCCTCAGCCTCAGCCTCAGCCTCAGCCTCAGCCTCAGCCTCAGCCTCAGCAGCATAGATTATTAGACAAGCTCTAAATGTGAACCACACATTCTGGTGGCAGTCCAGATAAAAGGACACAAGAGAAGGGAGATATGAGAGAGAAAGCAAACAGGGAAAGCGAATCTCCCTTCTCTTGTGTCCTTTTATCTGGACTGCCACCAGAATGTGTGGTTCACATTTAGGGCTTGTCCGACCGCTTCAAATAATCTGCTAGGAAAATATTTTGCCTTTTAGTTGCTTTTAGACTTAGTCAAGTTGACACCCAAGATTAGCTAACACAGAAACCATGTAAAGGTCTTACTGCATTTCACACTCAGTTAATTGGAATATGTTTGTATCATCCCAAAATTTATTTGCATTTGTTTATGCTAAAACAATCAATTATCATAAGTTAAAAATCCACATCCTTTTAACATTTGGAAACAATCAAAACTGTAAGCTTTGCAGTAGAAGGCTTCATGGGTGAGTTAATATACACACAGTAGTTCAATTTGCTGCAAAAGACACATGTGTCTTTAAATATGTATTACTGTAGGGAAATTGCTTTCGTTCTCATGCAGTTCACAGCATCTCAGGGCAAGGCAAATCACTGACCATTTGCATGTGGTTGCCACTGGGTAAAGTCACAGACCACTGTCCACCCTTAAGCTTCCTACCTACTCTGTATGCAAGACTTTGGGCCCAAGACAGAGATTTATCAGCAATAAATCCAATAAATATTAAAGAGGAGAAGCAGTCTCACGAGATAGGGCATTGTGTTTTTCTCTGTTTATAAAGGAATACTTTTATTCATTTCTTGCTCTTCTTCTCCAGGGTAGCGTGCTAGCAACCATGTCTCTAGTTCTCTGTCCCTGTCTTTATTTGTGTGCTTGGCTTGGATGAGAACGTGTTCATTTGGGAGTGCACAAAGCAAGCCAAACCTCCCTATTGATGGTTGCTATTTCAGAGAGGCCCATTGCTAAACTGCTATTAAAGGTTGGGAAGTTGCTGTGACCAATGTGAAGGCTGTCGGCAGCCTTTCCATTGGGCAACCTGCTTGGCACCCTAATCCCTCCCTGCCTCCAACTGCAGTAGACTGTAATGCATTAGAATTCAAACCCTTGGGTGCTTGGAGCAGCCAGGCAGCAGGCCCAGAGGCCCTTTCAAATCAGGGTTTATACACTTATTTTAATCCATGGGAGATGCCAGTGTCTTTCTGCTTGACAAAAGCAGGCAAAACTGTACAAAGAGGCTGATAAGACAGTCTGGCAGGGGAAGCTGAGCCCTGTTCTCTTATGGAAAAATAATAAAAGCAAATCCACATCTACTGTTCATTGTGCTACTCTGCTATTTTCACTGCTAGGGGATGGGTTCAGGAAGGAAATGACACAATGAATAAATGAGAATGAAAGTTGGTTCAGGCACACACCTACCTTTAGCCAGCACACAGTAGATCATGTGTTTTTTACTCAACAGAGGAAATATTAGCAGTCGCCTTCTCTTGCTGTTGGGTAAGGCTGAACATTAAGTTATTGGTGGTGACAAGGACATGACTTTACCAGGTCATTCAAATGTGGCTTAGCTCTGGTTACCACCTAAGGCCGAGGAGTAGTATGGATCACATAGCTGAGGAAGAGTTGTCTGACTCAAGTAAATTGTTGCTTAGAGTACCCAGATGCAGAACCTGCTCCATCATTTATTAGATGTGAAGATTTGATACCATTTAAAGGTTTTTCATGCTCTAGAGGGGAAAAAAAAGGGATGATGCTAGTATCTCTAATGCAAATGAGATGAATAGACCAATGAGAAGAGCACCAAGATGTTACTTATAGGTAGTCTGTAGACCTGCTTCAGCAGCATGGCCCAGGGGTGCTGCTAGAAATGCAGGTTCACCAGTTGTATTCATGTACAAAGTGTAGCAGAATCAATTTCAGCAGAATGCATATTGACATTAAATTGAGAAATATGATTGTTACATAGACACTGGCCCTAAGAACTCTGTATGGCTTGCCTCCCTGGTAAGCTGAACCAATAATGACCAGACTCCCTGGCTGATTTTACTCTTCTGTTCAGGCTCTAAGCCCATGGAAGAGGCTTTGGTTTCTCTGACACTGGGCTCTGAATATTGTGAATTTTTGATGGCCAGTGGACAACGGCTTTGCAAACCTGTTTTCTGCATTATACTGGACCAAAATACTGATCTCCAATGGTTTCTTTGCATTTTGATCCTGATGTTTCAGGTTAGAGCCATCTAATTTGTCCCATGTATCTCTCTGTGTCAGCTTGACTCAATGCTTTGGATTCTACATTTCATTCTGGTGCTTCTGTGTTAGCTGCCAACTGAAGCAGATTCCTTTAGGTGGAAGCCCTTATTAACACACCATCAAGGGTCCTTTCCTTTTGTTTCTGCTTAAACTTTTTGCAGAAAACTGGGCAAGCCCAGAGACATTCCTGTCTTTCATTTTTTAACTTTTGAATGTATGCTCCATAACCTTGAGCTAAGCATGCCCCAAAATGTGCCTGCCATCTTTCCTTCTGGAACAATAGGCAGCACACATTGAAGAATGCTTTGGGAGATAACTTCCACGCTCTACTCTCTGCTGTAGATAGTAAATCTCCACTCTTACTTCTTGGTGAGCCTGTTTTTGGCTTTGTATGTATCAAGATTCATATTCTTTACTTTGGTTACTCATGCAGTTCATCTGGAAGGTTCTGTGCTTAGTTTCTCTTCCTGAACAAAACAAGAAGAGTATAAGGAACATATTAAGAGAAATGAAAAGATTATTTCATATTGCCCTTTAAGGCTTGACATTACACCTAAATGTTTTATTTCTACAGGTGTATCCAAGAAAAGATTTTCTTACAGAAATTTTATAGCAGATAAGAGAACTCAGCCTTCAAGGGATACAAAGGTCCACAAAGCAGTGTTTCTGTATTTATTGCGCGGGTGTGACATTACACCCATGGAAGGAGTTACAGAGACAAAGTTTGGAGCTGTGATGAAAGGATGGACCATCTAGAAACTGCCATATCCAGGGATCCATCCCATAATCAGCTTCCAAACGCTGACACCATTGCATACACTAGCAAGATTTTGCTGAAAGGACCCAGATATAGCTCTCTCTTGTGAAACTATGCCGGGGCCTAACAAACACAGAAGTGGATGCTCACTGTCAGCTATTGGATGGATCACAGGGCTCCCAATGGAGAAGCTAGAGAAAGTACTCAAGGAGCTAAAGGGATCTGCAACCCTATAGTTGGAACAACATGATGAACTAATCAGTACCCCGGAGCTCTTGTCTCTAGCTGCATATGTATCGAAAAATGGCCCAGTTGGCCATCACTGGAAAGAGAGGCCCATTGGACTTGCAAACTTTATATGCCCCAATACAGGGGAATGCCAGGGCCAAAAGAATGGGAATGGGTGGGTAGGGAAGTGGGGGGGGTATGGGGGACTTGGGATAGCATTGGAAATGTAATTGAGGAAAATACGTAATAAAAAAAAAAGATCTTTTAGTAGTCAACATTCTTTTGGATTTAGAGAAGAGATCATCACCATACCAGCTTGCTTTAGTTCACATCTAACGGTCTTTAGTAACATGGCATAGAAGCAGAGACCTTCCATAAGCTCTCATGTCAAGCTTATCACAATCCCATGATGCTCAGCCAGCAAGGCAGTGACACTGGATAGGACCAGAATGCCAGAGCCTGTGGATTGCGCTGAAGTGAAAGGATGCAATTGCATGTGAAATGGACAGAATAAAAGCTTCAAGGTCACACTTAATGTAGCAGGGCAACCTATAAGAGACTGGAATTCACAGAGAAAAAGGCCTTATGCCCAGGATTAAACTGTCAAAGGGGAGAGGCTAGCTGCTTGTAAACTGTGAGGTGACTGTGACTCACCGACTATTTCAGTCACCGATGCCCCAGCTGCTTGGGAGGACAAGTCAATAGTTCAACTGCTTGGCCTTTCACAGGTACTTCCTTTTCATATGGTGCCACGTGGGCAGTATAAATCTGTAGGTAAAACCCTGGTTCTTCATTCCTAGGATTGACCACATGGGCGTATGCCCCTGAGAGGAAAGGATCATTTAGCAGGAGAAGGTTGAAGGTTCTAAAACTGTAACAGCCAAGGAGTTGTTTGGGTTCCATCCAGTCATCATTAGCTACGGGTAACAGCATGCAAGTGACACTCTGTTGACTTGTACAGTTGGCTGTCTCGTTGCTACAACCACGAGGTACTCTTCAGCCTTGGGATCCGCCTGTACCACGGTGAACAGAACAAAATACACTCTGCCTATAGGCACACATCTAGGAACGAAGGACCAGAAGGCACTGCAGCGTGAGAGCTTAGCCCTTCAGAGTCTACTGTTTAGAAGTCATCATCCTTCTTGAAGACAGGCTTCTCCCATTTCCTCACTTTTCCCAAAGTTTAGTTTTAATCTTCTGTGTGAGATGGTTATTTATGCTACAATCAAAATATATAACACTACCACTATCATGAATTTTTCTTTTTATTTATGGTTTTATGCGGTGGTGTCAAAGTGTATACTGTGTGTGTGTGTCTATGTGTGTTAGTGATGTATTTTCTTTCTGTTAAAGTATTTATTGCTTGATATGGTTTTAAAACTATATAAATTCAGAATAAAGATTGTATAGCTTAGAAATTGTATGCTTTCCCCCTGACTAATAAATTTATTGCATTTTGATACTTCTTCATAGTTCATCTTGAGGGGTTAAGATAGATACTTGCTGGAAAGCACCTATTCTATCAACCTGATTGAGATCTATTCAAGATGCCTGCATGAAAATACAACTGGAGGCTGAGAGGGAATGATAAAGCTATTTGAACTCTCCTGTGGAAGGCAGATGAGATTTAGCCCACGTGGCCTCATTATGTGTTACTAAGAGAAGTCAGACGAGAAGTCACATGGAGATGCTTTACTGCTGCAGAAAGGAAAAATTCCAGCGACGGGCAACACTTTGGTAATAAGAAGATTGTTTGAAAAGACTGTGGATATCCTATCCCTAGAAATTATAGAGTTCTTTCTAAAGGTTATTTTAAGCATTTGATGACTGGTTAGTTACTTCAGAAGCTCCTAAAAGCCTGTCTAAAACGAGTGGCCATACCAGCAAGTTAGATTAACCCCAGGGAGTGTGCAAATACAAAGA
This sequence comes from Mus caroli, assembly GCF_978045245.1. Classification (NCBI taxonomy): domain Eukaryota; kingdom Metazoa; phylum Chordata; class Mammalia; order Rodentia; family Muridae; genus Mus; species Mus caroli. The sequence goes on along the minus strand of NW_028227256.1, from coordinate 30,086,992 downwards.
TTACTAGTTATAAGACAACCTGACTTATGAACACCGTGCTGTATATAAAGCTTCTTGGTGGGTGTAATAAGATTGTGCCAGAAGTGAACTTGTGTTGGGGTTAGGCCAGGCTATCTCCAAATATGGCATCTGAGGAAACTTCTCCCCAAACCTCTGCTGTGGATAAAGCTTATACACAGAAGTAAAGAGTTTCTGTTTCGTTGGGTCTTTGTTTCTAAAGGTTGTGATATCATGTAAAATTGAGATAAATAAATCTGTGTGCTTTTTTTTCCTGTGCAGCTGTTTTTTATTATAGGTATCACCTTTCTATACTTGATGGTAGGTGAGACCAAGGCACTAGCTTTTGTCTCTTGTAGGTGTCCCTATGCGAAGACTTCCTTAGGCTTTAGAATTCACTAGAAGGGCTCACAGGAAAAGTGTTAAGCTTTCAGATTATTATGAAAGGATACATGTTACATCAGCAACAAAAAGGGAGGCAGGACGCTGGATGCAAGAGTCTAGGCACTAGGTTCTCTGTGGATTTAATCTCCCAGTCACAAGGTAAGAAGACAATACACCAGGTCCTGGCAGGCAGCTAAGTTCTCCTGAGCCTTGACTGGTCAGGGACTTTTTTTTTTATTATTATTATAGTCAGTTGTTTAAGCATTTGGCACCTGTGCTGGCTATTTTTATATCCTCCTGACATAAGCTATAGTCATCTGAGAGGAGGGAACCCTGATTGAGAAAACGTCTCCATAACATAGGGCTATAGGTGAACTTGTAGAACATTTTTAAAATTAGCGATTGATGGGGTAGGGCCCAGTCTATTGTGTGTGTGGGGTGCTCTTCCTGGCCTGGTGGTCCTGTGTGCTATAAGAAAGCAGCTCAGGGGGAGTAAGTCAGTAAGCAGCACCCCTCCGCAGCCTCTGCATCAGCTCTGGTCTTCCCTTCTGCCTCCAGGCTCCTGCTCTGTTTTTCTGTTCTGACTTCCTCTGATGATGAACAGTGATGTGGAAGTATAAGCCAAATAAACCCCTTCCTCCCAAGGTGTTTTTGGGTCATGGTGTTTTGTAATAGCAATAGAAACCTAAGTAGGACAGTACACAATGATTAACCTTAATGAATCTTAGGCTCCCCCACACCTCACCTTCTGAAGTCAAATGGAGGCCAAGTAGGCCATCAGTCTCAGCTTTGGCTAGCAGTGTTATCACAAAGGCTGGTCAAAGCTAGTCCTTATTCTAGGAAAGCACAGTATATGGGCATCTTGGCCTGTTGAATTAACCCTTGAGTTGCACAGAGCTTCACATATGGCCTTTAGCCCACTGGCAGCCAGATGTCTAGGTTAGGTACCTTAATCATGTGGTCTCTCTGGGAGCCCCTCAGGGTATGAGATGGAGGGGTTAGGAAAATATTTGGAACATTCATAGTTCCCCAGGGGAAAGTTAAACTAGGAGGCTAGACTCTTAAGGACTTGCTACTGAAAATAGTGTAACGAAGGAAGGTTTAATAAATTGTTGAACCAAGGTGTTTTTAGTTCTTTGTGATTTGTTTGTGGGAAAATCAGGGCAAGCTATGTCTCTCTAGACCCTATTGATTTTATTAGCTGATTGTAATTAATTGCAGTTCTCTCTGCATAACATCAGTACTAAATATTTAGGATATTTTTTTGAGATAGTTACAAATACCAGTGTTAAATAATTACCACATCGTGATCTGGTAGCTGCAAAGTTAGCTGTGGCAGATGGTCTGCCCACACAGGTTAAACAGGGTCTAGATGTGAGTTGATTTGCTCTTTGTTGGAAGCTTTCTTTGCAGCTTGCTAACAGTTGGATTTTTTTTCTCTTTTTTCTCCTCCTCCTCCTCTTCCTCCTCCTCTTCCTCTTCCCTCCTCCTTCTCCTTTTCCTATTCTTCCTTTTTCTCCTCCTCCTCCTCTTCCTTCATCTCTTCCTCCTCCTCTCCCTTCTCCTTCTTTTCATCTTCCTCCTCCTTCTTTTTTTTTTTTTTTTTTTTTGACTAATCTTGCCTGACTCTTACATATAGTTGTGCCCAAATTATGGGACTTATTCTTTGTGCCTTATCTTTTTTTTATGCTTATTCCTATGGGAATAAAATTAAATAACATGTTTATTGAGTTCCTATAATAAGTAAGACAGGGAAGCCCTGGGTAACATGGAGGTAGCAGGCAAAAAAAAAAAAATCCTTGCTGGAAAGTCTCAGAGACATTAGTCTCTTGTGAAATTGAACATTGTACTTTCTTTCCTCTACAGACACAGTCTCAAATCATGTACTACATTTCTTTGCTTAGCCCTCCTGTCAGTACTGCCTGGTCAGTGAAGATAATCCCCCAAAACTTTCTTTCCCTGCAAATGTAACCCCTCTTTTCCCTAGTTCCCTTCGTGTATTAGATAGCACAGTTGCAGCCTTCCATAGCAGAATCTACTAGGCGATGTTTATTCTGCCTCTGCTAGGCCTATGATGTTCACTTCTGATTCTCCTGTCTTAGAGAGTCCCAATTAACTTTCCCCAACACAAGTACGGTAGTCACTTGTGTTCCTGGTCCTAAATCATTATATATCTCTTTCTACTTATCTTTTGTGGTCTCATTCTCTGCTTCCTGTAGCACACAATCTTTCCCAGCGTATTCCTAAGAAGTTTTTCATCTTGTCATTTTCACTGTGCACCCATTCCTCGGACTACACAAAATTCCCTGACATGCCCATGCATTTCCAAGCATGTTGATCTCTGGGCCTGAGATTCGCTTTCTCCTTGCTTTGCGTCAATGAACCCCAATCACCATATTTTATGGCAGGTTTCTCACTAGGGCTGCCTCTCTCCCAGTTAAATGTTCAACGGTACATGGGCATTTCCTTAATGCACTATATGCACCGTGGCTTGTTCAGGAACATGTCAAATGAATTATTTTCTTTCCCCCTTTTCCTGTTTTTAGTACAGCAACATTTACATTTAAGGTTCTCATTGAGAGTCTAGTTTACTTTAGGCCCAGCAAAAGCCTGAGTTGGTGACTACTGGTTTTATTTAATTAATGAAAATACAATTGCAAAATTTAAAATTTTTAACCTGCTTGTCATTTCATTAGCTGAGAGTTTTAGTGCAAAAAAGAAAATCCAAGTTTTCATATTTCTGGACTTTCTCTTCTTACATTATACTCCAAAGGACAACTTAAGACCTGGAAAAACGATCATGCAGTATGGTAGTTACATTCCATTGCCCTGACCAAATACCTGAAAAATAGCAATAGAAGGATTTATTTTGTCTCAAAACACAAGAAGGTAGAGCCCATCATGGTGGGTGGGGAGAGTCTGGTAGAGATCCGAATGGCAGAAACATATGGCAGGAAATTTCCAGACTTGGGCAGACCATGACCCAGGAACAGGAAGTGGTGGCATTCAGCTGGTTTGCTTTGGGTCTGTAGTCTCTGGAGTGTTGTTGCCCACAGTTAGGGTGACTCATTCCTCTGCTGTTAATGTCTCTGGGAACACCCTCACAGACAAGCACAAAGGTGTGTTTCTTAGATAATTCCCAATTCAGTCAGGTTACTGGTGAAGATTAACCATTGTTAGCTTCACCTGTTTTGGCAGATGGGCTGAAGGATTTGAAGGCATGCCCAGAGTTTGCAAAGCATATTATTTCAGATCCTGTGTCGACACTGTTTCTAATATTGCACTTTAGAATTTAATGAAGATATTGAACTATAATTTGTTTTTCTCCCCGCTCCTCCACTCAGATTTTCAGGAATACAAATGATAGGAAGGTTTATATTTAATTGTATTTATGTATTCTGTCTCTAAGCTGGTTATAGATCCATTACTACAATTTCATGGTAGAGTCATTGATTTTAGTTATTATGTGAAGCTTTGGGAATTGCTTTAAGTTCAAGGTATCGCAGGGTGTTATGCAGTAAGTTCATTATTGTTGCAGAGTGCTTAATTCTGACTAGTCTGAGCATCTCCACAGGATGTATTTGAAGATACTTCATCTCATTATAATTTGGGTGACAAGAGTGTTGGAGGACAGCAATTTAGCAATGATATCAGAGACCAGGCTGCATCTAGACATTCTTCCAGATCCTTCTTGGATTTAATAGTCCATTCAAGATATTGTTCTTTGCAATGAGCTTAATCTAAGACTGTGAAAAGTAACAGCAAAGGAAGACTTGGGAGGGATTTTTTTTTCAGATTTAATATTTAAATATAAAACTACTCAGAACATTAAAAGATGACAGTAAAATTAGGAGGAAATGGTAAAGTGATTCCAAACATTAAAACTGTTTTTAGTAGCACAGGTAATTCATGTCAGTGGTAAGGGTACAGGGAGGCATCTTCACAGGGTCACCACCAGCAGCCTGAGATGATCCCCTAATATTCCAGAGACGTTGTTTTTGACCACACTGGTTATCTGTCGCTTTGATGCAGGAAATCATTTACGGACCAGTCATCATGTAACTGACCTAGAGATTTTATTGAATGTATTTTAATGGGTAGAAAGACAGGTGCTCAAGAAAAGAACAAAAGCCCATCCAAGAGCATGCGTGTGTGCTTCTCAAATAAGAACAACAGATAGATGACACACTTAACTGTGGGTACTGGCTCCTTGAATGGCTTAACATTAGCCATCCATACCATTTGAGTGGCTCTAGAGTTACATATCTCCCTTCACAGAGGCTATGATAATCTCTGTAATCATTCCAATTTTAGTATCTATGCTGTTGAAGCCAGTGCTCAAGTTACATCTCAAAAAGTTTCTAAAAACTCTTCTCCACCCTTCTTGAAAAGTGAGAATAATAGGATGACTCCCAAGGTGCTTTGGATGTAATTGAAATCTGATAAGATGAGACCAAGAGCCACTGGAGTTGCACGTGGTATTTAGCACTTCTTTTCCTTGCAAATCGGGTTGGTTTATGGTAAGATTTGTAGATAACTGCAGGTTTATATCTGGGAAGGAAGAAAGGCTATACACAGTTGTTAATTTCATTAGAATATTGGCATGAGGTTTCAACCAGATTCCTGGGTAATGAACTCTTCTTTTTTTCTTAAATAGTCACAGTGTTCCCTGCCACTATATCCCATTTCTATTCTATTTAAGAATAACCTGATCTTCTTTCAGCTTCTACAACTAGAACAGGAGCTCTTTAGATAACTTCTGTTTTTAGCACTAGGTATCAAACTTAAGCCTACATACGCAATAGGCCAGTGATCTGTGTACTGGGCCTTTTAATACTTTAAATGGTCTTGCTAAATTTATCAGATGATCCTAACTTGCTTTATATTGTAGACAGGCCTTGAACCTGATCTCTTTCTTCCTAAGCCCTCACAGGGATCTGTGCTTCCAGGCCTTTGCCACCACGCCTGGCTCAAATGCTGGTCTCTGTGTCTAGCACGGAGTTTTCATAGCTATGGGATGACTAAATGTAGCCATCTATTTGGGAAGCTTCTATTTTGGAAGTCTGGGTTAAGCCATGATATTACTTAAAACTTCTAGAAATATTTGAAGCAATACCTTAAACTACTATGTTTAATTAACTCAGAAATTAAATTTCTGTCTATTGTCTCCTGGTGACTTACAAAACAAGGAAGTGAGCTAGTAAGCACAGAGAAGTTTGTAAGTGTAAATTTCTTCCCAGTATAACCCCTCAGAGATTTTATATTAAATAAAGCTAAGTTGCTCAATCAACAATGTTTCCGTGTGTGAAGGTATTTGTATATAAATTACTCAGTTTGCTTGGATCTAGCATTGATAGGACATGATTGATCTTTAAAAGTTTTATGGAGAATCACAGACTGTGAAATTAAAGGCAGTTGAGTTGTCTGACTTAGCTTTTTCCATTGAACAGACACCTGTATTTTTGGTAGTGGAAGCTGTGTTTTATATCTGTAATTGACTAGTCTATTAATTGCTCATGTCTGACAGTAATTAATGTCATGTTACCTTCTAGTTTATATCAAGAAGGCCTACTAGACTTCCCTAATATTCTAAAATGCCAGCTTGAGTGTTTCCCTAGTCCTCCACCCAATTTTAATGTCATCATCAGAGTGGGAGATTATGTTGCGGGAAATAAAAAACCAAAGCGGCACATTCCTGAGCAAGTGCTGCCTACTCTCTGTCCTGATAGCTTGGCAGTCAGTGGCTGACCTATTATGATCTGGTGGAGATTCTATGACTCAGAGCTTCAAAATCTCTCTACCCAGCTCACTAGGTTTCCACTGGTAGGTTGTTACCACTCCAGCACCAATGGTTCAATCCCCCACGGCCTTTGTGGTGATGAATTCGCAAATGAAAGTGGGATACACCAGTAGCTACATCTTGTCCTCACACTGTCCCTGTCCAAAAGGACTTCACTCTCTCCTGCTTCCTCTCTTCCTCTGTTCAACCTGGAAGTCCCGTCTACTAGTAGTGATTGACTCCTTTATTCATTGGGTGATTGGTTCACAAGAAGTCACCTGAAGCCCGGCGTGGTGGCACACACCTTTAATCCCAGCATTCGGGAGGCAGAGCCAGGTAAATTTCTGAGTTCGAGGCCAGCCTGGTCTACAGACTTAGTTCCAGGACAGCCATTCTGGAATGGACAAGAGAAACCCTGTCTTGAAAAGAAAAAGAAAAAAAAAGGAAAAGAAAAAGAAAAGAAGTCATCTGAGTACACTCATTTCTTGTCTTCAGCCTCTCCCAGAAGAGAGGAATTAGAATCAAAATACAAGCATCCAAAATACAGGGCTATCCACAAAACTTTTAGTTCAGGATTTGTTTCCTAAATAACAAGTGTATTACATAACATTTCCACCTGTGATTCAACATGCAAAATATCCAGTGAGCCAGTTTTCCTTTGCATTTTTCAATCTAGGAAAAACTGTCCTTTCAAATTTTACTTCCTGCTTATTCATAAATATTGCCATAATCTTTGATAAACAGAAGAACTGTCATTAACTAGATAATACCAAGTATTTAATGCTTGTAACTAAAATATCTGGGAAGTACCATGCATTTATATATTTTTCATCCATCAAATTCACTGGTTCTTGAGGGTATCTATATGAGTTTGCTATTGTTGGTATGAAATTACCATAATGGAGAGGATGGTAGAATACTATCTTTGTATTTACAAAGGCCTTTGGTTCGATGTTCAGTACCCTTCTCTCCTGCCCAAATCATAAATTTAATGAGTGTGAATTACACAGATTTACTAATTTTATGTCTTGAGACCATAACTTCCAGTGGAGTCCACAGGCTAAAGTCAAGACAGTGGTAAGATTTTTTCCTTGCAGCATTAGGGAAGGATCCAGTTCCTTACCTTTCTCGCTTCCAGAGGTACCTGCATTCCTTGGACCGTAGCCTATTTCTCTATCAATATCACTCTGTTATCTGTTTTGATCCCTTTGGATTCAGAGAGCCACACAGATAATCTCCTCATCTCAAAATCTCTTTTGTGTAGTGGGGGTTCATCACAATCAGTCCAGGGTCCTATATATTCTTTGTGGAAGATTCAATGGACACAATATACAGTCATATATTATGACATAAACAAAAAGCAATGCCATGTACACAGAAAGCAGATGGATATGATCTGAGGTGTGTGCTCAGCTCCCCTAGAAATGAACTGCAATGTATACTGCTAATACTGCTAATGAGAGAGACTTACTAGAGACTCAGTGCCCAGAGTTTTTACTGAGACTAGTTACCTGTAATCAGTTGATCCCTTCTGTGTTTCTTCGAATGAGAAATAGTTCTCGAGGTTGGAAACTTCGTCACCTTTTGGTGGCGCTGTGGTGCAGCCTTGCTTGAAGAAGTACAGTCAGTACTGGGGCTAGCTTTATGAGTTTATAGACTTGATCACTTCTAGTTCTCTAGTTTTTCCTCTCTCTCTCTCTCTCTCTCTCTCTCTCTCTCTCTCTCTCTCTCTCTCTCTCTCTCTCTCTCTCTCTCTCTCTCTCTCTCCCTCTCTCCCTCTCTCTCTCTCTCTCTGCTTTCTGTTTCTGGTTAGTGGTGTGATTTCAACTTCTATCTTTTGCACCATGTCTGTTTCTTGCTACCATGCCTCCCATATTATAATGGTTCTTTATCTCTCTGGAACAATGAGCCAAAAGAAACATGTTCTTCCGTATGTTGCTTTTGGTTCTGATTTTTTTCCACAACAACAGAAAAGTAACCAATACATAAATTGATACTGGGGTTTCACTGTTTTTTTTTCCTATTGATTAACTTTACATTGTACTTGAAGTCCTAGCCAGAACAATTAGACAACAAAAGGAGATCAAAGGGATACAAATTGGAAAAGATGAAGTCAAAATATCACTTTTTGCAGATATGATAGTATATATAAGTGACCCTAAAAATTCCACCAGAGAACTCCTAAGCCTGATAAACAGCTTCTGTGAAGTAGCTGGATATAAAATTAACTCAAACAAATCAATGGCCTTTCTCTACACAAAGAATAAACAGGCTGAGAAAGAAATTAGGGAAACAACATCCTTCTCAATAGTCACAAATAATATAAAATATCTTGGCGTGACTCTAACTAAGGAAGTGAAAGATCTGTATAATAAAAACTTCAAGTCTCTGAAGAAAGAAATTCTAGAAGATCTCAGAAGATGGAAAGATCTCCCATGCTCATGGATTGGCAGGATCAACATTGTAAAAATGGCTATCTTGCCAAATGCAATCTACAGATTCAATGCAATCCCCATCAAAATTCCAACTCAATTCTTCAACGAATTAGAAAGTGCAATCTGCAAATTCATCTGGAATAACAAAAAAACTAGGATAGCAAAAACTCTTCTCAAGGATAAAAGAACCTCTGGTGGAATCACCATGCCGGACCTAAAGCTCTACTACAGAGCAATTGTGATAAAAACTGCATGGTACTGGTATAGTGACAGACAAATAAACCAATGGAATAGAATTGAAGACCCAGAAATGAACCCACACACCTACGGTCACTTGATCTTCGACAAGGGAGCTAAAAACATCCAGTGGAAGAAAGACAGCATTTTCAACAAATGGTGCTGGCACAACTGGTTGTTAACATGTAGAAGAATGCGAATCGATCCATTCCTATCTCCTTGTACTAAGGTCAAGTCTAAGTGGATCAAGGAACTTCACATAAAACCAGAGACACTGAAACTTATAGAGGAGAAAGTGGGGAAAAGCCTTGAAGATATGGGCACAGGGGAAAAATTCCTGAATAGAACAGTAATGGCTTGTGCTGTGAGATCGAGAATTGACAAGTGGGACCTCATGAAACTACAAAGCTTCTGCAAGGCTAAAGACACCATCAATAAGACAAAAAAACCACCAACAGATTGAGAAAGGATCTTCCCCTCTCCTAAATCAGATAAGGGACTAATATCCAATATATATAAAGAACTCAAGAAGGTGGACTCCAGAAAGTCAAATAACCCCATTAAAAAATGGGGCTCAGAACTGAACAAAGAATTCTCACCTGAGGAATACCGAATGGCAGAGAAACACCTGAAAAAATGTTCAACATCCTTAATCATCAGGGAAATGCAAATCAAAACAACCCTGAGATTCCACCTCACACCAGTCAGAATGGCTAAGATCAAAAATTCAGGTGACAGCAGATGCTGGCGAGGATGTGGAGAAAGAGGAACACTCCTCCATTGTTGGTGGGATTGCAAGCTTGTACAACCACTCTGGAAATCAGTCTGGCGGTTCCTCAGAAAATTGGACATAGTACTACCGGAGGATCCAGCAATACCTCTCCTGGGCATATATCCAGAAGATGTCCCAACCGGTAAAAAGGACACATGCTCCACTATGTTCATAGCAGCCCTATTTATAATAGCCAGAAGCTGGAAAGAACCCAGATGTCCCTCAACAGAGGAATGGATACAGAAATTATGGTACATTTACACAATGGAGTACTACTCAGCTATTAAAAAGAATGAATTTATGAAATTCCTAGCCAAATGGATGGACCTGGAGGGCATCATCTTGAGTGGAGTAACACAATCACAAAAGAACTCACACAATATGTATTCACTGATAAGTGGATATTAGCCCAAAACTTAGGATACCCAAGATATAAGATACAATTTGATAAACGCATGAAACTCAAGAAGAATGAAGACCAAAGTGTGGACACTGTGCACCTTCTTAGAATTGGGAACAAAACACCCAGGGAAGGAGTTACAGAGACAAAGTTCGTAGCTGTGATGAAAGGATGGACCATTTAGAGACTGCCGTATCCAGGGATCCATCCCATAATCAGCTTCTAAACGCTGACACCATTGCATACACTAGCAAGATTTTGCTGAAAGGACCCAAATATAGCTGTCTCTTGTGAGACGATGCCGGGGCCTAGCAAACACAGGAGTGGAAGTTCACAGTCAGCTATTGGATGTATCACAGGGCTCCCAATGGAGAAGCTAGAGAAAGTACCCAAGGAGCTAAAGGGATCTGCAACCCTATTGTTGGAACAACATGATGTACTAACCAGAACCCCGGAGCTCTTGTCTCTAGCTGCATATGTATCGAAAGATGGCCTAGTCGGCCATCAATGGAAAGAGAGGCCCATTGGACTTGCAAACTTTATATGCCCCAATATAGGGGAATGCCAGGGCCAAAAGAATGGGAATGGGTGGGTAGGGAAGTGGGGGGCGCTATGGGGGACTTTTGGGATAGCATTGGAAATGTAATTGAGGAAAATATGTAATAAAAATATTAAAAATCAAAAAAAAAAAACTTTACATCCTGTTCAGTGCCCCCTCTGTGAGTTACCCTCTCAAACAGTCCCTCCCCACATCCTTTGAGAGGGTGGATACCTACTCCCCACCCCCAACTCCTGAGTTTCTCTCCTAAGATATCATGGCCCATAGATTCATGTGTTTGAATGCTTGGCTAATGGGGAGTGGCACTATTAGAAGGTGTGCCTTGTTGGTGTGGGTGTGGCCTTTGTGGAGGAAATTTGTCACTGTAGGGTGGGCTTTGAGGTCTTCTATGCTCAGGCTCTGCCCAGTGTGTATTACAGATTACTCCTGGCTGCCTCAGGAAGACAGTTTGCTTCTGCTTGTGGATCAAGATTTAGAACTCTGGGCTCTTCCAGGACCATTTCTGCTTGCACACTTCCATGCTTTCCACCATGATGATAATGGACTGAACCTCTGAAACTGTAAGCCAGCTTCAGTTAAATGTCGTCCTTTACAAGAGTTGCTTTGGCCATGGTGTCTTGCCACAGCAAAGAAACCCTAAGACATGAGGGCCAATTCCTTATTATCTTATATCAGACTTGACTGATCATGCCTGTAGGTAACAGTTTGAGATCTGCTGTCCTAGGTGACATAAAACTGTGGAAGCCTCGATAACAGAATATATTTGCAGGTCTCTTGGGCGTTAGGGTGTGTCCAAGTATTTATTTCAGGGTTGATATCCATGCCAGTCAGAAGGAAATTATTTGGTCTAATTTTTCCTTAATATGGTACAGAGTAGTGTTGACTATTAATGAGCATCTCCCTCCTTGTCACTAATAGAGAGTACATTAACAAACGTTTCTGTCCCAGGCTTTCTCAGGTCTTATTATTGTATTGCTTTTCCATCTTAACTGGAATGGTAGAGGAAGCAACCACGGAGGGGAAATTGGAACTGGACCTTCTGTGATAAGTAAATTTCTGTTCTGTGAAGTTTGTAAATGCCTACTTTGAGTATCATTTCTATAAAGCCTTCTGGGTGATTCTTCATTATAGATTGAAGGACTGAAATTTCGGGCTGTCCTACATCTGGGAACTGAGAGGCTAGTCACCAAGTTCCTGATTTGTACTTAAAACATGACATTCTCAGCTTCATCGTAGACATAGTTAGCCTCAGCACATGAATAACTCTCTCTGCAATGATGTAAGGCACAAACTGCCAAACTATTCTATAAATTGCAGTCTAGCTTTTCGATAGAGCTACTGTAATTCGTGACAACAATGAAGAATAATTTGCCAGTGGCGGGTTGGAGCTTTGTGATGTACAAGTGCTAAGGTTGTCTCTGTCTAGCTACCCCCTCCTTATGGAGAACACGGAAATACTTCTTGGTTGCAGGAGATTTCTCAGCACGACCAAGTGGCAATTAAAGAGCCTGATGAGAAGAATGAATCATCCCCAAGTGTCAGAGTTGAAAGATTCATTGCAGCTGCTGTGTCTCAGAGGGTCTGGGATGAAATCTACTTTCTCAATTACTGCCCTGTGTCACTTCTGCCTTCTCAGCATCCACTGTACTCACGCGGCATCCCTGCCCTCTCTTCATCTGTTTGAGTGGGTACTCGGCATGAAGGGAGCTGAGCTTTATTCCTCTAATGCATCTTGCTGTCTTTGGCACATTTGTTGTTTGTTGTTGATGGTGCCAGGGCTCAGCTGTTACATGACAGGCTTTGATCGAGTGAATCAATTGTTGTTGTTTTTCCTTCATGAAATACCCATCAGACTCTGTGGCTCTCTCTTCAAAGGAAAAAAAAAGGAAGGCTGCTTTGTAATGGTTTCAATCAGGAATAAGAAAAACACAGCACAGGAAATGAATGTCGTTTTGTTGATTCTGGATGAAATGTCAGAAGAAAAAGTTCATTGTCTTCTTTCAATGTTCATTTAGTTGAGAGCATATTCTAGATTCATCAGAAATCTCATTTTCTGAGCAAACAATATTTGCCTAACTGGTTGTTTTCATGTAGAAGAATGCAGATAGATCCATATTTAGCACCCTGCACAAAACACAAGTCCAAGTAGATCAAGGCTCTCAACATAAAACCAGATACACTAAATTAATATAAGAGAAAGCGAGAAGTAGACTTAAACACATTAGCAAGGGAGACAGTTTCCTAAACAGAATTCCAATGGCTCAGGCTCTAACATCAACAACTGATAAATGGGACCTCATGAAACTGAAAAGCTTCTGTAAGGTAAAGGACATTGTCAACAGGACAAAACAGCAGCCCACAGGATGGGAAAAGATCTTCACTAACCCTACATCTGACAAAAAGCTAACATCCAAAATATATAAAGAACACAAGAAGTTAGACTCCAACAAACACAATTAAAAAATAGGATGCAGAGATAAACAGAGGAATCTTGAATGGCCAAGAAGCAATTACATAAATGTTCAACATCCTTAGTTATCAGGGAAATGCAAATAAGAACTACCCTGAGATTGCCCCTTATACCAATCAGAATGGCTAAGATAAAAAACTCAAGTGATAGCACGTGCTTGTGAAGATGTGGAGAAAGAGAAACCCTTCTCCATTGCTGGTGGGATTGCCAGCTGGGACAACCACTCTAGAAATCAACCCGAGTGTTTCTCAGAAAATAAAGAATAGTTCTACCTCAAGATCTACCTGTACCACTCTTATACCCCACTATGCCACAGGAACACTTGCTCAACTACATTCATAGCAGCCTTATTTGTAATAGCCAGAAGCTAGAAACAACCCAGATGTTCCTCAACTGAAAAATAGATACAGAAAATGTGGTTCATTTACACAATGGAATACTACTCAGCTATTAAAAATGATAACTTCACAAATTTCGCAGGCAAATGGTTGGAACTAGAAAATATTATCCTGAGTGACGTAACCCAGACCCCAAAGGACTCACTTATAAGTGGATATTAGCTATTAGACTACATAAAGAAAGAAAAGATGCAAAGAAGTTAAACAAGAAGGAAGGCTCAAGTGAGAAAGCTTGAATCACACTTAGAAGGGGGAACAAAATAGTCATAGGTGGCAGAGTGAGGGAGGGTAGTGGGTGGGAGAGGGAACGGGGAGGAAAATTGGGGGTGCACGATCAGGTGTGGGGTGAGGCAGGATAGAGGTCCAGAGGGTCAGGAGAATGAATGGAAATCTGGGGTTGGGGGGGGATAGGTGGAAAATCTAGGAAGTCCCAGAGACCTGGGATCGGCGAGACTCCCAGGATTCAATGAAGGCGATGTTAGCTGTGATGCCTAACAGTAGGGACATGGAATCTGAAGATACTATCTCCTGTAGACAGGCAGGACCCCCCGTGCCCAGTGGGTATCATGCATGGGAGGATGAAGGAAAGAAGGGATAGAAAAGAGGAAGAGAGGGAGGAAGGGAGGGATATATATGTATGTATAGATAGAGACAGAGACAGAGACAGAGACAGAGACAGAGATAGAGATAGAAACTTTCCTATCTTTTTGCTGTTCCAGTTTCAGGAAAGTAATTCACTGTAATTTGTGATGCTCTTTGGGGGATCTTTATGACGGTGCTCACTTGAGCATTATCTGAAACTTCTTGTGGTCTGTGGCTCTGCAATCTTGGGTTCAGGGTTGAGGGTTTGTCATCTAAAGACTCTTGACTGCTTTTTTTTCAAAATGACAAATGAGAATTGGAAGAGCTGACCATAAGATAGTGACAATTTCATAAGGATACTGGCATCCCATGAGATGGAGTAACAAATTCAGGAAGTTGAATATCCCTCCTTTTTGAATTGTCTAGTTAAACCTTTTTCCTTTCATATTATTATTCAAAATATATAACAGCTCCAAATTAAAAATTATCATAAGAAAAATTTGATTTTATAAAGGTTTTGAGATTACGTTTATAATAATAATAATAATAATATTTGTTTTTCTCATAAAATACACCCCAACTGAAGTTTCCCCTCCCTCTACTCCTCCCAGTCCCCCCTCCCCACCTTCAGATTCACTCCTCATCTGTTTCCTTTCAGAAAAGGACAGGCCCCTCAGGGATAACAACTTACAATGTAGCATAACAAGTTACAAGACTAGGCACAAACCCTCATATCAAGTCTGGACAAATGGTTTTTAAAAGAGACTGAACCTAATATATATTATATATAATAGTATATGCACATATGATATTATAATAATTATGTATTATAATATTATAATAAAACATATAATAATATTCTATATAATATATATTTTGGTATATCTATTATATATACATTCTGGATTATTGGATTATATATTGTATAGATCTAGATTATCTCTCTCTGTATATAGATATAGATATTATATAGATATATACTAAAAGCCAATAAAACCAAATAACTCTAAAATACAAGGAAGCAATCCCTACTGTATAAATAGATAAATAAATATATAGAGATCCTTTCTGTATAAACTGAGAACATGACCACTCCAAGGTATGGTTGACAGGAAGGTTTATACTATAAGTATGAGGGAGTGACTAGCCAGAGGCATCTGGAAAAGTCCAGAGCATGGAGAGAAAGTAGGCTAACATTGTCCAACAGACAGGACTGGGCCATGAGAGGAGGAGGGGAGTGAGAGAGGAAGGCAAAGAGAGAACAAACAAAGGAGATCAAAGGAGAGGAGCAGGGACCAAGGGAGGAAGACAAAAAGAGAGCAGGGCTGAAGTCACATGTCAGGGTTATATGAGAATGAAAAAAGCTTGCAATTCCACCAGCAATGGAGGAGTGTTCCTTTCTCCCCCACATCCTCTCCAGCATATGCTGTCACCTGAATTTTTGATCTTAGCCATTCTGACTGGTGTGAGGTGGAATCTTAGGGTTTTTTGATTTGCATTTCCCTGATGATAAGGATGTTGAACATATTTTCAAGTGCTTCTCAGCCCTTCAGTATTCCTCAGTTGAGAATTCTTTGTTTAGCTCTGTACCCCATTTTTAATGGGGTTATTTGAATTTCTAGATTCCAGCTTCTTGAGCTCTTTATATATACTGGATATTAGTCTCCTATCAGATTTAGGATTGGTAAAAATCCTTTCCCAATCTGTTGGTGATCTTTTTGTCATTGACAGTATCTTTTGCCTTACAGAAGCTTTGCAATTTTATGAGGTCCCATTTGTTGATTCTTGATCTTACAGCACAAGCCATTACTGTTCTGTTCAGGAATGTTCCCCCTGTGCCCAAAAAGCTGGAGGAGGGGAAGCCCATCGCTGGAGAGTTTTAAGGTAGGGGGCTGGTTAAGGAGTTCAGAAAAAAACCATAGGTGCTTCAAATACTGTGGAGGCCTGCAGGCCAGTATGCCCTTCAGCATGCTAATAGGCAGCACGTATAGCCATTCGTCTCCAGCGTCTGTCTTTTGGATCTTACACTTTTTTTTACTCTTTCCTAGGAGTTGCTAATAGTGGCGTTGAGAATATAAGTTTGTGACCAGCTGCTCCCCTTATCTTTACTAAAGAACCAAATCAGCAAAAGAGAAAGGTGGAAGTTGAGAGACCTCCTTGCTAACAGTGAAGGAGAGAGGTGAGCAGTCTGTGGTGGGAGTTTCTTTGCCTCCTGTCTTGCAGAGCACTGTTGAGTAGGTAGGGAGTTTTCACAGGGCAGAATGTGTTAAGTCAGGGGGAGGGTTCATGCCTGACAAAGGGCCATTGAAGACTATATCCCACAACCCTCAACTCTCTTCAAGATATATTTAGTGAATGGTATGTGCTATCCATTACTCTACCTGTGTGCCTTACACTCAGTGTGTTGACCGGATCCTGTCCCTAACATTTTATTAAACTGTGACAATTTTGTCATTGCTGTAGTGAATGCTGCCACTCAGAGCTCTGTGAGGTGTGGTATAAACATCATATTTCGACAGCATGATACAGTTTAGTTATTTTATAACTGGCATTAATGAAAGGGCATATGCTTACTGGAACATATGAGAACTTTTGCACCATGAGGATATAAAATTAGATTACAGTCAGGCCAGGAGGTAGCTTTATTATAACAGCTGTATCTGTTGAAATTCTACAAGGGATCACAAACTACTGACAAGCTGTTGTAATTAATAAATATTTCAATGTTATTTTCTATGGCTTTGATATGAGTTTAGTATTTAATTCTTTCAAGTTTGCTTCCCAATTTCTATAACTCAAAAGTTTGATAAATTCTTAAAGGTTGAAAATTACTGTTTGGGGAGTAGTTCTAATTTTTGAAAGACTAGTGTGAGGCACTTGGATGTTTGGTAGTTGACTCTATCAATGCCATCTTCTCAATGGAAAAGAGCCATTTCAATGGAATCACATAAATACTTCATGTCTATCATCAAGTGGTGAGGGCAGTCAGGTCAAGCTACCTTTACCTCCCAGTGACTACTGCAAGCTGCAGGTTCCACTTGAAACATTTCTACAAACTTCTCAACAACGAGGCATCAAATCTGAATGTATCTACAAAGTTCATGTATCCATGAGGTATCCATGAGTGCAATGGTACCATCAGACTTCCAGCCAGCCCTAGAGTTGGTGCAGATGTGTGCCTGTAGACCCTTGGCACCCAGTACATTTGTCCCAGATGAAGTCTCTGGAGTACAGGAAACAAGGATACAAGCAGATGAAGGTACAGATGCAGGGAATGCTCTCTAGACTTTGTCTCCAAGGAAGACATTATCTTTATTACCTTGGGGTATAAGCACATCTCTAGTGAAGCAGGGTGACTAGTTATCCTGGGGAGAGTAAATAAATCTGCTTTCTTAACAGAAGAGTGGCACTCTCTAGATTTGGTGGCTGTTTGCAGAACAAATGTTCTTAGCTAAGCTGCAATGGTAAGATCTGCTTAAGTAATTGGGCTCAGTGTCATGAGGAAGGGACAGAGAGAGTCCATGAAATTTGAATCTTGGCTGTACTGTATACTGATTGGATATTCTTGGTTGAGCTATTAATTGCCACATTCCTCTTTGTGGAAATATTAAAAATTTAAATTAGATGGTGCATTTAAAGCACATAGAGCTGTACTTAATACAATAATAAAACATTGTAAAAAATCAGGACCATGGAAAGTGGTGAAGATGTTCAGCAGCAAGAGAAGCACCTTAAAAATTAAGACCTTTTACTACTGGAAAATGGACAGGGAGTGAGACATTTTGGAGCACTCAGTTCTAGATAGGATGTTGCTGTTTTTAATCAAACTCCTCCCCTCAAGGATCAGGGATCTATGCAGAAGAGGCTGAGGGGCTGTTAGAGCCAGGGCTGGCAGATGACTCCAAGAAAATAGCATCTTCCAGACTAACAGGATCAATGCATTCGTGAGCTCGCAGAGATGACAGCAGCATGTTCAAGACTTCACAGGTCCAAACTGGACCAAGTCTCAGCACTGAGAAGGGGAAGAGGGCATGACACTCCACCTCTAACCAAGAAGCTACCTGCAATTGATGCCTGCTGGGAAAGTGGAAGTCAGTTTTCCCCAATGGAATATATGTCACTCAGTATATCAGCCACACTCCAGGACAGGCCCATAGCAAGAAGGGCTTCTCCAATTCTAAATGGGCCCAATGCGTCTTTTTAAAAAATTGTATTGTCTTTTCCTTCCTTCCTTTCTTTCTTCCTTCCTTCCTTCCTTCCTTCCTTCCTTCCTTCCTTCCTTCCTTCCTTTTTTGTTTTTGATTTCTATATTTTGTTTTTGTTTCTGAAGAGAAGAAATGTGAAGTTGAGTAGGTAGCGGGTTGGGGAGGATCTGGGAGCAGCTGGGGGAGGGGAACGAGTATGATTAACATACACTGTATGGAAAAAAAAAAGGTAAGAATTGAGGGCTTTCTCTTTCCATAGGACAAAAAGGCAAGAATATGCCAAGAACTGGTTTAGTTCCTTGTAGACTCTGCCAGGAACAGGCTGAGGCTGCTTCCTTCACATTGGCTCTTGTTGCTATGGTAACACATGGGCAGGGTTCCTCTAGGCTCAAATTTTCATCTTAGGAGGGAAGACGGCAGCAAACCCAAGTCTGCTACTCATCACTCTGTTCTGCTACCCCAGCAGGAACCTGCTTCTTAAGGATTTGACCTACATATAGAACCTCAGGTCTGGGTGACATGACTATCCTGGGAGACTGTACTCTCTTAGTTAACTGTACAGCCGTCAAAGTCACAATTCTGTTAAAGAGTACAAAGATGATATGAGCCTGGTAGTGTTTGCCATAGGTGCCATCATAGTACCCAAGCTGT
Organism: Mus caroli; assembly: GCF_978045245.1. Taxonomy (NCBI): domain Eukaryota; kingdom Metazoa; phylum Chordata; class Mammalia; order Rodentia; family Muridae; genus Mus; species Mus caroli. The sequence continues at coordinate 30,068,123 of NW_028227256.1, read as the reverse complement.
TCGGGCTTTGATATAGGTCTTCAGTGAGCAATAAAACATGACTTTCCTGGCATCCTCAGACTTTATTCACTGTATGCCTTTTAATAGGCATTCATGCGCCAATTTGAAAAGGTTAATTCTTCTTGATCTAGTGGTCAAAGGGCAGATATATCCCCAGACACTGAATAGCTCATTTGGTGAACTTTAAAATGTAAGAGAATTAACATCTTGTGGTTAATAAGCCTACTGGAAGGTTTGTTACCCCGAGCAATAGCCACCTGATTACCTTACACTGTGGTTTCCTCTTCTGTACTAACAGGTGCTGTGGGAATCTGCATATGTCTCTCTGAAGTTAGCTTCAGCATCAGCTTACATCTTTATCTTACTAGGATTTAGTCAGCTGGACATGGCATGAGTCTGCGCAGATAGGTGGTTGGGAGTTAAACTTTAAATTCAAAGATAATTCTTTCAACCATTTTCTCTGGTACAAGTGCTACAAAAAAAAAGTTGTTTAAAAACACTCCTTAATAAGAAAAAAATGAAAGTACATTATCCCAATTTTAGTGAATTACAGTCACACATCAAATGTAAGTCAAAGCTTTTTATAGTCATAAATATTGATGTAAACTATTTCAGAGAGTGAAGTCATGTCATTGTGAGCCTCCATCATGATTAAAGGAATTTCCACTCCTTTACTGCTGCATCTTAGAGGCTTTCCATTCTCACTCAAACAGCTGCTTTGACCACAAGCACCAGCCTATGAATTTGTACCCATTTCCTCTTGTTTGAATTGATTTAAATATGAAACAAAATGCTGGCTCGTTTGCCTTTTCAAAGACATTGGAGATGTCAGGAGTGAGAACATTATAGTCACCACTTTCTGTATGAAGTGAAGGGCAAACATCTGCTTTTTGTGGCTACTCCCAGTCTGCCACATCTCCCTTCTCTTCTTTATTCCCACTCTTATCTTAGAGGACCAACCCAGAGATAAAGTGTGATCTACAAACTAAAACTTGGTTACTCTCACTCTGGAAAACATGGATTCTTATCATCAGAGCAGGAATCGCTGATGTTCACTTTAAACATGTTTATAGGCAGTAGACCTATACCATTTAAAATGTTTTAATAAAATTGGACACAGTACTACCGGAGGATCCCGCAATACAACTCCTGGGCATATATCCAGATGTTCCAACCAGTAAGAAGGACATATGCTCCACTATGTTCATAGCAGCATTATTTATAATAGCCAGAAGCTGGAAAGAACCCAGATGCCCCTCAACAGAGGAATGGATACAGAAAATGTGGTACATTTACACAATGGAGTACTACTCAGCTATTAAAAAGAATGAATTTATGAAATTCCTAGGCAAATGGGTGGACCTGGAGAGCAACATCCTGAGTGAGGTAACTCAATCACAAAAGAACTCACATGATATGTACTCACTGATAAGTGGATATTAGCCCAGAAACTTAAAATACCCAAGATATAAGATACAATTTGCGAAACACATGAAGCTCGAGAAGAACGAAGACCAAGGTGTGGATACTTTGCCCCTTCTTGGAATTGGGAGCAAGGCACCCATGGAAGGAGCTACAGAGACAGAGTTTGGAGCTGAGACGAAAGGATGGACCATCTAGAGACTCCCATACCCGGGGATCCATCCCATAATCAGCCTCCAAACGCTGACACCATTGCACACACTAGCAAGATTTTGCTGAAAGGACCCTGATATAGCTGGGGCCTAGCAAACACAGAAGTGGATGCTCACAGTCAGCTATTGGATGGATCACAGGGCCCCCAATGGAGGAGCTGGAGGAAGTACCCAGGGAGCTGAGGGGATCTGCAACCCTATAGGTGGAACAACAATATGAACTAAGCAGTGCCCTCTCCCCCCACCCCCCGAGCTTGTGTCTCTAGCTGCATATGTATCAGAAGATGACCTGGTCGGCCATCATTGGAAAGAGAGGCCCATTGGTCCTGTAGACATTATATGGCTCAGTACAGGGGAACACCAGGGTCAAGAGGTGGGAGTGGGTGGGTGGGAGAGTGGGTGTGGGAGGGTGTGGGGGACTTTTGGGATAGCATTGGAAATGTAAATGAAATAAATACCCAATAATAAAAAATTAAAATGTTTTAATAATACACCACTGAATAGGTATTTATTTATAACATATTAGCATATTTTTACCAGGTTAATGATTTACATTGTGAGATGTATGCAAAATAGATATTGTTAAAGCATGAGGTGAAGTGAGGCTAGCAGCTGCTCTGAATGAACCTTATGTGTGCCAGGATATCATCTGTCCCCAACTCAGGGATTCTTTCAGCAGAAAAAGAGGACACTTCCTCACATGAAAGACATCCACAATTTTATAAATCTTAATCCATTTTACTCTGAGTCTACTTAAACCCCAGGGAGCTTAGTTCATCGTGTCCTGCCAAAATACAGGTCAAAAACATTACAAGAATAGACTTTAATATAAAATCAGTTTTCTAAAACTACATAGGAGACAGACTGTGATCAAAATGAAATTCCCCTTGACCATAACATTTTCTTTCAGGATCATGATTTATTAACCATCTTTTGCTGGTGAAATAGAGTCTTTTAATTTGATATCTTACTTGAAATGCCAAGGCCACCCTTCAGGCAACAGCTTACAGCTGAGGTGTAGAGAGTAATGGCCTGGAACCCAAGGTACTTTCAAACTCTTTTCTCAAATTTGCATGTCTTACTCGTGCAGGCGCCATGCAGATTTTCTTTGTATCATTCAATTTTTAAAAGTATATATGCTGCCAAAGTGAGTATGTTCTATTGTCAAAGAATAATTGAAACAAATGTCCTCTACCAGATCTCAAGAATTTTAACCTTGTGTTCAGGGATTTTATAAGTGACTGTAGACATCTTCTATCACTAAAATTTTTATATGGAATATTTGTCCTCATTTATGGCCATGGCTAGTCACTTAGGGGACAGGTACTGCACTAGTTATTTTTCCAGAAAGAATTTAATATAAAGAATCATCAGCATCTTGGCCTAGAGGAGGCTTTATTTGGTTTATAAGTCATGGTCCATCATCAAGGGAAGCCAAGGCAGGAACAGGAAGTGGAGGAGAGACCACAGGAGAGCACCAGTTACTGGCTTGCTCTCCAGAGTTGGTGTAGCCAGATCTCTCATATAATCCAAGACTACCCGTCCAGAGGTTGCAGTGTCCACTGTGGGCCGAGGCCTTCCATATCAATCACTACTCAAGAAAATACCCTGTAGACATGTCCATAGGCAAATCTGATGGAGTCCATTCCTAAATTGAGCTTTCTTCTTCCAAGTTGGCTCTAGGTGTATCAACTTGACAAAAACTGATCAGCAGCACAAGGAATAATAAAAAAAAATGTGTGCAACACACCTATTATGATTGTGATATGTAAATTATAAAATGAAGGTTGCTTTTTTATCCAGGAATTGGTTTAAGAGGACTGCCTGGATAAGATTCCAACCCCAGAAGCATGACTCAACAACCATCACTGTTGCAGACTTGAAAAGGCAAAAGTAACTAATTAAAAATTATTTTTGAATTAGTATTAAGGTGTCAAGCTAACAATTATGTACTTGCTATATAGCTGCTGCTATAGAAATTATGTTATATTTCTGAGCCACAGTTTCTGCATATTGAATGAAAAGAAATGGAGATGTACTTGATTAAAACAAACAAAAAACAAACAAAAAAACTAAAGGAAACTAAAGCAAAAGGAGGCAGGGAATGTTTGAAAATACTTTTCAGTAATGATTAGTAATGAGTTATTACTTTGGGGGTGGATAGTGTTATGGGTGCAAGCTCTACCCAATGTAGTCAGCTGCAGCAAAATCAACTTGACACTTTCAGCTGTCTATCCTGCTGATTTCAAAGAGGCTCAGGCTCATCTTCTTGAAGACTGAGGTAACCATGGTGATTTCCCAGCTATGCAGATCATACAGATACCACCTGAGACAAATTTCAAGTTGCATTAGTGCAGCCACACACTCAGATGTCTTTCCTTCTGTGCATGGCACCTCCATCTACCCTTGAGAATGGCCAATGTCAACATAACTGAAGGAGATTCTTGAAAAGCCTTCTTGTCCCTTTCTCTCATTATCTGCTTTCACTGTCCAGCAGTTTCTCAGGCCCCAATCTTGAGTCATTCTTGACATAAATTCTCTTTTGTTCACATTGTACTTCCACTCCATCGCTTCTTGGCTTCATTCCCTGCTGCTGTGATAAAATACCCTGACAAACATAATTTAGGGGAGAAAGGGATAAGTATTGCTACTTACAGTCTACTGCTGCAGGGCACTCAAGATGGCTGGAACTTGAAAGAGCTAGTTTTATGCGCTGTCCAGGTCAGAGCATGAATAACTGAATGTGTGCTTGTGCTTAGCTAATTTTCTCTTTCTTATACAGTCCAGGACCCAAGCCTAAAGAATGGTGACATTCACCTTTAGGCTTGGTCTTTCCACATAAATTAATATAGTCCGATGTAGTGTTTTGAATGAGAATGGCCTCATATGCTCATGTATTTGCATGCTTAGTCTCTGTTTGGGAAGGATTAGGAGGTATAGCCTTGTTGAAGTAGGACAGGTGTCACCTCAGATGGACTTTGAAGTTCCAAAAGCCACACTAGGCTCAGTCTTTCACAGCAATAGAACAGTGACTAAGACTTCAAGATAGTAACTCATGGACATGCCCTCAGTCCAACCTTAGCCAGACAATCCCATAGTGACAGTTCTTCCCCTGTGATTCTAGATTGTGTCCAGTTGACACTTAAAACTAACCATTGCAAAATAAAATGCATGGTAATTAAGGGAAGTGATTTGGGAGAGGCTATGGGTTGTTACATTATTACCCCTTGGGGGAGACAAGAAACAGAGCTGATGCCTCTTTTCCTTGAATCTGCAAATCACAGCTCACTTAAGGTGGCTTGAATATCAAGTGCAGGGCAGCACAGATGAGTTTTGCTGACTGCTTGAAAGTGGCTTCACAGCTTTATTTGGGTTAATAGCTATAAGGCGTGGTTGAAATGACTTTTTTAGCATTGGGTGAGAGGGGAGAGGAAGAGAATACAAAATATATAAATGATAAATATTCAATAAATAGTGTCATTAATGAAAAAACCCTAACCCTTGCATCCAGTTTGAGCATAATAAATTAAAGTCTATCATATTCTTACTTGCTCAAAGTCTTTTTCACCTCCCAGAGCTGCAGTAGCTCCATAACTCATTGCTCTCTGCCATTCAAGCCTTCTGATATTCACTATAGAACAGTCATAGCCATAAGTTAATGCATTAACCATTCCTTATCTTTTATTACACTTTATGCAATTAACGTGAAATTTTTATAACCTAAAAAACCAGCTGGATTTTACAGTTTTTACTTTCATGTGAAAACCAATATCTTAAATACAAATTGAAGAGAATGTTGCTTGGTAAAGCATTGCTTTCTTTAATCATCCAATATGATGCGCAAACCCTGATGCTGTTTGACTATCTGTATTGAAAGTTCATTAGCAGACAACACTCAGTGACACTGGTAGACATTATAATAGAGCAGAAAAGGTCATGTTTTAAACCACGAGACATAGGATGAGTTTACTTGACAAGGAATTAGCTAGTAGCTTTGGCCCATTGCCTTAAACTTTCTGCAGGTTCCTGAAAAAAGTGAATAATACCTGGTTACCTTCTATGTAGAATTTTCATGAAGATCAAATACATATTTGAATATATGTTTGTGAGGAGTAAAGCACTCAGTGAATAATAGTTAAAAGTAACAGAATTACACAACAGACAAACCTATAGATGAAGTGATAGGAAAACTTGAAGTACTTACGGAATAGTGTGCAGGTTCAGCTGATTATTGCCTGTGCCATGTGCAATAATAAATAAATATCTATTTGCAGAGAAGATGATGGCTAGATTAGTGGATGTCAGCTGTTAACCAAATAGAAATTAAAGTGAGGGGTATGGAGTTGGAGCAGCCCTGATTATCAGTGGTGACAACCATTTCCTCAGGAGGAACTAGGCTCTTGGGTTTTGTTTGTTTGTCTTGTTTGTTTATTTGGTTTTTTTTGTTTTTTTTTGTTTTTATTTTTGTTTTTTTGTAGTCTTGGAAGCACCACTGTGAGTAGAGATGAGCCTTCCATGGAAAATTTGTCTTCCCAGTGGAAAACTTTAGAGCTGGAATCTCAGAAGCATGAGGAGAACTTTTGGGATCATTACTCACTTTAAGGAAGTCCACCGAATGCTGGCCACATTGCTAGATCCACTTATAAACTTATTGTGTTGGATTCTCAGTACATAATTTTAGGTGACATTTTTGTCATGCTTCATTACTATAGTAATGAATACCAAAGGCATTTTACTTATAAGGAGGAAATGATATTTTTTTGGCTCATAGTTTTGGATGTTCTAGTCAATGTTTAGTTGCCCTGTTGCTTTTGGGTTCTATGGCAACAGTGTGCAATAGAGGAGGAGGCTTCAAGTCCCCACTATCCTTTTTATTGTTAATTATTTTATTTATTTATATCCCAAATGTTGCCCTCCTCTTGGTCATCCCTCAAAGACTTCTTTCCCTCATCCACCTTCCCTTCCCTTCTGAGAGGGTGCTCCCCCACCCAGTATCCGTCCACCCTGGGGCATCAAGTCTCTAAAGGATTAGGCACATCCTCTCCCAATGAGGTCAGACAAGGCAGTCCTCGGCTACATATGTACCAGGGGGCTTCAGACCAGCTTGTGTATGCTCTTTGGTTGGTGGGAGTCTCTGGGAACTCTCAGGGGTCCAGGTTAGTTGACACAGTTGGTCTTCCTATAGGGTTACCACCCACTTTAGTTCCTTCACTCTGTCCCCTAACTCTTCCACAGCAGTCCTCAACCTCAGTCCAATATTTGGCTGTGAGTATCTGTATCTGTCTCAATCAACTGCTGGTAGAGTCTCTCAGAGGACAACCATGCTAGGCTTCTGTATGTAAGCCCCACTATCCTTTTAGGAAATGTCCCCAGTGACAAGTCCTCCCATAGGACTTACAGGTTTCACCACACCCCAGGTATGCCTCCCTGCGACCCAGGGACCCTTGGGGACTAAAGATCCAAATTTTTGGAGCTGGTATCAATGCTGTTCACATATTGGACTCAGAAGTCAGAGTTGTTCAAGATCTCTCAACTAGTAAAGGATTGACCTGGGACTGAAATTCCAACTATTTTGCCACCTTATACTAGATCCTCTTCAGTGCCAATGAGCTGCTGTCTACTAGATATGTTGAATTTGCTTATATTAAAGATTGTCCCAGAGCTACACATGGAACTGTTCATGGGTCTTGATAGAGCCTATGATGTCAGAGTATAATGTTATCAGAAGCAACAAATCCCAGAGCTGTGTGAATCTACTTTCTTTAACAAAGGAGGAAAATTAGATTCATGGCTGGGCCTATCTGATTATCACAATTACTTTCCAGTTAGATATTTTCTTGGTAAAGAAATATTTTGCTTCTTTGAATGCTGCCTTTAAAATATCCCAAAGAACCTTACTGTATCACTGCACAATAATTTTAAAAATCAAGATTTTCTCACAGTTTCATCCAGGTCTAGCAAATGGCAGAGCTGCCTACAAATTCCTGGCCTGCTTTAGGAAGTCAGAGGCAGTATTTAACAAGGACACTACTTCATTAACATTTTTCCTAGCTTCAAGTCACAAAACCGAACACATGATTTCAATGAGAGTTTTGTGTCATGTGTGACTTCTAAAATATTTTGGGACAAGATGTATGTTAGGAAAAATCCCAGATTTACTCAAATCTCAGTCTTTCAAATTCTACTTTTTTTTTTCAGACAGACACACATTTTCTTTTTCTTTTCATTTTTTTTGTGATTTAAAAATTTTTTTTAATTAGGTATTTTCTTCATTTACATTTCCAATGCTACCCCAAAAGTCCCCCAAACCCTTCCCCCCACTCCCACTTCTTGGCCCTGGCATTCCACTGTACTGAGGCATATAAAGTGTGCAAGACCAATGGGCCTCTCTTTCCACAGATGGCCGACTAGGTCATCTTCTGATACATATGCAGCTAGAGACACGAGCTCCAGGGGGTACTGGTTAGTTCATATTGTTGTTCCACCTATAGGGTTGCAGACCACTTTAGCTCCTTAGGTACTTTCTCTAGCTCCTCCATTGGGGGCCCTGTGATGCATCCAATAGCTGACTGTGAGCATCCACTTCTGTGTTTGCTAGGCCCCAGCATAGCCTCACAAGAGATAGCTATATCAGGGTCCTTTCAGCAAAATCTGGCTAGTGTGTGCAATGGTGTCAGCGATTGGGGGCTGATTATGGGATGGATCCCCAGGTATGGCAGTCTCTAGGTGGTCCATCCTTTCTTCTCAGCTCCAATCGTTGTCTCTGTAACTCCTTCGATGGGTGTTTTTGTTCCCATTTCTAAGAAGAGCAAAGTGTCCACACTTTCGTCTTCATTCTTCTTAAGTTTCATGTGTTTTGCAAATTGTATCTTGTATCTTGGGCATCCTAAGTTTCTGGACTAATAACCACTTATCAGTGAGTACATATCATGAGAGTTCTTTTGTGATTGGGTTACCTCACTCAGGATGATGCCCTCCAGGTCCATTCATTTGCCTAGGAATTTCATAAATTCATTCTTTTTAATAGCTGAGTAGTATTCCATTGTGTAAATGTACCACATTTTCTGTATTCATTCCTCTGTTGAGGGGCATCTGGGTTCTTTCCAGCTTCTGGCTATTACAAATAAGGCTGCTATGAACAGAGTTGACCATGTGTCCTTCTTACCGGTTGGAACATCTTCTGGATATATGCCCATGAGCGGTATTGCGGGATCCTCCATTAGTACCATGTCCAATTTTCTGAGGAACTGCCAGACTGATTCCCAGAGTGGTTGTACAAGCTTGCAATCCCACCAAAAATGGAGGAGTGTTCCTCTTTCTCCACATCCTTGCCAGCATCTGCTGTCACCTGAATTTTTGATCTTAGCCATTCTGACTGGTATGGGGTCGAATCTCAGGGTTGTTTTGATTTGCATTTCCCTGATAATTAAGGATGTTAAACATTTTTTCAGGTGCTTCTCAGCCATTTGGCATTCCTCAGGTGAGAATTCTTTGTTTAGCTCTGTACCCCATTTTTAATGGGGTTATTTGATTTTCTGGAGTCCACCTTCTTGAGTTCTTTATATATATTGGATATTAGTCCCCTATCTGATTTAGGATAGGTAAAGATCCTTTCCCAATCTATTGGTGGCCTTTTTGTCTTATTGATGGTGTCTTTTGACTTACAGAAATTTTGTAATTTTATGAGGGCCCATTTGTCTATTCTCAATCTTAGAGCACAAGCCATTGCTGTTCTATTCAGGAAATTTTCCCTTGTGCCCATATCTTCAAGGCTTTTCCCCACTTTCTCCTCTATAAGTTTCATTGTCTCTGATTTTATGTGGAGTTCCTTGATCCACTTAGATTTGACCTTAGTACAAGGAGATAGGAATGGATCAATTCGCATTCTTCTACATGATAACCACCAGCACCATTTATTGAAAATGCTGTCTTTCTTCCACTGGATGGTTTTAGCTCCCTTGTCAAAGATCAAGTGACCATAGTTGTGTGGGTTCATTTCTGGGTCTTCAATTCTATTCCATTGGTCTACTTGTCTGTCGCTATACCAGTACCATGCAGTTTTTATCACTATTGTTCTGTAGTACAGCTTTAGTTCAGGCATGGTGATTCCACCAGAGGTTCTTTTATCCTTGAGGAGAGTTTTTGCTATCCTAGGTTTTTTGTTATTCCAGATGAATTTGCAGATTGCCCTTTCTAACTCAGTGAAGAAATGAGTTGGAATTTTGATGGGGATTGCATTGAATCTGTAGATTGCTTTTGGCAAGATAGCCATTTTTACTATATTGATCCTGCCAATCCATGAGCATGGGAGATCTTTCCATCTTCTGAGATCTTCTTTGATTTCTTTCTTCAGAGGCTTGAAGTTCTTATCATACAGAGTCATGCCAAAGTATTTTATATTATTTGTGACTATTGTGAAGGGTGTTGTTTCCCTAATTTCTCACTCAGCCTGTTTATCCTTTGTGTAGAGATAGGCCATTGACTTGTTTGCGTTAATTTTATATCCACCTACTTCACTGAAGCTCTTTATCAGGTTTAGGAGTTCTCTGGTGGAATTTTTAGGGTCACTTACATATGCTATCATATCATCTGCAAAAAGTGATATTTTGACTTTGTTCTTTCCAATTTGTATCCTCTTTATCTCCTTTTGTTATTGAATTGCTCTGGCTAGGACTTCAAGTCCAATGTTGAATAGGTAGGGAGAAAGTGAACAGCCTTGTCTAGTCCCTGATTTTAGTGGGACTGATTCAAGCTTCTCTCCATTTACTTTGATGTTGGCTACTGGTTTGCTGTAGATTGCTTTTATGTTTAGGTATGGGCCTTGAATTCCTGATATTTCCAAATATTTTATCATGAATGGGTGTTGTTGGATTTTGTCAAATGCTTCCTCTGCATCTAAGGACATGATCATGTGGTTTTTGTCTTTGAGTTTGTTTATATAATGGATTACTTTGATGGATTTCCGTATTTTAAACCATCCCTGGAATGAAACCTACTTGATCAGGAAGGATGATTGTTTTGATGTGTTCTTGGATTAGGTTATTGAGAATTTTGTTGAGTAATTTTGCATCAATATTCATAAGGGAAATTGGTTTGAAGTTCTCTATCTTTGTTGGGTCTTTCTGTGGTTTAGGTATCAGAGTAATTGTGGCTTCATAGAATGAATTGGGTAGGGTACCTTCTACTTCTATTTTGTGGAATAGTTTGTAAAAAAGTGGAATTAGATCTTCTTTGAAGGTCTGATAGAACTCTGCACTAAACCCACCTGGTCCTGGGCTTTTTTTGTTGGGAGACTATTAATGACTGCTTCTATTTCTTTAGTGGATATAGGACTGTTTAGCTCATTAACCTGATCCTGACTTAACTTTGGTACCTGGTATCTGTTTAGCAATTTGTCCATTTCATCCAGGTTTTACAGTTTTGTTGAATATAGCATTTTTTAAAAGGATCTGCTGGTGTTTTGGATTTCTTCAGGATATGTTGTTATGTCTCCCTTTTCATTCCTGATTTTGTTAATTAGGATGCTTTCCCTGTGCGTGCCCTCTAGTGAGTCTGGCTAAGGGTTTATCTATCTTGTTGATTTCCTCAAAGAACCAGCTCCTCATTTGATTGATTCTTTGAATATTTTTTTTTCCACTTGCTTGATTTCACTCCTGAGTTTGATTATTTCCTGTTGTGTACTCATCTTGGGTGAATTTGCTTTCTTTTGTTCTGGAGCTTTTAGGTGTGCTGTTAAGCTGTTAGTGTGTGTTCCCTCTAGTTTCTTTTTGGAGGCACTCAGAGCTATGAGTATTCCTCTTAGAAATGCTTTCATTGTGTCCCATAAGTTTGGGTATGTTGTGGCTTCATTTTTATTAAACTCTAAAAAGTCTTTAATTTCTTTCTTTATTCCTTTCTTGACCAAGGTATCATTGAGAAGAGTGTTGTTCAGTTTCCTCATGAATGTTGGCTTTCTATTATTTATTTTGTTATTGAAGATCAGCCTTGGTCCATGGTGATCTGATAGGATGCACGGGACAATTTCAATATTTTTGTATCTGTTGAGGCCTGTTTTGTGACCAATTATATGGTCAATTTTGGAGAAGGTACCATGAGGTGCTGAGAAGAAGGTATATCCTTTTCTTTTAGGATATATTGTTCTGTAGATATCTGATAAATCCATTTGTTTCATAACTTCTGTTAGTTTCACTGTGTCCCTGTTTATCCTCTGTTTCCACAATCTGTCCATTGATGAGAGTGGTGTTTTGAAGTATCCCACTATTATTGTGTGAGGTGCAATGTGTGGTTTGAGCTTACTAAAGTCTCTTTAATGAATGTGGCTGCCCTTGCATTTAGAGCATAGATATTCAGAATTGAGAGTTCCTCTTGGAAGATTTTACCTTTGATGAGTACAAAGTGCCCCTCCTTGTCTTTTTTGATAACTTTGGGTTGGAAGTCGATTTTATTCGATATTGGAATGGCTACTCCAGTTTGTTTCTTCAGACCATTTGCTTGGAAAATTGTTTCCCAGCCTTTCACTCTGAGGTATTGTCTGTCTTTTTCCCTGAGATGGGTTTCCTGTAAGCAGCAAAACGTTGGGTCCTGTTTGTGTAGCCAGTTTGTTAGTCTATGTCTTTTTATTGGGGAATTGAGTCCATTGATATTAAGAGATATTAAGGAAAAGTAATCGTTGCTTCCTATTATTTTTGTTGTTAGAGTAGGCATTCTGTTCTTGTTGCTCTCTTCTTTTAGGTTTGTTGAAGGATTACTCTCTTGCTTTTTCCAAGACATGGTTTCCGTCCTTGTATTGGTTTTTTTCTGTTATTATCCTTTGAAGGGCTGGATTCGTGGAAAGACAATGTGTTAATTTTGTTTTGTCCTGGAATACTTTGTTTTCTCCATGTATGGTAATTGAGAGTTTGTCTGGGTATAGTAGCCTGGGCTGGCAATTGTGTTCTCTTAGTGTCTGTATAACATCTGTTCAGGATCTTCTGGCTTTCATAGTCTCTGGTGAAAAGTCTGCTGTAATTCTGATAGGCCTGCCTTTATATGTTACCTGCCTTTTTCCCTTAGTGCTCTTAATATTCTATCTTTATTTAATGTGTTTGTTGTTCTGATTATTATGTGTCGAGAGGAATTTCTTTTCTGGCCAGTCTATTTGGAGTTCTGTAGGCTTCATGTATGTTCATGGTCATCTCTTTCTTTAGGTTTGGGGAGTTTTCTTGTATAATTTTGTTTAAGATGTTTGCTGGTCCTTTAAGTTGAAAATCTTCATTCTCATCTACTCCTATTATCTGTAGGTTTGGTCTTCTCATTGTTTCCTGGACTTCCTGGATGTTTTGAGTTAGGATCTTTTTGCATTTTCTTTGATTGTTCTACTGATGTTCTCTATGGAATCTTCTGCACCTGAGATTCTCTCTTCCATTTCATATTCTGTTGCTTCTGCTTACATCTATGGTTCCAGATTTCTTTCTTAGGGTTTCTATCTCCAGCGTTGCCTCACTTTGGGTTTTCTTTATTGTGTCTACTTCCCTTTTTAGGTCTAGTATGGTTTTGTTCATTTCCATCACCTATTTGGATGTGTTTTCCTGTTTTTCTTTAAGGATTTCTACCTGTTTGGTTGTGTTTTCCTGTTTTTCTTTAAGGACTTGTCACTCTTTAGCAGTGTTCTCCTGTATTTCTTAAAGTGAGTTATCAAAGTCCTTCTTGATGTCCTGTAAAATCATCATGAGATTTGCTTTTAAATCTGGGTCTAGCTTTTTGGGAGTGTTGGGGTACCCATGTCTGGCTGAGTTGGGAGTGCTGTGTTCTGATGATGGTGAGTGGTCTTGATTTCTGTTAGTAAGATTCTTATGTTTGCCTTTCACCATCTGGTAATCTCTGGAGTTAGTTGTTATAGTTGTCTCTGGTTAGAACTTGTTCCTCTCAGGATTCTGTTAGCATCTATCAGCAGACCTGGAAGACTAGCTCCTGAGTTTCAGTGGTGAGAGCACACTCTGCAGGCAAGCTCTCCTCTTGCAGGGAAGGTGTACAGATATCTGGTGTTTGGACCTGCCTCCTGGCAGAAGATGAAGGCCTGAAACAGGACTTGTCCCAGAATCTGTGTAGCTTCTGTAGTCCACACTCTCACCTATGCAGAGTAGTCCAGACAGGATCTGGAAACCGAGATATCTCCCCCAAATGCTGGGGTAAAGCCCTCCTGGGTGGAGCCGACACCTCTCCTCTGGCAGGGAAGGTGCCTGGATGTCTGGAGCCCGAAACAAGGTCTGCCCTAGAAGCTCTGTGGCTTCTGTCTCTCCCAGAAGCTGTTAGCCTCTGTACTCCACACTCTCACCTATGCAGACCAGTTTTGGAGGAATCTGGGAACCCAAGATGGCTCCCCCTGATGCTGTGGCAAAGCCCTCCTGGGTGAGGCGGACACTTCTCCTCTGGCAGGGAAGGCGCCTGGATGTCTGGAGCCTGAAATGCGGTCTGCCCCAGAAGCTCTGTGGCTTCTGCCTGACCCAGAAGCTGTTAGCTTCTGCAGTCCACACTCTCCCCTGCATAGACTAGTCTAGGCGGAATCCCGGAGCCAAGATGGCTCCCCCAGATGCTGTGGTCCAGACTCACATTTTCTAAGACACTTTGGATGCATAATAAGCCTCTCCTGTACATTTTGTTAGCTGTATGCTTTTATTAGAAAAAACCTCGTGCTACTGAAAGAACTCAGACTTCTGCTTTCAATTTACACTCAGCAATGGAAATAAAGTCTAAGCTTATAGAAACTTGAAATGTTTTATATTTAGGCTATGTCATATGTCAATGCTCAAACTCATTGTCCATCTACTTTAAAGGGGAATTATTCTATATATATTAGCATGAAAACAATTACTATACATATGCACATATACATATATATGGTATGTGTATATATATATGCTATGTATTCATATATATGCATGTGAATAGATAAGGAGTGTATAACTTCTGTATTATCTGAGTCAATAATACTGAAATAAGTTAATTATTAGTGGAGTACTCATCACATTTTAAACGATGCACAAAAACTGAAAGATAGGAAAATTGGCATCTGTTCGTATGGCTCCTGGTGTTCCTTTAATATATCTCAGGCTACAGCTCAGGAGATGACATTTTTAGAGGAAGCTTAAGCATTGTTTAAATATGGCATAAGAATGATCAGTTGGATGATTTGTGATATTTATGCTTTCTGTTGTAAGTGTTAATTCTACAGTTTAATGTGAGCCAACTGCATTATCTGTTTGAAATCAAGACTGCAGATACCCTGCTGATCTTAAGAACAAGCACAGCTTCTGTCTTAGGAATGCTTGGTAGATTTCAGAGTGCTCATCTTGCACAGTTTATTTTAGAAATTGTTTATCACACTTTCTTAACATTTTGGAAATATTTTTTAGTTTGTAGAGTACAGTGTGTGGCATGTATCAGGGCTGTGCTTTTTTTTTTTTTTTTTTTTTTTTTTTAGCTGTTTAGTTTGTGTTAACAAACTACTTTAAATCGGAGGTTTTTAAGTAATGCAGATTCTCTCTGTGGATTTGCTCATATGTGGCGTTGGTTGGGATAATCCTTGCTACTGTATACAGCTGAGAGCTTCCCTGAGGCGATGGCTCTTCACAGAGTTCCTTCAACAGCTTAGTTGGCATTATTTTAGAGTAGGCAGTCAGGCCCTTAGGAGCAGGTGATACTTCCATTAAGGTCATGCTTGCGAATATCCCTGAACCAAAGCACATCAGACAGCTGTGTGTGCAGAAGGAACTTTCATGGGTATGAATAATGGGGAAGTATAGTTTATAGGAGCTTCTGATGTGTTTCCCACACCACTGTCCTTTTCTGTAGCAATAAAACTCATTCTTGTCAGGTGGCATGGTTGCCTAGAGGAAAAGGGCAAGGGAGGATTCAAGTGGTAGAGGTGCACGTGACTTTTGGGTTGTGTGTGATATACCTGTTTTTTATCTAAATACTTACCATCAAACTTACTATAAAACAACAGTCTCCTCCCTTACACAGTTTCTGGGAATTAGGACTTAGAAGCAGCTATGTTGGGAAATTTTGGTTCACAGTCTTTCATGAGACTTCATTTAAGTACTAAGAAGCACTCACGGTACTGACTATGTCAGCTTAAATCGTTCACTCCCATGGCACTTGGATGGAAGTCCCATGTGTGTGGAGGAAACCTTAGGTATTTACCATTTATACCTTTTCATAGAACATCTCCAAGGTCAGTGAGGCTCATGCCAGTTCAGCTAGCTTCCACCTGGCTGAGAGAGTAAAGGTAAGTGTGTATAGGTGGCACATGGGTGGGGGTGGAGGGGAGGGGAGGGAAGGGGAGAGCAAAATGTCTTTTATGACCAGGTCTTTGAAGCTACATATCATAACATCTTCTTCAGACATTTTGGTCACACAGAGTGACAGTGGGGTTGCAGAGGAATGACAGAAGTTATTAGTGATAGAAGGAATGACCCAAGGGGACCATCTTGGATCTGCCTAGCACAGCAATTCTAATAAAAGGCTATGTTTCTTCTTACTTTGAGCATCAAATATTCTTTAATATTCTAAGCAGTTATGTCTGAAAAGCCTTCCAAATCAAACCCTATCTAAAAGGGTCTCTGCCATGTAGCTAAAATCAAGTTTGTTTATTCTTATTAGAACGGGGGAGAAAGTCATTTGTTCAGAGTAGAAAATGGTTATGACAATATTTACTGAGAACTCCATTCTCTAACCTGCTAGGAGGCTCGTCAGGATGTTTGAAAACACTCTGAGAACATTACCTGATACAGAATCAGTCCTGCCCCATTCATATTCACAGAAGAAATAATTACAGAGAGTCGTTAGCATGTTCTTCTTTTAATAAGCAGACTATAAATCTCTAAGTGGAAGAGTGCGAGCTGTATGTGGTATAGGGATGGCTTCCCCTGCTGACCAACTGGGCTGCTGTTTTCCTACTATACTTGTGCTACAGCCTTTCTTCAATATGCGGAACACACTATGTGTGCGATTACAAAAGAAAACAACACCCCATGCAAATGTTTGGGCCATTGTAGAATTTGAACATTTAATCTGTATACAAACTACATTGGCCGTCAGTCAGAGATGATGAGCTCAGACCCCAATTTCTCCTTCTCATGGCCATGTGTCTGTTTGTAAAAGGCACCTCTTTGGCTGTAAAGTTAATTTGATGTTTAATGTACAGGGTGTTATTGTGGATAAGAGGCAAAAGGTTCATAGTAATCTCGATGAGTGCAAATATTAATAGTAAGATTCTTTGGACTTTTAGAAGTCTTAGTACCTTGGGCTAGAATATTTCCTGACAAGACCTCTTTGAGGCAATTGTGTGTGTGTATGTGTGTAAATGTAACTTTTAATCCCCTGAGGTAGTTGTCATCCGTCTGCTAATCCAGACCTACCTAGTTCTGGAAACTTCTAGCCTCTATACAATCTATTCTAGGCCTAGAATATTTTCAACTCAGAGACTTACTGTGGAACAAGCTCACTCTTTCTAGTTCTTTGAGATCTCTGACTGGCTGGTGCAACTGAGCTGTTCTGGCTCAAACTCCTTTCCAAGCTAAGTAAGTGATTTAATCTGGCTTCTCTTGGTTTCTCACTGAATTGCTCTGCTTGGCCTCATACTAACTTCTGGCTCCTCCTTATTCTCTGTCTCATTTTGTCTTTTCCTGTGTCTAGCTTGTCCTCTCTTCATCCTGTCTCTGTATAACTCTCGGGTAAAACTGTCTCCTCTCCTATATGTTTCTTTACTACTCTCTTAAGTAGCTTCCCTTTCTTTTCTCTTCTCATGAGAGTTGGGCATATCCTATTCTGTCAAATCTTTCCCTGATTTGTCACTTTGTCTGCCGCTCAATTAGACATCACTTTCAAACACAAGAACTTCCTTCTACAAACTAACTTCACCTTTGTTGTTTGAGATTAAAGGTGTGTACTAAGATCTGAGCCACACCACAACCAGAAACAGTCTCATTTTTCAGTAGATAACACAATCTTGGGGTTCACAGTGTGACCAAATATCCTGCAAATGTGTGTGTATGTACATTTACATGTACATCTAAGGTTTTGGGTACTAGAAGTGTTAGAACTAAGAAAAGATATTTCTCCTTTGAATGTCTCATTTTTTTCAATGATCTAATTATTTTTTATTTTATATTTCCTGGTGCTTTTCTTGTATGTATGTTTGTGTGAAGATGTAAGAACCCCTGGAAATGGAGTTATAGACAACTGTGAGCTGCCATGTGGGAATTGGAATTGAACTTAGGTCATCTAGAAAAACTGTCTCTGGACAGAACTCTGAGACCAGACACATCTACCTGTGGCATTGTACCTTCTGACCCTAATGATATATGCTTGATGGCTGCTACATTGGCTTAACACTACCTCATTCAGTCCTGTGAGCTAGTACTTTTTCTACTTATGTTTTATGTAAAATACACCAGACACTGCTCAGCTGATGAACAACATCCTATTTCACATGTGCATTGTGTTGCTCTTACAGTTTCAAAGGGTTTGTACTTGCATTTTGTTTCAAATTCTTTCCCACTGGTTATGTTTCATCAAAATTCCAGCCAGTCCCTACTTTCTCTAGGAAGTCTGTCTGGGTTTCATATAGATAAAACTTATAGATAAAACTTATCTGTTGACTATTTGCAATGTACCTGTAAATAATTAACCTGTGGATATTAGTTGTGGTATACTATCATTATTTTTATACCTCTTTCTTCAACAAACAATGTGATATATTTTATCCTTTTCCATGTTTTAGTTTTGTAGCGATACCCTACCATCCCTTACAGACATACATAGCATTTAATAATATGTATTTATTATATTCAATGATTTTTTGAATCATACTTATTTTCCAATTTCTGTTTTTATTTTTTCCCTAAACAGGATCATACTATGAGTATTATCTAGGCTTGCTTCACATTGGTAGGCTTAAGCAATCTCCCAGCTTTAGACTCCAGAATGGCTGAGACTACAAGCATGTACCATCAGTCGTAGGATTTGCTCTGTTAATTTGTAAATTTACTTCTGTCTTCTCCTTGATAGCAAGAGCTGTTTGAGAGGCAATTCTCTGTAAACTGCTTGTTTCCAGAGCATAGAGTAGAAAGATGCTATTAGTCTTTGCTGAACTCTCTTTGAAAAACTGTTTACACAAATAGCCCTGGAAGGTCCTAGTGGTACTTTGAATGAAAATGGCCCCTTAGGCTCATAGGGAGTTGCACAATTGGGAGATGTGACCATGTTGGAGTAGGTGTGGCCTTGTAGGAGTAGTTGTGGCTTTGTTGGAGGAAGTGTGTCAATGGGGCCAGCTTTTAGGTTTCAGATGCTCAGGCTAGGCCCAGTGTCTCTTTCTCTTCCAGCTTCTTTTGGATCTGGATGTAGAACTCTCAGCTACCTCTCCAGCACCTTATCTGCCTGTGTGCTGCCTTGACAATAAATTAAACCTTGACTAAACCTCTGAAACGAGCCTCAATGTAATGTTTTCCTTTATGAGAGTTGCTGTGGTCATGGCATTTATTCCCAGCTGTAAAACCATACCTAAGACAGCAGTCTCTGTATGGCAGAGGACAAGCATGTTTACTATCTTGTAGAATGAGGAAACTATTCTCTTCCAGAGCAGATGTTCAGCAATGTTGATCCAAATCTTCCTCCTCCTCCCTCTCCCTCTCCCCCTCCCTTTCTTCCTCCTCCTCCTCCTCCTCCTCTTTTTATTCTGAGGCCGTGTCTCTGTGTAGCCCTGGTTGTTCTGGAACTCACTCTGTAGACCAGGCTAGCCTTGAGCTCAGAAATCTGCCTGCCTCTGCCTCCCAAGTGCTGGGATTAAAGGCATGCGCCACCACTGCCTGGCTGATCCAAGTCCTTCTTAAAATGTGCCAAGTCCTCCCAGGTTGAGAGAGCCTTGCTGTGGCATAGACTTCATGGGTTTGGGCAATGAGTTGAACCTTGTAAACATGAAGCATATGCTATTTTGCCTCACTGTAACAAAGCCCGCTGTTCCAACTTGGTAAGTGTAGCTTTCTGCAGAGCATCCTTGAAATAGCAGTAGGTTCACTTCTCAGCTTCCGAGCCAGCTCATGTCTAAAACTCTCTGCCCCACCACCATTTAGCTCTCAGAACTTCACTGCTATTATTGTTGTTTTTTTTAAAAAGGTAATATTTACTAAGTGTTGTTGGCTAAAGTATTGGGGGGAATATTTAAAACTCTTTATTTTACTTATTATTATTGTATGTAGGCTGCATGTGAGTGTGTGTTTGTGTGTGAGAGATACTGTGTGTGTGTGTGTGTATAAGTGTGTGTGAATGAATGTGTGTGAGTGTATGTTTGTGAGTGTGTGTATGTATGTGAGTGTGTGTGTGAGTGAGTGAGTGAGTGTATGTTTGTGAGTGTGTGTATGTATGTGTGAGTGTGTGTGTGTGAGTGAGTGTATGTTTGTAAGTGTATGTATGAGTGTATGTGAATGAATGTGTGTATGTGTGTGTATGTGTGTGTGAGTGACTGTGTGTATGAGTGAGTATGTGTATATGTATGTGTGTGTGTGTAATTCTGTGTGTGTGCCTCAGCATGCATCTGTGGAGGTCAGAGAACCACTTCTTTTCAGGTCTTGGTTCTCTTCTTCCAGTGTGTGTTCTTCAAACTGAACTCAAGTCACCAGACTTGCATAGTTGCTGAGCCATGGTGGAGCCATCTTTGGACCGTCTGGTCTAAATCTTCCCTGTATGATTTGCCTTATTAGTTGCATAACCTTGAGTAGAATGTTATTCCCCAAGTTCATAGAAGACAGGCACTAACTTCAAGTGAATAAATTGCTAAGGTTACATCATCAGGAAGTGGGGAAGTTGGCTGGGGTCAAACACAAGCCTCGAAATTCTGAAGTGTTACCTTGTGCCCTGCTGCACTAGTTCAGTGTAGAACTCTTCCCAGAAACCATAATATAATAGCTGGGTGCAATCTCTAGTGAAAATGAATACATTTTCTTGATCGTTTGGAGACAGGAGCTGTTTTGGAGTAAGGAAACCCTCTGCAAATAGGTGCACAGGAGAGAGTGTTCTCTGTGTATCCAGCCTGGTTGAGGGGAATAGAATCTGGGTACCAGACAAAATCCTGCTCTCAAGGACCTGGTTTGGGAGATAAGATTTGCCCATTGGAAGCAATTAGGTAGGATAGCAATTAAATTCTACACCGAGCAGCTCAAGCAGCAGGTAGGAGAAATTGCTAGTTGAGGGAGGCACAGCAGCAAGACTTGGATTTACTGGCAGAGATTTGTGGTCAAGGCAGTGCTCGAGCGGAGCCTGGAGAATGGGAAAGTAAAGAAGAAACTGTAAGGAAAAATTCTAGGAGAAATTGCTGTTCTTGCCTTTTGTCTCCAGCAGCAAACGAACAGTGTGTTTCTCTGTTTTTCTCCATGTAGGAAAAGAAGATTTTTGTATCTTAAAAAATATCATCATATCATATGTGCATGCAAACATTCTCTCTCTCTCTCTCTCTCTCTCTCTCTCTCTCTCTCTCTCTCTCTCTCTCTCTCACACACACACACACACACACACACACACACACACACACACACGCACCAGTACAAAAAAAACCAAACAACCCTCCCCAAGATATCTTCTCATTTGCACTTGACTCAGAGCCTGTTCCCCTTCATCCTGGCGTGGCTGCTGCTATGGGCTCCTGGCATTCCAAAATGATGGGATCCCTGCAGTGCAGTCTACTTCAGCCTACCTTTTTTAGACCACTTGAAAGTTTTTCAATTTATTCAGCAGAATGTATCAGCCTGTCAGCTCCAGAGAGCTGATGCTTGCAGAAGATCTATCTTTCCTCTGCAGGTGGCACTGGCTGCCAATTTTTCTTTGGCGTGAGCTCTTGTTCCGAAGCAGCCCTCTGTGGTTTGAACACCAGTCACATTAGAGTTGATCTCCCTTCCCATCTCCAGCTGTATCTGGGTAATGGCTAACCTGCTGAGTGCGAGCAGAGAGAGATGCCTATTGTGTTATTTCTCTGCTTTGTGATTAGCAAATTACTTTTTGCTAAAACTGGGTCATCCCATTGCTGCCTTTTTTTTTCTTGCCTTAGCAATTTATCTGCCTCTATCATTTCCTGGATGTTGATATCAATGTCACTTTGCCTCAGATGCTGTGTCCCTCGAGCCCTTGGAGTCCCTGCTATCTGTCTTTCCTTTGATTATCTGCCATCCACTGTGCAGAATGGCTTCGGGCTCCTCCTGCTGTCTGTCCCCATCAGGCAAGCAATCCAGCTCAGCTGAAGAAGGCCTTCCTGGCTGGGCTTCAGGGCGTAGGCAGAAGTTTCCTCTGGGGTTGCCTGAGCCCTCTGCAAGGCTCACCCATTTACTTCTGGTAACACAGGACAAAGCTTAAAGGCAAAATGTACCCACTTCTGTTGGTCTTGTTCTGTAGGCTCTAGTGGCATTGACTCCAAGAAAAACCTCTTCTGTGAATTGGCTTTCTTTTCTCTTCCTATTCCCCTAATTTTCGAACGTCAATTTCTTGTTCATTCTCCCTGTTCAGCATGTTACTGGGTGGGAACTTCAAACACATGAATTATAATTCTAGATGGATTCCTTTTTCTTCTTACAAAATATTTAATTGTATTTTTAACGTGTGTGTCTGTGAGTACCCACAGAAGCCAGAAGATGTCAGATGCCCTAGAACTGAGTTTTTAGGCAGTTGTAAGCTGTCTATCTTGGGTGCTGGAAAGTGAACTTGAATCCTCTGGAAGAACAAGGCACGCTTTTAATCGCTAAGCAATCTCTCTTGCTGCTCAGGCTGATTCTTGAAGTCTATACTAAATTCTAGTAATGGAGAGATTAGAAAAGGCAATGAGTTTGAGGGAGGACCCTTGGGCATTAGAGACAGATGGGTTTTCATGCTATTTATAGGTGTCTTGTAAAACAGGCAGTGGGAGGATCTGGCTTCTGGTGGCCCAGTCTGTTTTTTAAACAAATAACAGTATTAACGAGGGCTGTACACTATTAATAAAACAGCTTAGGAAAGGAGTGGGGAATTATGGTAGCTAATGGTCTGAAGAGCATTTACCATAAACCTGATTTTATGACACATTTTGGAAGAGTGCTCTGAGCATAAATATTCACTCTCTGATGACACATTGCTCGTAAAGTCTGTTCCAAGGAATGTCTTTAGTCTACTATCTCAAATTACAGAAGACAAGAAAAGATTGCTTTCCTGTAGAGGGCAGTTCCTGCAGGCTTTTGGTATCCTTTTAATAGGATACCCTTAATCAAATTATTTCGACTAAAGGTCTACCCTTAGGAAAACTCACACTAAAGTGTTAAGGTCAACTCACTAAGAATATTTAAACTCTATGACAGATTGAGACACTCAATCAGTTGGTAAGTGTTGTATTTCTGGATTTAATTCTCTACTTCTAGAATTATGGTGTTTGGTCATTTAGTGCCATCACACTTAACATAAAGATGGCAGTTTCTCTCTTTTGTTCAAAGACACCAGCTGAGTCTTTCTCACAGATGCTGTTACTGGTAGGATCTCCTTTCCTCACGGCAGGTACCATGGACAGGGTCACCATTTCAGACAGAGCTAGCAAAACTGCCTCAGAAATGTTTTCTGCCCAATAAGTCCACTGGGGATTTTCAATTTAAATTTAATCTTTAACTGCGTTGGGAATCAACCCATGGCATGCCAGGTAGGGATTCTATCATGGAGTTTCACACCTTTGAAGAATCCTGGCTGTCCTTAAGCCAGGGATGGGCAGAAGAAGCTCTGTGTATTGCAACTCACAGAGCTGTTTCTCATAGCTGTTTCTCAATATTATGTCCTATTAGTTTGAGCTAGGCAATAAAAAGATTATGATGATTTTGAAGATGATAAAGTTTTAACTTTCCTTGAACTCAGATCTTCAGAGTGAGATTTAAAAAAAGATACTGTTTTGTGTGTGTCTGCAAAACGCTAAGGACAATCGTATTCACAAGAATAAATAAAACAAGTAAGTGCATATCATGTGTGTTCTTTTGTGATTGGGTTACCTCACTCAGGATGATATCCTCCAGATGTGGGGAATTGCAGGCTGGTCTCCAGTTGTGCTGAGGTCTGAACCCGGATGGTCATAATTCACCTTCATGACACAGTAGGCATTCCCTCATGTTCCTGGAACTCCAGCTCCTGCCTAAGGTACCACCTCCCACAGCCCCCACAAGAAAAGCATGGTCAGTAGTCACATAAGCAATGGCCCAAGCTTCTGACCGTCAGGCTAAACTCCTCCCCAGTTACCTAGGAACAGCGAAGACCATAAAACTGGCTGTTCAGCCCCCACCTCGCTCTCTTGCTCTCACTCCTTTGTTCTCTCACCCCTCATTTCTCTGACTACTCTCTCCTCTCTACTCTTTTCTCTTTGTCTTCTCTCCTCTCTTCTTTCTCTTTATCTTCTCCTCTTCTCTCTCTTTCTCTCTAGCTTTTCCTCTATCCTCTCTCTCTCTCTCTCTCTCTCTCTCTCTCTCTCTCTCTCTCTCTCTCTCTCTCCTACATTCTCTCTTTCTTCCTGCATCTCTATAATAGAGCTCTTAAACCATAGAGAGTCTCTACTCCATCAAGATCTGCTGCACACTCTGGTCAGTGTTGGGAACCTCTCCCCTTATCCCTCTCCTATAACCCTGAGGCAACAGGGTGTCACCTCGGGGTCCCCAGTCTGGGGCTGCCCCTTGTCCATGTCCTGCCGCGTGGGGTCAGAGGCTTAGATGCCCACCTGGGGCCGAGTGGAAAGCACCTGGCAATCTCCTTGGATTGGCCTGACCAGAGCATAGGAACTCCGGCCAGATGTGACCTATTTCTCCCCCAACTCTTCCCCAGGGCCTCCCCAGGGCCCCCTTTTTATTTTGTTCCCAACATCCAGATGCATCCATTTGCCTAAAAATTTCATAAATTCTTTGTTTTTAATAGCTGGGTAGTATTCCATTGTGTAAGTGTACCACATTTTATGTATCCACTCCTTTGTTGAGGGACATCTGGGTTCTTTCCAGCTTCTGGCTATTATAAATAAGGCTGCTATGAACATAGTGGAGCATGTGTTCTTATTACAAGTTCGAACATCTTCTGGGTATATGCCCAGGAGTGGTATTGCTGGATCTTCCAGTAGTACTATGTCCAATTTTCTGAGGAACAGCCAGACTGATTTCCAGAGTGGTTGTACCAGCTTGCAATCTCAGCAGCAATGGAGGAGTGTTCCTCTTGCTCATCATCCTCGCCAGGATCTGCTGTCACCTGAATTCTTGATCTTAGCCATTTTGACTGGTGTGAGGTAGAATCTCAAGGGTTGTTTTGAGTTGCATTTCCCTGATTATTAAAGATGTTGAACATTTTTTTCATGTGCTTCTCAGCCATTCAGTATTCCTCAGTTGAGATCTCTTTGTTTAGCTCTGTACCCCATTTTTAATGGGGTTATTTGATTTTTCTGGAGTCTAGCTTCTTGAGTTCTTTGTATATATTGGATATTAGTCCACTATAGGATTGGTAAAGATTCTTTCCCTATCTGTTGGTGGCCTTTTTGTCTTATTGACAGTGTCTTTTGCCTTACAGAAGCTTTGCAATCTTATGAGGTCCCATTTGTCAATTGTCGATCTGCTGTTCTGTTCATGAATTATTCCCCTATGCCCATATCTTTGAGGCTTTCCCCCACTTTCTCCTTTATATGTTTTAGTGTCTCTGGTTTTATGTAGAGTTCCTTAATCCACTTAGACTTGAGTTTTGTACAAGTAGATAAGAATGGATCAATTTGCATTCTTCTATATGATAACCACCAGTTGAGCCAACACCATTTGTTGAAAATGCTGTCTTTTTTCCTCTGGATGGTTTTAACTACTTTGTTAAAGATCAAGTGACCACAGGTGTGTGAGGTTCACTTCTGGGTGTTCAATTGTATTCCATTGATCTATCTGTCTGTCACTACCAGTACCATGCAGTTTTTATCACAATTGCTCTGTAGTACAGCTTTAGGTCAGGCATGGTGATTCCACCAGAAGTTCTTTATTGTTGAGAAGAGTTTTTGTTATCCTAGGTTTTTTTTTTTTTTTTTTTTTGTTGTTATTCCAGATGAATTTGCAAATTGCCTTTTCTAACTCAGTGACGAAATGAGTTGGAATTTTGATGGGGATTGCATTGAATCTGTAGATTGCTTTCGGCAAAATAGCCATTTTGACTATGTTAATCCTGCCAATCCATGAGCATTGGAGATCTTTCCATCTTCTGAGATCTTCTTTGACTTCTTTCTTCAGAGACTTGAAGTTCTTATCATACAAATCTTTCACTTCCTTAGTTAGAGTCACACCAAGGTATTTTATATTATTTGTGACTATTGTGAAGGGTGTTGTTTCCCTAATTTCTTTCTCAGCCTATTTATCCTTTGTGTACAGAAAGGCCATTGACTTGTTTGAGTTAACTTTATATCTAGCTACTTCACTGAAGCTGTTTATCAGGTTTAGGAGTTCTCTGGTGGAATTTTAATGGTCACTTATATATACTATCATATCATCTGCAAAAAGTGATATTTTGACTTCTTCCTTTCTAATTTGTATCCCCTTCATCTCCTTTTGCTGTTGAATTGCTCTGGCTAGGTCATCAAGTACTATGTTGAATAGGTAGGGAGAAAGTGGGCAGCCTTTTCTGGTTCCTGATTTTAGAGGGATTGCTTCAAGTTTCTCTCCATTTAGTTTGATGTTGGCTACTGGTTTGCTTTATATTGCTTTCATTATGTTTAGGTATGGGCCTTGAATTCCTGATCTTTCCAAGACTTTTATCATGAATGGTTGTTGGATTTTGTCAAATGCTTTCTCAGCATCTAACAAGATGATCATGTGATTTTTGTCTGTGAGTTTGTTTATATAATGTTGATGGATTTCTGTATATTAAATGACCCCTGCATCCCTGAGATGAAGCTTACTTGATCATAAGGGATGATTGTTTTGATGTGTTCTTGGATTCAGTTTGCAAGAATTTTATTGAGTATTTTTGCATTGATATTCATAAGGGAAATTGGTCTGAAGTTCTCTTTCTTTGTTGGGTCTTTATGTGGTTTCGTTATCAGAGTAAATGTGGCTTCATAGAATACATTGGGTAGAGTACCCTCTGTTTCTATTTTGTAGAATACTTTGAGGAGAATTGGAATTAGGTCTTCTTTGAAGGTATGATAGAACTCTACACTAAACCCATCTGGTCCAGGGCTTTTTTTTTTTTTTTTTTTTGGTTGAGAGACTATTAATGACTGCTTTTATTTGTTTAGGGGATATGGGACTGTTTAGATCATTAATCTGATCCTGATTTTACTTTGGTGCCTGGTATCTATATAGAAAAATTTCCATTTCACCCAAATTTTCCAGTTTTGTTGAGTATAGCCTTTTGTAGAAGGATCTGATGATGTTTTGGATTTCCTCAGGTTCTGTAGTTATGCCTCCCATTTTATTTCTGATTTTGTTAATTAGGATGCTGTCCCTATGCTCTCTAGTGAGTCTTGCTAAGGGTTTATCTACCTTGTTGATTTTCTCAAAAAAACAGCTCCTGGTTTGTTTGATTTTTTGAATAATTCTTTTTGTTTCCACTTGGTTGATTTCAGCCCCGAGTTTGATTATTTCCTGCAGTCTACTCCTCTTGGGTTAATTTCCTTCCTTTTGTTCTAGAACTTTTAGGTGTCCTGTCAAGCTTGCCAGTGTATGCTCTCTCTAGGTTTTTTTTTTTTTTTGGCAGCACTCAGAGCTATGAGTTTTTCTCTTAGGACTTGTTTCATTGTGTCCCATAAGTTTGGGTATGTTGTAGCTTCATTTTAATTACACTCTAAAAAGTCTTTCATCTCTTTCTTTATTTCTTCCTTGACCAAGTTATCATTGAGTAGAGTGTTGTTCAGTTTCCACGTGAATGTTGACTTTCTATTATTTATGTTGTTATTGAAAATCAGCCTTAGTCTGTGGTGATCTGATAGGATGCTTGGGATAATTTCAATATTTTTTTTTAATCTGTTGAGGCCTGTTTTGTGACCAATTTTATGGTTCATTTTGAAGAATGTCCCATGGGATACTGAGACAATGGTAAAGTCTTTTGTTTTAGTATAAGATGTTCTGTATATGTTAAATCCATTTGTTTCAAAATTTCTGCTTCTTTCAATGTGTCTGTGTTCATTTCTATTTCCAGGATCTGTCCGTTGATGAGAGTGGGGAGTTGAAGTCTCCCACTATTATTGTGTGAGGTGCAATGTGTGCTTTGAGCTTTACTATAGTTTCCTTAATGAATGTGGCTGCCCTTGAATTTGGAGCATAGATATTCAGAATTTGGAGTTCATCTTAGAAGCTTTTTACCTTTGATGCATATGAACTTTCCCTCGTTTTCTTTTTATGATAACTTTGGGTTGGAAGTCGATTTTATTGGATATTAGAATGGCTACTCCAGCTTGTTTCTTCAGACCATTTGCTTGGAAAATTGTTTTCCAGCCTTTCACTCTGAGTTAGTGTCTATCTTTTTCCTTGAGGTGGGTTTACTGTATACAGCAAAATGTTGAGTCCTGTTTATGTAGCCAGTTTGTTAGTTTATGTCTTTTTATTGGGGAATTGAGTCCATTGATATTAAGAGATATTAAGGAAAAGTAATTGCTTCTTGTTATTTTTGTTGTTATAGTTTGGATTCTGTTCTTGCAGCTGTCTTCTTTTAGGTTTGTTGAAGGGTTACTTTCTCTTTCTTTCTTTCTTTCTTTCTTTCTTTCTTTCTTTCTTTCTTTCTTTCTTTCTTTCTTTCTTTCTTTCTTTCTTGTTTTCTTTTTATTTGTTTTTTTTTTTTCAGGACACGGTTTCTC
Source organism: Mus caroli (assembly GCF_978045245.1). Taxonomy (NCBI): domain Eukaryota; kingdom Metazoa; phylum Chordata; class Mammalia; order Rodentia; family Muridae; genus Mus; species Mus caroli. The sequence continues at coordinate 30,039,665 of NW_028227256.1, read as the reverse complement.
TGTATAGCCCTGGCTGTCCTAGAACTCACTTTGTAGACCAGACTGGCCTCAAACTCAGAAATCCACCTGTCTCTGCCTCCCAAGTGCTGTGATTAAAGGTGTGGGTCACCACCACCTGGCACTCTCTTGCTTCTTCTAGGGCGTAATTTTCCTCCTTGTTTTTGGAGTTTTCCCTTTAATATCCTTTGAAGGGCTGTATTCGTGGAAAGATATTGTGTGAATTTGGTTTTGTCATGGAATACTTTGGTTTCTCCGTCTATGGTAATTGAGAATTTTGCTGGGTATAGTAACATGGGCTGGCATTTGTGTTCTCTTAGGGTCTGTATAACATCTGTCCAGGATCTTTTGGCTTTCATGGTCTCTGGTGAGAAGACTAGTGTAATTCTGCCTTTGTATGCTACTTGACCCTTTTCCCTTACTGCTTTTATTATTCTATCTTTATTTAGTGTGTTTGCTGTTCTGATTATTATGTGACAGGAGGAATTTCTTTTCTGGTCCAGTCTATTTGAAGTTCTGTAGGCTTCTTGTATGTTCATGGGCATCTCTTTCTTTAGGTTAGTGAAGTTTTCTTCTATAATTTTATTGAAGATATTTCCTGGCCCTTTAAGTTGAAAATCTTCATTCTCATCTATACATATTATCCTTAGGTTTCGTCTTCTCATTGTGTCCTGGGTTTCCTGGATGTTTTGAGTTAGAATCTTTTTGCATTTTGCATTTTCTTCAATTGTGTGTCCATGTTTTCTATGGAATCTTCTTCACCTGATTTTCTCTCTTCTTCTCTGGTATTCTGTTGCCGATACTCGCATCTATGGTTTGTTATTTCTTTCCTAGGATTTCTATCTCTAGAGTTGTATCCCTTTGGGTTTTCTTTGCTTCTACTTCCATGTTTAGATCTTGGATGTTTTTATTCAATTCTATCACCTGTTCAGTTGTGTTTTCCTGTAATTCTTTAAGAGAATTTTTGTGTTTCTTCTTTAAGGACTTCTACCTGTTTACCAATGTTCTCCTGCATTTCTTAATTATGAATTAAGAAATGCCCTTCTTAAAAATCCTCTACCAGCATTATGAGATGTGATTTTTTAATCTGAATCTTGTTTTTCAGGTGTGTTGGGGTATACAGGACTTGCTGTGGTGGGAGTACTGGGTTCTGATGATGCCGAGTGGTCTTGTTTTCTGCTAGTAAGATTCTTCACTTTGCCTTTCACCATCTCATAATCTCTGGTTTTGGTTGTTCTAGTTGTGTCTGGCTGGAGCTTGTTCCCCCTATGATTCTGTTAGCTTCTGTCAGCACTCTTGGGAGTCCTACTCTCTCTTGAGTCTCAGTGGTCAGAGCACTCTCTGCAGGCAAGCTCTCCTCTTGCAGGGGAGGTGCACAGAGGTCTGGCATTCAGCTATGCCTCCTGGCTTAAGTTGAAGGCCCGAAGGGACCCTGTCCAAGAAGCTTTGTTGCTTCTATGGCCCATGTGCTCTCTGCACTGATTGGTCTCTGAGAGACTTGGGATACAAGATGGAGCTCTCACCCAGTTCCTGGGGTCAGAGCCCTCCCTGGAGGCCGACTCTCCTCTGGTGGGGTAGGTGTCTAGACATCTGGGTCTCAACTCTGATTCCTGGCTGAAGACGAAGGCCCAAAGGGACCCTATGGAAGAAGCTTTGTTGCTTCTGTGGTCAGTGGGCTCTCCTGTGTGGACTGCTCTCTGAGAGACCCAGCATACAAGATCAGTACATTTTTTAATATACTGATTAATTATATATAAAACATATAAAGTACTCTAAAATGAGTAAATAAAATTTAGATGACTTATATCAATGAGAACTTCAAATAGTTTAGGAAAAGGTAATTACTAATAATAAATAATATAAATTCAGAAGCTAGACATGTCTCCGTGGTTTGGTGCTCTTATAGCAAATCTAGGTTTGGTTCCTGGCAAGCTCATAGCAACTTATACCCTCCTGTAACTCCAGTTCCAGTTCCTTCTTCCAGCCTTTCCTGGCTCCTGTATGCACATGTTGCACATAAGCTCATGCAGACACAAACACATATGCATGAATCAAAATTTAATAGAAGGAAAATGTAAGTTTATAGTCCTAATTATTGTATTAAGGAACTAAATTTTGGCAGCTAGGTTATTATCATCTTAGTCTTTTTCTTTGAAAACAATTCCATACAATATAATTTATCATGTTTTCCCCTTTCCCAATTTCTTCCAGATCCTTCCCACCTCCTTCCTGCTTCCACCCAGATCCTGCCCACCTAATTCCAAATCTCCACACCCTTTCTTTCCCCTGCCCACCACACAAAAAATTAGGTTAAAAAAAGCACAAGAAACACACACACACACACACAGAGAGAGAGAGAGAGAGAGAGAGAGAGAGAGAGGAATAGAACAAAAAGAAAAAAGAGAAAATCTCATAGAAACACAAAATAGGAAACCATAATATGCAACCAAATACTATTGAGATTGCTCTGTGTTGACAATGGGTACAAGGCCTATCCTTATATAGGCTACTATACCCAGTGAGACTCTATTGGAGAAAACTAATTTTTCCTTTGCAAGTCTTGGCAACTGTGATAGGTTCTTGGTAAAGGGAGCTCTCATCCCTTTCCCCATCTCCATGCTGGGACCTCATCTGTCTTGAACTTAAACAGGCCCTGTTCATATTCCTGCAGTCTCTGTAAATCCACCAGTAAATTGATTCTGTTGTGTCTGGAAGACACTGTTTTCCTAGAGGCAGCTATCCTCTCTGGCCCTTACAATCTTTCTGCATTCTTATCTACTCAGCCCCCCGCTCCATTGCCTGATGGGAGGGGTTTGGTGAAGACATCTCATTTAAGACTGATTATTCCAGAATTTCTCATTCTCTTTATATTGTCTAGTTGTGGATATTTGTGTTAGTTCCCATATACTTCAAAAGGACATGTCTCTGATGGTAGCATGGCGAGGCACTGATCTATGGGTATAGCACAATATTATTAGGAGTCATTTTATTGCTATGTTCCTTTAGCAGAACAGTAGTATTTGGTTTTCCCCTAGGCTGATGGTCTATCTAGTCTTGGATTATTGACTACTTGAGCAGAGTCATGGCTTTCACCTTTTTGAGTGAGCCTTGAATTCGATCAGACAGTGGCTGGTTACTCCTACAATATTTGTGCCCCTATTTCACCAGGATAGCTTTCAAAGAGGTCACCATTGTAGAATACAGGATTTGTACCTGAGTTCATGTTTATCTTTCTCCTCTGGTAGCATGCAGACTAAATTCCATGAGCTTGAACACTAGTTAGTGGAAGTGAACCTTCTGCTTAGGCACCAACACAACATCTCCACATTCAATGAGATATGTAAATGTTCTCTTCAGAAATAATACCTTCTCATCATTTTGTGGAGAACAGCCAAGAGCCTGAGATATTTGGGAGTATTCATGGAACCCTTTGAGCCAATAACTCAACTAGATGTGACGCATTCCAAGAACTGGGGGTTTCACTTTGTGGCATGAGATGTCCAGATGGGGCATTGTATACCCCATTATACAATTATACATTATACATTACTCTAGTTAGATTTATATATTGTAAGAAGCTTCTATAGTTATAGGTTTGCACATAGCTCTTCAAATGTCCTTTAGTGTTAACTGTCCCATGGAATAGTCCCTCCTTTATTATTCTTTTTTTTTTTAATCTCCCTCTCCATTGAATCCTTCCATTCCACTCCTCCATGTCTCTTCATAACTATTTATTCTATTTCCTTTTTTGGATGATCTCCCTTCCCCCCGGCCCCTTATTCCATATCCAAACTCTGTTACTGTATGGATTGTAGCATCCCTATCAAAGACTTAAAAAGCTAATGTACAAATGTAAGAGAAACATGCAATACACACACATGGGGTTGAGGTCATTTCACTCAGGATGATGTTTTTTTTCTAGTTCTATTCATTTACCTGTCATTTTCATCATTTTATTCACAGCTGAATAAATACTTCATTGTGTGAATGCACCAAATTTTTTATCATTAATTCATCAATGACTTTTTTTTATGTAATTTCTAATTTATAGCTTTTATGAAAAGGGCAGCAATGAATATAGATAAGCAAGTACTTCTATAGTAGACTGTCAAGTCCTTTGGGCATATATCTAAGAATAAGATAGCTACATCTTGAGGCAGTTTGTGGTGGTTTGAATATGATTGGCCCAGGAAGTGACACTATTAGGTGTGGCCTTCAAAAGAACACACATGGTATACACTCATTGATAAGTGGGTATTAGCCCAGAAGCTCAGAATACCCAAGATACAATTCATAGACCACATGAAACTCAAGAAGAAGGAAGACTAAAGTGTGGATACTTCGATCCTTCTTAGAAGGGGGAACAAAATCCCCATGGGAGGCGATACAGAGACAAAGTGTGAAGCAGAGACTGAAGGAAGGCAATTCAGAGACTGCTCCACCTGGGATCCATCTCATATACAGTCACCAAACCCAGACACTATTGTGGATGCCAACAAGTGCTTGCTGAAAGAAGTCTGATATAGCTGTTTCCTGATAGGCTCTACCAGTGCCTGACAAATCCAGAGGTAGATGCTCCCAGCCAACCATTGGACTGAGCACAGGGTCCTCAATGGAGAAGCTAGAGAAAGGAGCCAAGGAGCTGAAGAGGTTAACAGCCCCATAGGAGGAACTAAAACATTAGACCAAGATGTACAACTCTCAGCTTCTTCTCCAGCTCCAGGCCCTTCCAAGACACTGCTGTGCTTTGTTCCATGCTGATAAGAGACTCATCCCTAGAACCTCTAAGCCAGCCCCAATTAAATGTTTGCCTTTATATGAATTCCCACGATCATGGTGTCTCCTCACAGCAATAGAAACCAGAACTAATACACAGATCTACCCCAGTTTCCTAGGGAACTGCCACACTGATTTCCATAGTAGGTGTATAAGGTCAGACTCCTACCCCCAATGAGTAAGTGTTTCTTTTTCCCCTCATCCTGTCCAGAAGAAGATGTCATATGTTTCGGCCATTCTGACTGGTGAGGGTGAAATCTCAAAGTAGGCTTGATTGGCATTTCCCTGATGACTGAGGATGTTGTACATTTTTAAAAAAGTGCTTCTCAGCCATTTGTGTTTCATTTTTTTTTTTGAGAATTCTTTGCTTAGTTGTTCTTTGTCCCATTTTTAAGTGGGTTATTTGTTTTCTCAATGTTCAGTGTTTTTTGTAGTTCTTTATATATTTTAGACATTAACTTTCTATCAGATGTGCAACTGGTAAAATTATTTTCCCAGTGTGTGGCCTGCTGCCTTGCCTAAATGATGGGCGCATGATACCTAAAAACTTTTGCCATACAAAAGCTTTTTAAATTCATGAATTTGCATTTATTAATTATTGTTCTTAGTGCCTGTGCTACCAGTGCTCTGTTCAGAAAGTCTTTTCCTGTCCAATAATTTTAAGACTACTCCTCCTTCCCTTCTTCATATTAGTCTTATAACACTGCATGTCATTTTTTTTTTTTTTGCCAGTTTTGCTTCATTCACATTTACATTGTTAGGATCAGATTTAGTTGTTACAAGAGCATTTTAGATAATTTGACTTGTTTACCAGAATATTGCAGTTGAGACTAAACAACAACTTGCCCATCCGGATAGCTAGTCATACTTCAAGTCCAATATCTACTTAACTCGAGGCAAATAAATAGCTTAATTAATTTATATTATGAAGCTACACTTTTTTTTTTTAAGAAATATCATCTCTTACATGTGCTAGTGACTTTCTCAAGAATAGAGAAAACTGGGAGTGTTTGCTTGAATGTTAAAGGCTAGAAAATAGGGGCAAATCTTAGTTCTTCTTACAAATACATGCTAGAGCGGAAATATCACCATTCATTGTCTCACCTCATGATAACTGTTTTGTGTACTCCCGAGAGAAGAACAGCACCTTGACTAATACTATTTTAACTTATAGATACTTCTATTTGTAAATTAAAGACTAAATATTTAGAAGAAAAAGCTATAATGAATTTCATCATCATCTTAACAGTTTTTCTTTTTTTTTCTGGTTGTTGTTTTTTTTAAATTGTTTTTATTATTATTTTTATTAGGTATTTTCTTCATTTACATTTCCAATGCTATCCCAAAAGTCCCCCATACCCTCCCCTCCCCCACTCCTCTACCCACCCACTCCCACTTCTTGGCTCTGGTGTTCCCCTGTATTGAGGCATATAAAGTTTGCAAGACCAATGGACCTCTCTTTCCACTGATGGCCGACTAAGCCATCTTCTGATACATATGCAGCTAGAGACACAAGCTCCAGGGGGTACTGGAGCTTGTGTTGTTCCACCTATAGGGTTGCAGACCCCTTTAGCTCGTTGGGTACTTTCTCTAGCTCCTCCATTGGGGGCCCTGTGATCCATTCAATAGCTGACTGTGAGCATCCACTTCTGTGTTTGCTAGGCCCCGGCATAGCCTCACAAGAGACAGCTATATCAGGGTCCTTTCAACAAAATCTTGCTAGTGTATGCAATGGTGTCAGCGTTTGGAGGCTAATTATGGGATGGATCCCTGGATATGGCAGTCTCTAGGTGGTCTATCCTTTCATCTCAGCTCCAAACTTTGTCTCTGTAACTCCTTCCATGTGTGTTTTGTTCCCAATTCTAAGAAGGCACAAAGTGTCCACACTTTGGTTTTCGTTCTTCTTGAGTTTCATGTGTTTTGCAAATTGTATCTTATATCTTGGGTATTCTAAGTTTCTGGGCTAATATTCACTTATCAGTGAGTACATATCATGAGAGTTCTTTTGTGATTGGGTTACCTCACTCAGGATGATGCCCTCCAGGTCCATCCATTTACCTAGGAATTTCATAAAAAAATTCATTTAATTTCATTAAAAATTCATTCTTTTTAATAGCTGAGTAGTAGCTGGCAAGGATGTGGAGAAAGAGGAACACTCCTCCATTGTTGGTGGGAGTACAAGCTTGTACAACCACTCTGGAAATCAGTCTGGCGGTTCCTCAGAAAATTAGACATAGTACTACCGGAGGATCCCGCAATACCTCTCCTGGGCATATATCCAGAAGATGTTCCAACTGGTAAGAAGGACACATGCTCCACTATGTTCATAGCAGCCTTATTTATAATAGCCAGAATCTGTTTGTTTTTTTTTAATCAGAAAAATCCCATACAATATATTTTGTATATCTATTTTTTATTGGGAAAAGTAATAGTAGTTTTCTTTAGGTATCTTGTTTTTCTTCCTGTCTTCTAAAGCATAATGCTTGAAGAAGATGACAGCTTTTTCTCACAAAGATATCAAGGTTTCCCAGTGTTACTCAATGGTATCTGCAGGAACAACTGCTAGAAGAAACATCTTCCGATTGTGACTTACAGTCTTTTAAGGCATGTCACAACTCTTCAACTTTGTTTGTATAAAAGGGCCTAATGTCAGGAGGTGTCCATTCTTTTTATTTTATTTTTATTAGATGTCTACTTTATTTACATTTCAAATATCTCCTTTCCTGGTTTCCCATCTGAAAACCTCCTATTCTCCCCCCCCCCTCTAACCCACTCACTCCTGCTTCCTGGCCCTGCCATTTCCCTACACTGGGGCATAGAACCTTCATAGGACCAAGGGCCTCTCCTCCCATTGATGTCCGACTAGGCCATCCTCTGCTACATATGCAGCTGGAGCTATGAGTCACTCAATGTGTACTCTTTGGTTGGTGGTTTAGTCCCTGGGAGCACTGGGGCTACTTACTGGTTAGTTCATATTATTGTTCCTCCTATGGGGCTGCAAACCCCTTCAGCTCCTTGAGTCCTTTCTCTAACTTCTTCATTGGGACCCTGTGCTCAGTCCAATGGATGGCTGTGAAGATCTACCTCTGTTTTTGTTAGGCACTGGTGGAGCCTCTCCGGTGACAGCTATAACAGGCTTCTGTCAGTAAGCACTTGTTGGCATCCATCCAGAGGTGTCCATTCTTTTTTTAGTATATGTGCTGTCGAAGCGAGCACTAGAGGTGTCCATTCTTAAGACTGAAGTTTGTTAAGATTTTTATCCTGTCTTCTTTTGTAATTGTGTGAAGTCAGCATGAGTGTTTGGGGACTAGTACAATAAAACTCTCATCCTCCACAGATTCTGATGATCAGTCATCTTCTTTTTCTTGGCTTATGAGTTTCAGACACAGTTTGTTAGATGTATTCTATTCACGGATTACATATCCCCCCAGACATCAAGCAGATTTTGAATTCCCCTGTAGTTCGAGAATCGCATCTTTTTATTTTTATTTGTCAAAGTGCTATTCAGCTTTTTTTCCTCTGGCATTAAGAAAAATGTATCAAACTCTATTAATGTTTTCTATGACCTTCCTCAGATGAAGGTAAGGAAATAAACTTTTTTTTTTTATCCCCCAAAATCAATTCAAATTATGCTTAGGAAAGCACTGAGTGAAGCGCCCTGTGATGAGAGTGGACACTTCACTTTCCTGAGAGGAGGTGTAATGAATGGGCTGATGTGGACATTGATCAGCAGTGAGACTTAGGGGTGTCTATGGATCCTCATTGTAGATTCTGTAGGAAATTAAAATCAAAATTGATAAAAAGACTCTCTGTCTTTAGCTAATGTGCTTCTCTGTACTTTAGGTTACAGTTTTTGTGTGTCTCTTCAGTATTCATGCTTAAACCAGTGGCTTCCAAACATTACTGCCTGCCAAAGTCAGGATGGACAGGGAAGGAAATCCACCACTTAAATTTCTCTGTGAGACTCTAGTAATGAGCTAGAACTGGATATAGCTGTTGAGATGGTCAACTCTCTATGTTACTATAGCAAATAGAAAGGAAAGAAAGAAACTGACTTATAGGCAGAATTTCAGGCAATCATATTATTAAAACATGCACTAGAGAATATTTCTTTCACTGTACCTGCTAAGTGAGATATTTCTAGATGAAGCAATGAGACTTTATTCCTAGGTGACAAACCTGGCAGATTTACTGAGTGGGTGCTATGAGAAGGCAGTCAGGAAGGGAACTAGAGGGATAGCATCCTTCCTGTCCTGGCAAGATATTTGTAATTTGTAAGGGTTTCTTGTGTTGGGCTATGTGAGATCTTGCATAGATGGGATATCTTTAAACCACAAGGGTCCATGATGTGGAAGACTATGAAAGCCAAAGGCCCAAGTAGAACAGTTGTCTGAATTTTCAATGGGATAAAAACATAATTGTGTGGTGAAAAGATGTCCAGGAGCCCACAAAATCTCCTTGAGGAAAAGCCAGCCACTATTAAGGATCATTTTCTGAAAATCCTTTTACCAAACAGTGGTACCTGCCACTGTCCATATACTTTCCCTTAATCCTCTCCCCTGTGGGTCCTAGGAGTTTTAAATCTTGTGGAGGAAAAGGAGTAGAATTGCGCTTAGGGTATGAGAAGGGTCACACTACCCAACTCTTCCACTGGAAGTGGTCAGCCTAGGCTTAAAGAAGTATGGCAGAGAAGCAACATCATGTTTTGATTATTAAATTAACTATCATAATGTACCCCATTGAATTATTTATAAAGAGATTTCTACCATGCAAGGGTATGTTAAAAAACAACCAAACAACAAGCAAACAAAAATCAAAGATAGTACATAAGAAGAAAAGTTGTGTTTTAATCATATTATTTTATATTTGTTCAGTGTAGCAACTTTAAACGGTGGGTTGTAGAAACATCTGCAAATATTTATATGCCCTGGGTGAGATGTGAAGAAGCTGAAGGCTGGTGAGAGCTAGAGTCACTAAAGTAGTAAAGTTCTGGACCTAGAAAACTAGAGGCAGGTGGGTAAGACCAAAGGCTCCCATTTTGAAAATCAGTGTGATACCACAATATGGACCTGGGCAGTGCAGGAGTGTATAATTGCTCTGCAGGAATTGAAGTAGAAACTTAAGGGTTTTTTGGAAAGTTGATTGGATGGTGTTTTGCTGAGGCAAACACATGAAGGAATGCTTCATTGAAGTGGACACAGACTCGTGAAGGAATGTTTCACTGAAGCAGACACAAGAGAGGATGTCTGCTAAAGCAAATATGTGAAAGGATACGTGATGAAGGATTCTTTGGTAATGACACACATGTATTGGTCTGCCTTACACTTCATAATTGAGCTGCATTTGCTGGGACACCATAGAGAGAAGCGTACCAAAAAACTGGTAGTGGTGTGCTGCAGTTTGTTGCCAAGGACTCCGGTTGATTGGATGCATGTGCTTAGGGAAGACCTGTGCTGAGGTAAGAGCTGTTCTGAGGAAAGGCCCATGCTGGACACATGATGTTTGAAGGGTATAAGTAGGACTCCATAGAGTGACAGAGGCAGAGGCTGGCTTGGTGGTATAGATAGCTATGCAATGCTTGTGGGTCCTGCATCTTCCCTGGTCTTCAATTCCTAAGAGTGGCACAACTGAGAACTCCTAGAGATCCTCCTGGTCCCTCCTGCTGACTTGAGCCAAGGCTGAGGCCTGGCTGTCTCTGCAAGGTTGTGTCATTGCTGTTGCTAACCTGACTCTATGGAACTGGACTGCTGGTGTATCAGTGTGATGTTTGCCAGTAGACTGAGCTGCCACAGCTGACCTGTGAACTGAACCGCTGATTTCCAGACAACACAGATGGGAGTTGCTCCAAAGAACCTTTCTAAACACTTCCATTGTATCCTTTTTCTTCTGCTACCTCTGGTGAACAGTGGATTATAAGTTAGAGGTTAGAGTATTTAAGAACCATCATTAAAAATAGGTTTTGAAAAAAAACTTAGTTACAGAAATGATTTTGGACCTTTCCATACACAAGGCCACCTCTTCTGCCATGCCGTCCTTATTCATCTGATGCTACCCTTGAGGGCAAGGTAAGGCTAGTGGGGCATTTACAACTCTGGCATCGTTTAAATAAAGGCTGAGTCAACTGAAAAGACAGCTTAAATGATTAGGTGAGTGTAGGTTTTGAGCTGTGCTTAGTTACAGTATTTGCATGGTGAGTAATTAATTACTGGTGTTGGCAGTGGAAGAAACATCAGTGAGGTATGTAGTTATTGAAAAAGTCACAATGGGGAAACATGTAGCTTGGTTTGAGGGAAACCAGTAGAACTTTGTGAAGAGGAAGAGCAATCAGACAACTTCTGTGGGTTATTTCATTCACTAATTCTCAGGACAGCACTATTGATTTTACATCATTTTTGCTTTTGGATAAAGAAGGATCTGGTATGAGGAAGGAGGGAAGCTGCCTTGGTTTGGAGTGTAGGAGTCATAGAATGGCTGGTATGGGAAAAGCCTGTGGTCATTACAGAGATTTCTCTCACCTTCTCATCTCCCCCTCTGTCTGTCTATCTATCTATCTATCTATCTATCTATCTATCTATCTATCTATCTATCTATCTATCTATGTATCTATCTATCTATGTATCTATCTATCTATCTATCTATCTATCTATCTATCTATCTATCTATCTATCTATCTATCTATCCACATAGCTGTCATATCTATCATCTATCTACCTATCTATATCTATCATCTACCTATCTATATCTTTCTCTCTCTCTCTTTCTTTCTTTCTTTCTTTCTTTCTTTCTTTCTTTCTTTCTTTCTTTCTTTCTTTCTTTCTCTCTCTCTCTCTCTCTTTCTCATCTTTCTCTATTATCTATCTATCTATCTATCTATCTATCTATCTATCTATCTATCTATCATCTCTCATCTGTCTATCTATTGTCAATCAATCAATCACTCATCTATCTACTTATTAAAATTGGGTTTTACTGTTAACCCAGGTTGGCTCCAAATACATGAGCCCCTTGCACAACCTCTCAGTGGGGCCCAGGAATGTGCTGCTATACCTGGCCTGTTCTCCCCTGCCTCCACCCTCTTTTTCCTCCAGGACTTGTAATAGAAACCAGAATCTATTTTCTCTGAGGGAAGTCATAACAACTAGAATTCTTCTTTACAACCATCCATAAAAATCTAGCAATACCACCCTGGCATCCTTTCCTTCCTGTGTAAGAGCTGGCCATAAAGAGAATCTTTGTTCTATGATAATAGACCAAACACTCTTCTTCCAGTGGAGTCATGTTCTGTATGTGGGAGAGAGGAAAGACCTGCAAAAACCAGTTTTGCTGGCTTCCTTACCCAATTGTTAATTAGAGGACACGTCCTTTTTGTCTAGTTGCATTGCTATAGGCTTCAATAAATGTAAATCCAAAGCCAAGTTTTTCTCTGGATCTTTGGATATTCATTATGAAAGTTCCTGTGTGATGAACAAAAATCAATGAGCAAATAAAGGAATTTATTATTTTTTTTGTTAATCTGTCTCTTATTATAGGAATGTTGGCTATCATTGCTAGGATGAAGGGTGGGAAGCAGCAACCTTTTTGATCCCCATTAATCGCAAACCCTTGTTTTTCCAGCCTTTGAGTCTGTATAATATGATTTTATGTTTCAGCATCTTATTGAGTCCCAGCTCTTTTATGTGCGTGCTTGGGAATCCCATTGAGAAGAACCCCCTCCCTCAATCCCTCACACAACAACCAATCAACAAAAGAAAACATCTAACACCACTGAAATAAAAGAAAAAATTTCCCAGAGACCCAGCTGTCAAAACACACCATGTAAACCACACAGTTGGTTCTGCAGTGGTTGTTGGCAGGGTCGGGGGCTGTTAAGACAGCAAGAAACCCCAGAAACAGTTCTGAAGCTCTATCTATTCCTCCAGGAGCTTCAGAAGCTAGTACCATCTAGGAAGTGAAAGGGTGCTCAGACACTTTATTATCCTGAAAGGAATCTGACAGTTCTTACAGTTTTTCGTTGTATTGGTTTTGGAGGCAAAAGATAAGGATAGTCACAGCTTTTACACAATCAGAAGCAAAAACCCCATGCTAAGATCTCTTTAAGCTAAGCAGAGTATGTTTTCAAAGATTTGTCTAAGCAAAAACCAGATAGGTACCATCCCAGGCACTAATAACCTATGGTAGCAGGGCTGGAGAGATGGCTCAGTTAAGAACACTGGATGATTTTTCGAGGACTCAGTTTTATCCCCATTGCTCACATGACACCTCTAAACTGTCTATAAACCAGGTTTCAGGAGACCATGATGTTTTCTTCTGTTCTCTGTGAGCACACATGGTACACAGACATACATGCAGGCAAAACATTCATCTGTATAAAAATCAATAAAAAATGTATGGAAGCAATAAGTTTGCAGAGGAATATATTCAACTACACAGATACATGGAGGCCTTAAAAATATCACGACATTGTTTTGTAAAGAGTATAAAGTCTTCTAACTTTCCATTTTAAGATACATGATATGAGTATGCCCAGTGTATTAGGATAAACATAGCCTGTGGGTTTTGGTGTTTGAACTATGCTATGGTTCTGAGTGTATGAACTAACACACAAGGATGTGCTGGACTTGAATTGAACTGTTGGGATGTACAAGCCTGACTACAGGCAAGGTGTTCTGTGGTGTGGAGCTTAGGTGTGATGTATGTACGGTAAAACTGATGAACCCAAGGGGAAATCGTTAATCAGTATTTGATTATGTGTGTGTGTGTGTGTGTGTGTGTGTACACGACATTTAGAATGCTTTTTTGGTTTCTGTGGACATATGTGTTCCTACTTGTCCTATGTGGAGCATGTGCATATGTGCATGCAGCATTCATGGAGGGCAGCAGAGGGCTCTAGATTCCCTGGAGCTGGAATTGAAACAGTTTTGAGCTTGTCGTGGGAGCTGGGAGCCAAACTTGGTTCCTCTATGAGAAGAGTGAACATTCTTGACTCCTGAACAGCCTCTCTAGCTGTTCCTTATTCATTCTTTTTTTTTTTGCAGCAGATTGTGTTTCAAAAGTGAGTTGTATCTCCCACTGGCCATGCTTTTACACAAGCATTTTACCACCCCCTTACCAAGAAGTGGAGTCCATTCTTCATTCTCTGGGTATCTCATTTGTGTAGTGATTAAGGGTCTTTATAGGATTTACCTCACAAAAGCCTTACACTAGCTACACAGGGACGAGCCTTATGTTATAAATGAGAAGGCTATCAAGGCAGCAAGGTAATGGTGTTCCCAGGAGAAACATTCATAAGGTGAGAATTGAAAGGAAATGCAACAGAACTTTAGCTCATGTACAGACAACAACCAGGAAATGCTATTAGAATTTCAAATGTTTTATTTTTGTGCTTTTCAGTTTTATATTTCTTTTTCTTATTTCACCCAGAAAAGATAAGCCTCAGAATGAGATCATAAATATTTTCCTGCATTTTCTAATTATTTAAAAAAAGAATTATTTTATTTTGGTTATGTATATTTGTGTGCATCTCTGTGTGGTTATGTGTACATGTAGGCAGTATCCATATATGCTAGAAGAGGGGTCCCATCCCCTAGGACTGAACTTACATGTGGTTGTGAGCCACCCAACACGAGTGCTGGAAACAGAACTCAGGTCCCCTGAAAGAGCATCAGACATCTTTTTGGCATGATTTTTATCTTCTTTTAATTTTAAAGAATATTTTCTATCATTTCTAAAATTCTTTCTCCTTTCATCTTGTAATTTTACTATTTTTTTTATTTTAGTTCCCAGTTTTGTTTCTAAGTTTTGTGTATAAACTTTCATTTTTTTCACAATAGAAAAATTTCTAAGATACTGATCTCTGAATATCTGATTCTTAAGATGTTAATAACCCCCTCCCCATCTCCCATCCCAAATAACTACTAGTTTTTATGTTGGATTCTTCTCGTGGTGAGATTGAACCTAGACCAGCCCTCACTCAGCATGGTGTTTCATTAATGCATCATCTTGTGTAGTTTTGGGGTGGTATGTAGGATTTTTAAGTTATTTTTTAGGCTAGCATAGGGATTCATTATGGTGTCTTTATATGAATGCATAATACTTTGTTTATTCATTAGTCTTCCTCACTACTCTCCTCTTGGCCATGCCTCTTTCCAGCTCATTCCAGGCTCCCCAGTTAGACTTTCTGCCTTCTTACCACTTGCATTTCAGCTCCTTATCTTTCACCTCCCTTAAGGATGCTCCTTTGTTTCCAATGATCCTAGTTTCAATATGCTCTGCTCCTGTTACTATGGTCCTGCATATGAGAGAAAACATGACATTTGTTTATCTGGAATCTAGCTTATTTTGTTTAACATAAGAATGCCCACTGGCAAGTCTTTTCCTTAAATGTCATCAGCTCATTCTCTTTATGCTGCATAAAATGACACCACGCATATGGGGCCCAGTTTCTTATCCAGTCTTGAGGGTTGACAACTAGGCAGGTTCCATGTCTTACCTAATGCAATGGCACAGTCCCAGATGCGGATGTACAGGTACTGCTGTGGATACTGACCTAGAGTCCTCTGGGTGTGTGCTCAAGAGTGATGTGGATGGGCTATGTACAGTCTTTAGCGTGTTGAGGAACCTCCACACTCATTGCCATCATCATCTCATGGATTCAAATCCTTACCAACAACGAACCTATTTTCCCCTTTCAACATATTCTCGACTACAACATATCCTTGACCAGCATTTGCTTTATTTTCACAATAGACATTCTGACAGGGGTGAGATATCATCTCAAAGCAAGTTTCATCTGCACTTACCTGGTTGCGAAGGGTCTTTCTCAAGCATTTATTGAAAATTTTGATTTTCTTCTTTTAAGGATGGTCTACTCAGATGATTTGTAGGGTTTCCCAAGTTCAATTTTTTACAGCTCTTTATATATCTTAGATTTAATACTTTCTCTGATATGTTGGCATATTCTCTCCCACTCTATAGTCTGCTCTCTCCACTCTAGCCACTGTTCCCTTTGCTGAGCAGGAGCTTTTTAATTTCATTTAATCCCATTTGTCAATTCTTGAGATTATTTACTGTGCAATTGGAGTCCTTTGCACAAAGTCTTCCCCTATGTGTAGGCTCCTCCTTTTTGAAACATTTCTGCTCCTAGTATTTTATCTTTCTACATTCATTTTACCTGATGTTCCCTCCCAAAAGAATCTTTATACATTTTATTTTTGGCTTTTACTCATGCTTCAAGTTAAAGGCACAAAAGAAAAGGTTTGAAGCTAGGATCTGCATAGGAGAGAATATATGTATATTTGTGTTTCTGATCCTGGATACCTCATTATAAATTTTCCAAGTTACATCCATTTACCTGCAAACTTTATAATTTCATTTTCTCCCTATCTAAATGGTATTGGATTGTACCTAAGTATCACCTTTTCCTTATCCACTCATTTGTTGGTGGATCTCTAGGATGACTTCATTTCCTAGAAATTGAGATCTAATCTAACAGCAATGTACATGGATGTGCAGATATCTCTATAGTAGAATATAAAGTTCTCTGGGAATATGCCTAAGAATACAACTGGGTCATGTGGTAGGCCTTTTTCTAGTTTGTTTTTATGGCTGTTTGTTTTGAGAAAAATCCATACTAATTTACCCAGTGGCTGTATAACCCGTGCATATGTGTTTCTCTTTTGCTGTACCCAAGCCAACATCTGTTGTCTTTTGTATGCCTGCTGATGCCTTTCTGGTGGAATGACATGGAATTTTAAAGGAGTTTTAATCTTCTCTGATGACTAAGGCTGTTGAGGACTTCTTAAAAATGTTTATCACCACTTCTATGTCTTCTTTTTCATTCAGCTCTGAAATGTATTTTTAAATTGACTTATATTTCTAATATTTAGGTTTCTTGATTTTTTTGTTTAGCCTTAATTCTCTGTTAGAAGAAAATCTGTCAAATATTTTTTTCTATTAGGTGGGTTGGATCATCACTTATTTGACTATTTCCTTTGCTGTGCAGAAGATTTTAGTTTAATGAGAGCCCATTTGTTGGTTGCCTGTCTTATTTCGTTACCACAGTCCTGTTTAGAAAGTCTTATCTGTGCCTATAAGTTGAAGTTTATATCATCGTCAGAATGATGTAACTGTACCTGAATAGAAACTTATGTCTGGTTCTTCAATTATATTTCATCAATCTAGGTATCTATTATTCAGCAGATATTATGCTGTTTTTATTATTATAATAACTCTGCAACATAATGAAACCAGGTAATATGACACCTCTTCCAGTATTGCTTTTATTTAGTATTTCTTTGGCCATCAATCTTTGATGTCTTTATATGAAGTGTGAATTGTCTCTTTTATGTCTGGTAGAAATTATTTTGGAATTTTTATTGCCATTGAATTGGATTGGTAGATCAGTTTTAGTTAGATGGCCAAGTTCACAAAGTTAATTCTTCTGGACCATGAGCACAGAACCACATCCTACCTTCTAGGACATTCATCATTTTCTTTCTTCAATGTCTTAAGAAAGGTTCTATTTCCTTGGTTAGACTTATTTTAAGGTGATTTGTGTGTGTGTGTGTGTGTGTGTTTTGAATGGGATTCTTTTCTCTGATTTCTTTCTCAGTATGTTTGCAGTTTGGTTTACAGTAAGGCTACTGATTTTTGTGGGTTAATTTTGTATCCTGCCACTTTGATGAAGGTATTTTTCAACTCTGAGAGGTTTTAAAAAGTGTTTATCTTTGGGTAGAGTGTTTGGAGTCTCTCATTTATGTCCTCTTTATTGCCTTTTCTTGTCTTATGACTGTAGCAAGCCCTTAAGTATTATATTGAGCAGAAGAAGAGAGTGTGTGTATCCTTATCTTGATCCTGATCTTGGTGGAAATGCTTTGAGTTTCTTGGCATTCGATGTGATGATGCTACAAGTTTGCCATATATAGCTTTTATTGCGTTGTAGTATATTCTTTCAATCCCCAGGCCCTCTTTGACAGTTACCCATGAAAAGATGTTGGACTTTGTTAAAACCCTTTCCTCCATCTATTGAGATGATCATGTATTTATATCTTTGAGACTACTCATGTGATGAAATAGATTTATTTATTTATGTGTGTTGTATTAATCAGGGTTCTCCAGAGAAAAAAATCAATAGAATCAATATGTGGATTTACTAAATTTACTTATGTGATATGTTCTGGAATGCCCTCCAGGGGCTGTATTACAACAAAGAGTCTGAGAATCCAGTAGTTGCTCAGTCCATAAGTATAGGTGTTTCTTTAATATCCATTTGATATAATCTACATTGGAAACTGATTCTAATGTCAACCAAGGAAGATAGATATTTCAGTGACTAGACAGAGGCCAGGTACAGGGACTCTCACAATTCCCAGCACAAGTTGTGTACCTGGTAAGGAGTGTCTTATTGTCCCAGAATAAAGCCCACATGCATAGGAAGATCTACAATTTACAGGGTAAGCTGTGAATTCAGGAACAAAGCCACAGGTGACTCTGGTAGGGCCCACGGGTGCAGTAAATCCTACAGTTTATGGTCGTGGAACCATGAATGGACACACAGCGATGTCAGGTATAGGGAGTTCCACAGCTCACAGTATAAGCTATGGGCCCAGCATGGGAACCAGGTCTGATCCAGCATGAGGTTCCTAAGCACAGGGAATTTCATAACTGAATGAGAAGCATAGATTCAGTGAGAAGTGGGCCCAGTGTAGTATCTGACCTCAGAGGAAGACAGAGATGGAGCTTATGGCACCAATATCAGACCTACAGAGGAACATTTCAGCTCAGCCCTACTGTGACTGAGTCCCCACCTCAACATTGGGTACTTGAGTTAAAAATAATAATAAGAAATTAGAAAAACCCAACCAACAAATAAACTCCTGATGTGAAGATCCCAGTACACAAACAATAACAAGAAAATTAAGATACATGTCTTCTCTAAAAATCACTAATCCCATTGCAATTGCTCCCAGTGGAAAAGATTTGGAAGAACTTTCAGAAAAATGATTTATGCTCAAACAACTTAGTGAAGATATGAATGCACTACAAAATGATAAAAACTTGGATGAGATAAAGTCAATCAAAAATATAAAAATAAAATTCAGTAAAGAGAATTTCTCAAATAAAGTGAGCGTGGAATGATATGGGGGAATTTAAAAATTCAATAAGCCAAATAAAAATCCTCACCAATAGAATTAATGTGAAAATAGATTGTCAGGAAACAAAGGAAGGGGAGAATAAATGAATTGTTCAATAAAAGTCAATGCCACTTTTCTTATACACCTTTTATTGTGCTTTGGTGTATTCTTTCAATCCCCAGTCCCTCTATGACTTTCACTCATGAAGGGACGTTGGACTTGTTTAAATTATTTTTAACAATACATTATTTTAAAAATACAAATGAAACCTAAAAAAATATTGTGAAAGATGAAACCTTCCAATTATGGGAATAGAAGATGAAAAAGTATACCTTACCAAAGTCATAGAAAATGTTAATAAAACTATACAAGAAATATTTTCAAATCTAGAGAAAGACGTGCCTCCTCAGATACAAAATGCCTATAAGACACAAAACACACAGGTGAGAAAAGAAACTCCCTGTGGCATATTAGAGTTAAATCAGTAAAAAAAAAAAATAGACAAAGGATATTAAAAGTTGTGAGAAAAAAGTGCCAAGTCACCTATAAATTCAGGCCTATCAGAATAACACTGATTATACTATAGAAACATTTAAAGCCTGACAGGGCTGAAAAGATGTATCTCATGTTATAAAGATCAAAACTGTTAAACCAGACTATTATACTCTGAAAAACTATTAATTACTCTTGAACAATAAATAAAAAATGCCACTATAAAAATAGACTAAAAGAACTTAGGACTACTAAGTCACCTCCACTGGAAGGAATGCTTAAGTTTGAAGAGAAAGATAAACACACCCCCACAGAGAATGAATAAATAATACCATGAGAAGTATCTAAGCAGGTCTGAGACAAATGCTACAAAATCAACAAATTGATAAAAATCAATGTGTGTATTTCGATAGGTATTTTGAATACCAATGGCCTCAATTCCCCAATATAAAGAGATAGATTAACAGATCAGATTAGAATCTATCTTTTTGCTGCCTTCCCCAAACATATCTCACTACCAAAGATAGATACTACCTTATGGTAAAAAACTGAAAAAAGTTATTCTGAAAATATGAAACTAAGAAACAAGCAGGTATGGCTGTTTTAATAGCTGACAAAATAGACTTCAAGTCAAGACTTGTCATAAAATAAAATAAAATAAAATAAAATAAAATAAAATAAAAGGCAGTTGACACTTATAAGGGAAACAATGAACCCATCCAGAGAGGACTGTGGTATATTAGCCTGGGTTGTGAATTTTTCTGTAGTTTCCATTGCTGTTGATATCCAGCTTTATCCCATTAAGGTATCTAAATCCTTCTGTATTTTTGAGACTTTCTTTGTGTCTTTTTTTTTTTTTTTTTTTTTTTGGTTTTTCGAGACAGGGTTTCTCTGTATAGCTCTGGCTGTCCTGGAACTCACTTTGTAGACCAGGCTGGCCTCGAACTCAGAAATCCACCTGCCTCTGCCTCCCAAGTGCTGGGATTAAAGGCGTGCACCACCACCGCCCGGCTCTTTGTGTCTTAATATATGATAAATCTTGGAGAAATTCCCATGAGCTACTCTAAATTAAGTTTTGAAGTGTCACACAGTAAGTGAAAGTGTTGTAATTCAGATCCAAATCTGATGTTAGAAAATGTATAAAATATGAAAGAGGGCTCAAACTTTTATTGAAAACTTAGCTTAAATAAAAATCTACAAAACATCATTTACAAATTTTCCTTTGTTTTGACAATGGGAGCCTTCATTATCTCCCTCAGCTGGAGATGGTAGTAGATATTTTATTAATTTTATTTAATAAGAGGAATTGAAATGGCCTGGATCTCTGGTTTTCTTTTCCTTCATCAAAACACTATAAATCATTTGATTTAAAATATTACTTTACTATCGTAATCTATGCTTTATATTCTGATTTCCAAAGTGCTCTTTCTTATAGCTCTTTCATAAATATCATACTCGCTATTGGATTCTTCAAGGGGAATTTCCACAGAAATAGAAGAACTGTATTTCTATTCAATATTAGTAACACTTTAAAATATATTATCTAGAAGATCAAGAATGTTTTGATGAGTGAAAGTTATATTTTCCTTTCATAATTTTTATTACATTTATTTAACCCTTTGCTATTAATCCGGACTCCTCCCTTTCATTGACAGGTTTGTTTTTTGCCTCTGAAAAATGCTAGTACCATCTGCTGATAAAATATATGGGTGACTTTTAAACCTCACACTAGTCACATTTAGTCAAATCAAATATATAATATATTCCAAGCAATGCCTATGAGATTGTTTGTGGATGTTTTGTTTTGTTTTGAGGTTCCTAGCTTTATCTGGATAAAACTTAAGCAGAATAAGGTACAGCCCCTACTTGCACTAAGTATTATGTTCCTATCAGGTGTAGGTTGTCAGGGCTCTGAATCTATTGTTGTTCACTATTTTCCCCCTGCCTCTGTGAGTATATATTAGTTTCAGAATGAGGATGCTCTCTGCCTTCCCCTCTTGGTTCTTCATCTTCATTCTCTTTTCTGTCATCAGAGTCCCACTGTCAGCAAAAGACCCACAGACTTGACCATTCTAGACAGCACAAGATTGATAAGGCTGACCCTGGAAAAATTACCCTATTACTTTGAATAGATTTTATTTTGTATATTCACACTGAAGGTGTAAAGTTAGGGTGTAACTACAAGCTAGTGAAACAAGATCAAGGGCGAGGACTTTGATGTTTTAGTGATAAAGAGACCTTCCTCAAGTCCGTGATATTGTATCAGAAAGTAAGTACAGAATGTTGAATATAGAAGAACATTCAGTGAAGAAAACTTTCCCTGAGTGTCCAATGCTTTTTCTAAAATGACTTTATTGAGATAGATTCACATAACCTGTAAGTCTATTGCTTTCTCATGGTTACTAATTTTAATACATTTTCATCAACCCTCTTCAACTCTGTATCTATTAAGCACTTTTTATTCCTTCTCACTACTGCCTGGCAAACTAATCTACTCTGTCTCTGTGTCTCTATGGTTTGCCCATCTTACCACTCCATGTAAGCAAACTCATACACGCGGCCTTTTGTGACTGTAGCCTTTCATTTGGCGTACTGTCTTCAAAGTTTATCCATGTTGTAGCACACATGACACTTCATCCCTCTGTTGACATGTAATCCTCCATCATAGAGATACACAGAACACATTTTGCTCATTCACTGTTTTGATACCAGATATGTGGATTATTCCTATTGTTGATGTTACAGAGATTCTGCTGTGATCATATGTGTACATGTTTTGATGTGAACATGGCTTTCCATTTCTCCTGGTTATATATACCTCAGAGGAATGCCTAATCCTCTGACAGCTGTTTAATCTCCTCAGCCGGATTTTTTTCAAAGTGGCTGTACAATTATACTCTTAACAGCTGTGTTGGAGTGTTCTAATTTCTCCACAACTACACCAAAGCTTCCCTTCTTAATATGCTCATCCATAATGAGTGACATGCTTTTTCTAGTTTCTCCTCCTTCCTTTTTCTCTCCTGCCCCCATTTTCTCTTTTTCCACTTTAAAACTTTCATTTGTGTGTGTGTGTGATCATGTGTGTGTGTGTGTGTGCATATGTTTGCACATGCATGTCTGTGTGTGTGTGCAAGCATGTCACAGCACTTGTGAGGAGTTCAGAGGACAGCTTGTGGGAGTCTGTTCTCTCCTGCCATGTGGGTCCTGAGGACGTAACTTAGGTTAGCAGGCTTGATGTTGGCACATTCATCCACTGCTGTCTTGCTTTTTCTTTCTTGTTTTCTTGCAGCACTCAGGGCTTTGAACATACTGGATGTGTGCTCTGCTGCTGAGTGACATTTCCAGCTCAGCCCTGCTTTTCATTCCTCTGATGGCTAGCCCAATAGCTTGCTCAATAGTATTGTACTATTTGAAATTTACAGGGAAATTTGAAGTGAAAGTTGGTGGGATGGAAAAATGTAAATGCAGTACTCATTTATGAAATTATCCCAAAAACTGCTTTAAAAGAGAATTAAGAAAATATTCATTTTTTTATTTCATTTTCATTTATTGACAGATAGAAGAGACTCAAATATAAAATTATGGTAGAAAATACCCACTCTCGCTAGTGCAGTGTGATTTCCTGAGGCTTGTTTGGATCCTGTTTGCATAGAACAGATGCCCTTAAGGACTTTAGGTGAAATTTTGTAGCTTTGGTGAATCTAGTTTTCATTATACACACATACTCCCACATACATATATATGTATATACATATATTAAGTTTATATTATATATTATAGTTATATGTAACTATACATATATTCATCTATTATATATTATGTATACATATTTTATGTTACACATGTATAGACATTATGTATACATATATATTTATATATGATATATAACATATAACAATGTATACACACATAATATATAATATATAAATACACAAATATTTACATATGTGTATATAATATATATGTGTATATCGGTACACATATATGTATAATATATAAAATATATGTATATACATATAAATATGCATATATAACACACAAATATATGTGTATGTGTATTTATCTATGTATCTATCTATGTATATATAATGCTTAGCATATTATATTCTTAAGATTTATCCAGTAAATATGCAAGATATGTGAAGGAAGGAATCAGTCTTCCTCAGTGACATTTCCAGGACAATGTCTAGAACAGTGACTAACACATACATGTGCTGGGTAACTGTTTGTTGAGTAGATAAACAAATGAATTATGAGCTTCTTACATATAGCATATAGGAAGTCCTAGCTGTTACCTGAAATCAAGCTCTAGACTAAGTATTTCAAAGTCAATAACTGACATACTTCTCTGGATGACTGAGAAAGGTAATTATCACTAGTATTTTATTTTAAACAAGGAGAGGAGAAATTTGCTCAGGCTCACACCAACAAGACAAACAAGTGGCAGAGCTTAGCTGTATGTAAGATAGCCCAGCTTGCTGCCTCCTAAGCCTGTGTCCTTGTTCTTGGTGCTGCTCCCTCCTTGCTACTGAGGAATAAATCATCAAAGCCCTGTGCCCTTTTCATCACTTCCTGGCAGCCCCAGAACCAGCTAAGGCTACAATTTAAACAGAACTGTGGAACTGTGTATGAGCTGCCTCTCCCTGTTCTGAAGCATACAGTCCTTTGAAGAGCAGAGAACAGATACTCAAGCATAGAAAAGGGAAACTTCAATGGCTTGAATTTGAGACGAGAGTTGTCAGTTAGTGTTATTGATCCACCCCACATGGAGGAGCCGGTAAAGGGTTTGTTTTCACTTGCGTTGTCTCCAGACACCTCAAAGATTTGCTCCACAATAGAGTTACAGAATAGAGAGATTGCTTAAACCCAACCCAAGCCTTGCCATGTGTTATTTTGAGAAACTATACTAATGGGCCCTTCTGATGGTAATGGCTGTTTTCAAGGGATGAGGTGGGAGATGTAGTGGCTTATTACCTCCTGAAAACGTGGCTTTCCGCAGAGACAAGAAAAACATCGACAACAGTGCTCACTTGCAGTTTAGTAGTAGTGTATTGAAGTCACTGGTATGCTAATGAGTCTTTGTAACTAGTTATAGCCAAGGGCTTTGCAGGGGTGGAGGTGAGGGGGCTGGGAGAGTGGAGGGGCTGGGAATGGTGGGGGTTACATAGAGCCAAGAAATGAATGTTATATATACATGTCTAAAGGAAATTGGGCCAGATTTCCAAAATTTAAATGAGTCTACCAGAAAATAAGTTTTTAAATTAATTTTTAAAATTTATTTGACAATGTCACACATGAGTAATACTTTTACATCATTTCCACCTCTCCTCCCCTTTCCAACTCTTTCCGTGCTCAACCCTTGCTCTAAATTTATGACCTCTTCTTCTCCAATTATTATTGTTGCATACACATGTATGAGTATATGTACATATATACACACATCTTAAAATCTACTTAGTCCATTGATTCTACTCTTTTGCAAATGCATTTAGAGTAACCACTTGGGATTGAAGGAAGCTTGCTCCTGGAGAACACTGATTCTCCCTCACCCCCAGCTATTAGATGTCTATAGCTCTTCACTATGAAGAGTCTTGTGAAATAGCCTTCATTCACACCGCATGTTGATTGGTATAGTCACTATGCTGTCTTGTCTAAACAAACATATTTGTTGAGATTTCATGGAGGCAACCCCTTTGTCATGTCTAGAAGATGCAATTTATCAGCCAGCATCCTCATCCTATGGCTCTCAGAATCTTTCCATCATCTTTGTCTCAAGGTTGTCTGAGTCTTAGGTGTTGAGGTTACATTGTAGATACAGCAGTTTGAGGTGAGTACTCCACACTTATTTTCTGTATTTTGACAGATCTCTGTAGTAGCCTCCATCTGCTGAAAAAAAAAAAAAAAGCTTCTTTGCTGAAGAGCAAGATCTACATTTATCTGTGGATATAAGGATAAGTATTTAGAATTTTTATTGATTTCAGAAAATGGCAGTATTAATTTTTCCTCTAAGTTTCCTCTAAACCTCGTCAGACAGGGGTAGTTGCTAGGTCATCCCACCAGGCATGAATACATTCCTTTCTACTGAGTGGGTCTTAACTTGATTTTAACAGCCACCCAACTATGAAGCAAGTATTCAAATGTCTGAGCCTACAGGAATAATTCTCATTGAAACCATCATATCACCCATTAGCATATTATCTATTGTGTATAGATAGCATGAATCTTGTTAATTTTAATAATGTATCTTTTTTACTGTCTTTCTAATTAGATACTGAGTATTTGAGGGTTACTACTCTTGTATGGAAAACATCTTAGTAGGCTCATCTTAGTTGTATTCTTATTCTGTATAGGCTTCCATGTAGTTGTAAATTGAGTAAAAATAATGCATGGACATTTTCACTCATTCTTGTTATTAACATATTATATACTTTATTTGGAAAAATATATATTATTACTGAAGAAAATTAATTTCAGTGTGGACAAAAGACTTTTACTTGTTTGTGGTTTCATCTGAGTAAAGGACCTTTTAAAAAAAAAAAAAAAACCTTTCTTTACATTTTCAACTCATTGTCTTAGCCAAAATATTATATTTTAGACTTTATGCCCCATGTTTCTTTTATTGTCTTTGAAAACATATCTAGTTGAAAATGTTTTGGTATGCTTATATTTATTTGAAAAGCACATTTGCTGTATTAGTTTGGCTTCTGGCATAGTAGCTGGATCACCATCAGTTACAAGGCATAATTAATTAATTAATTAATTAATTAATTAATTAATTCAGGGATTACAGCTTCTATAGTTGTGGGGGAAGCCAAAAAGTCATGGCCCAAAGGGGTGACTGAAGGGTCAGAAGAAACAAAGATCACCAAACATCTACCAGTGACTGTGAAGCTTCAAGGACACTCAGCTTCAAGGACTTCAAGGAAATCAGATGCTAGAGACAGGTGAGGTCCCTGTGGGGAGCCAGGGCTATGGGGGTACATTTCTCTGTGCATCCATTCCTGGGTGACTTAGGCTGCTGTTGAGAAGTATGGAGATGAAGTGGAGTCCAGCCAGGTCTCACAGGAATCCATTGCTCACTCTGTCAGTTTGTCCCTAGAGCAACCACAGTGACTTTCAGAGACATGTGGCTCTTTTTTTTTTTTTTTTCATTCACTTCTTTGTGCCAATTCTATCTAAAAAAATAAAAGGAAGGGTATTTTAGAAGTGTATTCTATTTTTAGTTCCAAATTTGCCTTTATGACAATTAATTCAGAGTTGAAATCATTATAGTGTTGTGCAAAAGCCAGTTATATTGAGGAAATGTTGATGTTAATAAGTTGTTCTAATATGAACATATTCCAATGTAACTAACTGTGTAAGAGAGTTTGATAGGCACAATGAATCAAAGTCAAATTAACCAGAGTTTAATATCTAACATCACTAATTTCTATAATCTCTACTTGGACTATGAAACAGAAAGAACTGCTTAAACATTAGTTACTTCATCTGTGACAGGAACATACTATTTATAACATGGAGATGATGAACAATTCAATCTTTGCTGGCAAAATAGCTCAGTGGGTACTAGAGCTTTCCACCAACCCTGAAGGCCTGAGTTTAATTCCCAAGACCCACATGGTAGAAGGAGAAAATTGTCTCCTGCAAATTGTCCTCTGGTCTCCACATAAAAGGCTCAGCAAGTTAAAACACAAATTCAGACTCATACATGCTAAAAGACTGTATTAAAAATTTTAAAGACCTATTTTTTTATTTAAAAATTGGAACAGATATATTGAGCTCTCACCTTGAGTGACAAATTGCAATCACACCTGATTTGTTTAACTGTACATATATTTGTGTGCCTGACTTGCTACTGTGCATACCTTTGTGTACCTGATTGTTACTGTGCATACATATGTGTGTCTGAATTGTTACTATGCATATATTTGTGTATTTTTTACTGCCTGAACCAGGAACCATCAAATCCAGCAGAGGAGATCATGGAGATGAGAATGAGCTTGGATGAGTATTCTACCTCATCACAAGTCTGCTTTCTGTTGTCTTACTTTTTTTTGATGGTTATTATATTTGACTTTGGATTCTACAAAATATATGTGCTCAGTTTACCATAAGCTTTGTGGATTCTGCATTTTCCACATAAACCTTAATTCCTCCTCTCCCTTAAACTACTGATTTATTCTTCTTCAGAATATATAGCTTAATACTTAACCAGTTTCAACCAATATGACAATGTCAACCTTTTTATTTTCTACATGCATATAAGTAACTTTTACCTGTGTTGTAACAGTTGACATATTCCAGAAGTTCCAATGATTTTAGGTACAAAAATATAAGGGCTTATATAAGAACATCTTTGCAATGTTTGATATTGATCCTCATTAAATTCTCTGCTGTTTTTTATTTTAAGTGATACTTTTTCTGCAGGCAGCTCCTATCAGATTTACTAACTCTGTCATCCACCTGAGATACAGTTTGTTGTTATCCAATTTATTAAAATGAAATAAAAATGTCTCATATTACAATAGTTGAAGTTTAATTTATGAAATCAATTTGATGCTTTTAAACAAGGTTTTATGTTTAAAGTTTTTCCTGTGTTTATTATTTTCAAACATATTTTATTGATAATGAATAATAATGTTACATTATGGTATGGTATTATGACAATAGCTTGATCTATTCAATAATCTCATAGCTAATAAAACATTCATTTATATGGAACAATCGTATGGCCTAATACAGAATGGGATGCCACACTGAATGAGATAAAATGTATCGGTGTGCCTGTGTATTAACACACAGTTCACTTGATCAATTTTATATGAAAAGAGAAAAAAAAGGTCTGATTAAAAGAACTCAAAATAGAGGGCGCAGGGTCGGCTGACACTCGCCAGCTACCCACAACACCTGCCACAGGATCTTAAGACTTCTGGTGAGTGGAACACAGCTTCTGCTCCAATCCAATTGCGCGTGGGACCTGAGACTGCATTAGTTAGGGAAGCAGAAACCGGCCTGAGTAGGGCCACAGGCCTCATCCGGCCGGATCAGCACCAGGGTAGCTAGAGCACAGGGTCGGCTGACACCCACCAGCTACCCACGACCCCCGCCACAGGATTCTGAGACTGCTGGTGAGTGGAACACAGCTTCTGCTCCAGTCCAATCACGCGGGACCTGAGACTGCTTTGGTTGGGGAGGGAGAAATCCGGCCTACATAGGGCCACAAGGCTCTTCCGGTCAGAAAAGCACCAGGGTAGCTAGGGCGCAGGGTCGGCCGACACTCGCCAGCTACCCACAACACCCGCCACAGGATCTTAAGACTTCTGGAGAGTGGAACACAGCTTCTGCTCCAATCCAATTGCGCACGGGACCTGAGACTGCATTAGTTAGGGAAGCAGAAAACCGGCCTGAGTAGGACCACAGGCCTCTTCCGGCTGGACCAGCACCGGGGTACTGCCAGCTACCAACGACCCCCGCCACAGGATTTTGAGACTGCTGGTGAGTGGAACACAACTTCTGCTCCAATCTTTAAACAGTGACAACGACAACAACTAACCCCAGAGATTACCAGATGGCGAAAGGTAAACGTAATAATCTTACTAACAGAAACCAAGACCACTCACCATCATCAGAACCCAGCACTCCCACTTTGCTCAGTCCAGGGCACCCCAACACACCGGAAAAGCTAGACACGGATATAAAAGCATATCTCCTGATGATGGTAGAGGACTTCAAGAAGGACTTTAATAACACACTTAAATAAATACAAAGGAACACTGGTAAACAGGTAGAAGACAATAAAGAGGAAGCACAAAAATCCCTTAAAGAATTGCAGGAGAACACTGATAAAGAGTTACAAATCCTTAAAGAAAAACAGGATAAACTAATCAAACAGGTAGAAGTCCTTAATGATAAACAGGAAAACACATCCAAAGAGATGATGGAAATGAACAAAACCATACTAGACCTAAAAAGGGAAGTAGACACAATAAAGAAAACCCAAAATGAGGCAACACTGGAGATAGAAACCCTAGGAAAGAAATCTGGAACCATAGATACCAGCATCAGCAACAGAATACAAGAGATGGAAGAGAGAATCTCAGGTGCAGAAGATTCCATAGAGAACATCGGCACAACAATCAAGGAAAATGTAAAATGCAAAAAGATCCTAACTCAAAATATCCAAGAAATACAGGACACCATGAGAAGACCAAACCTACGGATAATAGGAGTGGATGAGAATGAAGATTTTCAACTCAAAGGACCAGCAAACATCTTCAACAAAATTATAGAAGAAAACTTCCCAAATCTAAAGAAAGAGATGCCCATGAACATACAAGAAGCCTACAGAACTCCAAATAGACTGGACCAGAAAAGAAATACCTCCCGACACATAATAATCAGAACAACAAATGCTCTAAATAAAGATAGAATACTAAAAGCAGTAAGAGAAAAAGGCCAAGTAACATATAAAGGCAAGCCTATCAGAATTACACCAGATTTTTCACCAGAGACTATGAAAGCCAGAAGATCCTGGACAGATGTTATACAGACACTAAAAGAACACAAATTCCAGCCCAGGCTACTATACCCAGCCAAACTCTCAATTAACATAGATGGAGAAACCAAAGTATTCCACGACAAAACCAAATTCACACATTATCTCTCCACGAATCCAGCCCTTCAAAGGATAATAACAGAAAAAAACCAATACAAGGACAGAAACCATGCCCTAGAAACAACAAGAAGGTAATCCCTCAACAAACCTAAAAGAAGACAGCCACAAGAACAGAATGCCAACTTTAACAACAAAAATAACAGGAAACAACAATTACTTTTCCTTAATATCTCTTAATATCAATGGACTCAACTCCCCGATAAAAAGACATAGACTAACAAACTGGCTACACAAACAAGACCCAACATTTTGCTGCTTACAGGAAACTCATCTGAGAGAAAAAGATAGACACTACCTCAGAATGAAAGGCTGGAAAACAATTTTCCAAGCAAATGGTATGAAGAAACAAGCTGGAGTAGCCATTCTAATATCTGATAAGATTGACTTCCAACCCAAAGTCATTAAAAAAGACAGGGAGGGACACTTCATACTCATCAAAGGTAAAATCCTCCAAGAGGAACTATCAATCCTGAATATCTATGCTCCAAATACAAAGGCAGCCACATTCATTAAAGAAACTTTAGTAAATATCAAAGCACACATTGCACCTCATACAATAATAGTGGGAGACTTCAACACACCACTTTCACCAATGGACAGATCATGGAAACAGAAACTAAACAGGGACACAGGGAAACTAAGAGAAATTATGAATCAAATGGATCTGGCAGATATCTACAGAACATTCTATCCTAAAACAAAAGGATATACCTTCTTCTCAGCACCTCATGGTACCTTCTCCAAAATTGACCACATAATTGGTCACAAAACAGGCCTCAACAGATATAAAAATATTGAAATTGTCCCATGCATCCTATCAGATCATCATGGACTAAGGCTGATCTTCAATAACAAAATAAATAATAGAAAGCCAACCTTCACGTGGAAACTGAACAACACTCTTCTCAATGATACCTTGGTCAAGGAAGGAATAAAGAAAGAAATTAAGGACTTTTTAGAGTTCAATGAAAATGAAGCCACAACATACCCAAACTTATGGGACGCAATGAAAGCATTTCTAAGAGGAATACTCATAGCTCTGAGTGCCTCCAAAAGGAAACTAGAGAGAGCACACATTAGCAGCTTGACAATATACCTAAAAGCAGTAGAACAAAAGGAAGCAAATTCACCCAAGAGGAGTAGACGGCAGGAAATAATCAAACTCAGGGGCGAAATCAACCAAGTGGAAACAAGAAAAACTATTCAAAGAATCAACCAATCAAGGAGCTGGTTCTTTGAGAAAATCAACAAGATAGATAAACCCTTAGCCAGACTCACTAGAGGGCACAGGGAAAGCATCCTAATTAACAAAATCAGAAATGAAAAAGGAGACATAACAACAGATCCTGAAGACATCCAAAACACCATCAGATCCTTCTACCAAAGGATATACTCAACAAAACTGGAGAACCTGGATGAAATGGGGAAGTTCCTAGACAGATACCAGGTACCAAAGTTGAATCAAGATCAGGTTAATGATCTAAACAGCCCTATATCCCCCAAAGAAATAGAAGCAGTCATTAATAGTCTCCCAACTAAAAAAAGCCCAGGACCAGATGGGTTTAGTGCAGAGTTCTATCAGACCTTCAAAGAAGATCTAATCCCAGTTCTTCACAAACTATTCCACAAAATAGAAACAGAAGGTACTCTACCCAACTCATTCTATGAAGCCACAATTACTCTGATACCTAAACCACAAAAAGACCCAACAAAGATAGAAAACTTCAGACCAATATCCCTTATGAATATTGATGCAAAAATCCTCAATAAAGTTCTTGCTAACCGAATCCAAGAACACATCAAAACAATCATCCATCCTGACCAAGTAGGTTTCATCCCAGCGATGCAGGGATGGTTCAATATACGGAAATCCATCAACGTAATCCAGTATATAAACAAACTCAAAGACAAAAACCACATGGTCATCTCGTTAGATGCGGAAAAAGCATTTGACAAGATCCAACACCCATTCATGATAAAAGTCTTGGAAAGATCAGGAATTCAAGGCCCATACCTAAACATGATAAAAGCAATCTACAGCAAACCAGTAGCCAACATCAAAGTAAATGGTGAGAAGCTTGAACCAATCCCTCTAAAATCAGGGACTAGACAAGGCTGTCCACTTTCTCCATACCTATTCAACATTGTACTTGAAGTCCTAGCCAGAGCAATTCGACAACAAAAGGAGATCAAAGGGATACAAATTGGAAAAGATGAAGTCAAAATATCACTTTTTGCAGATGATATTATTTATAGTATTTATAAGTGACCCTAAAAATTCCACCAGAGAACTCCTAAGCCTGATAAACAGCTTCGGTGAAGTGGCTGGATATAAAATTAACTCAAACAAATCAATGGCCTTTCTCTACACAAAGAATAAACAGGCTGAGAAAGAAATTAGGGAAACAACACCCTTCTCAATAGTCACAAATAATGTAAAATATCTTGGTGTGACTCTAACTAAGGAAGTGAAAGATCTGTATAATAAAAACTTCAAGTCTCTGAAGAAAGAAATTATAGAAGATCTCAGAAGATGGAAAGATCTCCCATGCTCATGGATTGGCAGGATCAACATTGTAAAAATGGCTATCTTGCCAAAAGCAATCTACAGATTCAATGCAATCCCCATCAAAATTCCAAATCAATTCTTCAACGAATTAGAAAGTGCAATCTGCAAATTCATCTGGAATAACAAAAAACCTAGGATAGCAAAAACTCTTCTCAAGGATAAAAGAACCTCTGGTGGAATCACCATGCTGGACCTAAAGCTTTACTACAGAGCAATTGTGATAAAAACTGCATGGTACTGGTATAGTGACAGACAAATAGACCAATGGAATAGAATTGAAGACCCAGAAATGAACCCACACACCTACGGTCACTTGATCTTCGACAAGGGAGCTAAAACCATCCAGTGGAAGAAAGACAGCATTTTCAACAAATGGTGCTGGCACAACTGGTTGTTAACATGTAGAAGAATGCGAATCGATCCATTCCTATCTCCTTGTACTAAGGTCAAGTCTAAGTGGATCAAGGAACTTCACATAAAACCAGAGACACTGAAACTTATAGAGGAGAAAGTGGGGAAAAGCCTTGAAGATATAGGCACAGGGGAAAAATTCTTGAATAGAACAGTAATGGCTTGTGCTGTAAGATCGAGAATTGACAAGTGGGACCTCATGAAACTGCAAAGCTTCTGCAAGGCTAAAGACACCATCAATAAGAAAAAAAAACCACCAACAGATTGGGAAAGGATCTTCACCTATCCTAAATCAGATAAGGGACTAATATCCAATATATATAAAGAACTCAAGAAGGTGGACTCCAGAAAGTCAAATAACCCCATTAAAAAATGGGGCTCAGAACTGAACAAAGAATTCTCACCTGAGGAATACCGAATGGCAGAGAAGCACCTGAAAAAATGTTCAACATCCTTAATCATCAGGGAAATGCAAATCAAAACAACCCTGAGATTCCACCTCACACCAGTCAGAATGGCTAAGATCAAAAATTCAGGTGACAGCAGATGCTGGCGAGGATGTGGAGAAAGAGGAACACTCCTCCATTGTTGGTGGGATTGCAAGCTTGTACAACCACTCTGGAAATCAGTCTGGCGGTTCCTCAGAAAATTGGACATAGTACTACCGGAGGATCCAGCAATACCTCTCCTGGGCATATATCCAGAAGATGTCCCAACCGGTAAAAAGGACACATGCTCCACTATGTTCATAGCAGCCCTATTTATAATAGCCAGAAGCTGGAAAGAACCCAGATGTCCCTCAACAGAGGAATGGATACAGAAATTATGGTACATTTACACAATGGAGTACTACTCAGCTATTAAAAAGAATGAATTTATGAAATTCCTAGCCAAATGGATGGACCTGGAGGGCATCATCTTGAGTGAAGTAACACAATCACAAAAGAACTCACACAATATGTATTCACTGATAAGTGGATATTAGCCCAAAACTTAGGATACCCAAGATATAAGATACAATTTGCTAAACGCATGAAACTCAAGAAGAATGAAGACCAATGTGTGGACACTGTGCCCCTTCTTAGAATTGGGAACAAAACACCCAGGGAAGGAGTTACAGAGACAAAGTTCGTAGCTGTGATGAAAGGATGGACCATTTAGAGACTCCCGTATCCAGGGATCCATGCCACAATCAGCTTCTAAACTCTGACACCATTGCATACACTAGCAAGATTTTGCTGAAAGGACCCAAATATAGCTGTCTCTTGTGAGACGATGCTGGGGCCTAGCAAACACAGGAGTGGATGTTCACAGTCAGCTATTGGATGTATCACAGGGCTCCCAATGGAGAAGCTAGAGAAAGTACCCAAGGAGCTAAAGGGATCTGCAACCCTATTGTTGGAACAACATGATGTACTAACCAGAACCCCGGAGCTCTTGTCTCTAGCTGCATATGTATCGAAAGATGGCCTAGTCGGCCATCAATGGAAAGAGAGGCCCATTGGACTTGCAAACTTTATATGCCCCAATATAGGGGAATGCCAGGGCCAAAAGAATGGGAATGGGTGGGTAGGGAAGTGGGGGGCGCTATGGGGGACTTTTGGGATAGCATTGGAAATGTAATTGAGGAAAATATGTAATAAAAATATTAAAAATTTAAAAAAAACTCAAAATATTACAGCAGTTTTCTCTGCACAGTGAGATTACAGGTAATTTTTATTTTGTTCTTTAGATTTTCCTATTAATAGGGACTGGAGAGCTGGTTCAGCTGTTAAGAGCAGATAATCTTAGAGAGAACCTGTGCTGAGTTCCCAGTGTTCACTTCTGGCAGCTCACAACCACATGTAACTCTAGCACACTCTTATGGATGCCAGGCTTCCACACACACAAACAGACATTCATATACATACACATAAAATAAAAAAGCATTTCTTTTTAAATTTTTTTCTACCATTTTTATGAACAAAAATTATGTTTTACTTTGTTTCTTAAGAGTTTATTTTGTTTCTTAAAAGTAAAAGTGACTTTGCTTTCTCTAGGTACCCAACAACCACTGGTTAAAATACAATAGCTTACATCTTACAGACCTAAATGCTCCACTCTTGCTACTTATGAATTTTTATAATCATGGTTACCTTTATCTTTGTAGTCAATCGTTACTTGATTCCAATGGTCACCACCATAATGTTGTATCAAATATTGGCTCAAATACTTTGACCCCATTTTTAGTTAACTAACTTTAGCTGCTCAAGAAATCCTATCCTATCTTCTCTGCAATCTTCTCTAAAGAGCTGATAACAGATGGGGGTAGGGGTGGGTTGGGGACAAATGGAATGAGGGATATCATAATTACAGAGAGTTTCCATGCAATGGACAGAGCTGAGCTCAAGAAAATTCAGCACTGAAAAAATTTGGAAAAATGAGCAAACTTTATTAGGAAAACAGTCCAAATATATTAGTTTATAAAATCATTAAAAAAGTGAGTGACAGACTCTAGGCTGAATACACTGGAGTGAACCTTAAACAGCAGCTCCAAAGCCAGCTACCTGGGAAGGCTATAACAGGAGGCCATACCTCTTATAATCAGTCAATCTTTAGTTCAAAGCAATCCTTTTATGTCCAGAAATCTGCTTCTGTTGTTGGATGCCCTACTTGTTATAGAATGTCCCACTAAGGGAATGCATGACAGTCTACTTTTTTTATTTTAAGCCACAGAGGTTGGTAGGAAATGGATTGCATGTTGTCTCAGAGAAAATAAAGTACTCTGTGCTTCCAGGAGCAATGCCAGCAGTGGCCAGGGAAAGTACATTCTGCTCCACAGCGACCTTCCCAGATCTCCAGATGTGTGTGACCCATCAAACCCAAAGCACATCTGGATTTCCATTCCTTCCTTTGTGGTTGCCATTCACACTCATGAATCTGTTGTCATTTGTGATTAGCTTTCTCTTGCCATTATTACTATTGATTCCCAATTAATAAAATTTTCATTGCTCTGTGTATCTGTGATCCAGAGGTATACTATAAGTTTGTTTCATTTTTGTAGATAATTTTTGTGTATATTTCTAGCCACTATCTTATTGAGATATATAACACCTTCTTGATCTCTATTTATGCTATTTTTAGTGTTGGCCACAAATAGCCCTAAATCCTTCATTTTTATTTATTTTATTTTGGGTTTTAGGCCAGCTCCCATACCAAAGGTTATATAAATACTTGATATGTTACATTGTTTTCGTTTAAGCGGGCCTTTATTGACAACAACAAAATCAAGTTTTTTACGAAGCATCTTTTCTGAACCACAAGAACTCAGCAATGAGTCTGGTCCATTCATGTGTGCACGAACTATAACATCCCACCACACTACAGTCCTGGGGGAGGAAGGAATGCACACCTAGAGCCAAAGCTCCTAGCAACCACACTAGTAGATAAAGCTGAAGCTGCTGAGGGTGAATTATCCAGAAAGGTGGTGGGTGAACTGTAGACCACCTTTATTAAATTCTTGAGACCCAGCTTGTGTGGATGGTCTATCGACCAAGGCTAGAAAAAGAAGATGGTATGCTCTACATGAGCAGGTACTATGTAACTTCTTCAGGAGACAGGCAAATAAATGTCTTATTACCCCAGAGAGGGTACCAATCAAAGAAATGATCGCTCTCAAGTCTATCTTGGTGAAACAATAGGTGTAATTATGGTCATTTACAGGAGTAAGAGTGCAAGGTCACCTGCAGGATCATGGCTTCACCACCAAAGAAGTTTGTAAAAGGTCCCCTTTCTTTGCAACCATTACCTGTCCATAGATCCTTGGGGAGGAGGGTAGTGTTTGAGCACCTCCTGCTAGCAACTGTTAACTGCCTCTATATCTTGGTGAAGGACAGGACCTTTTGAGCCTTCCTGGTTAACAACTATCAACTGTCTTTAAAACCTTGGAGAATGTATTTTCATGAGTTCCCCCTTATCTCCATGATGGGATATTAGTGGGCCAGATCCTTCCCTTAGTTACTGCAGCAGACAGGTTCAGAGGGCAACTCTTCACAGCAGCTTTCTCTGTGAAGTTTTTTCACTTCCTCATTAGGTTCACCCTAAGCATTTCATTTTTTTATTTGAATCAATCTCTTTACCATGAGACACTCTCAACCAAGATAGACAAAAAGAACAAATGCTATGCTTTCAGTATAAATTGACACAAGATGGATATAAATATTCCCATTCCATAAAGGAGGAACAGAATCAGAGCAAGAAAAGGTCAGACCAGAGTGAGATGGAATCCAAGCAAGGCAAACAACAAACCCTAGAGCTCCAAGTCTGATTTTTGTGGGCCATAATAGCATCATCTATGCTCCAAAGGTGGTGAATATCTCTGTGTTTCCAGGTCTGCTACCTACAGCACATGTGACTGTTCTCTTTATGATGGCTCAACCAACTGTGGAACAAAACAATACAAACCAAAATTGTATCCAGATACATGGACTTGTTTGATATTTTTCCCTCTATGGATATAACAGGGTGATTAGGTCTCAGAGATATTATAGGCTTCATTTCAGACTAGTGCAGTAAAATGCTTATCCCAGGGAGTCAGTCACAAGGCCTGTTTGGTTTCCTAGCATCTTTCAGGTTATATTGACACCCTAATGTAGCTTCTAAAATGTACACAAACATCTTGTGTGGATGGAAATACCCTCACTATAAAAATCATTAGAAAAGATGTTGGAAAAGTGACACTGATAGACTTGCTTGGTGAAAAGTCAAAGGTTAGAGTCCTGGTTGCTAGAAGCACTCCGGGGATCTTACAAGCCTAAGAGTTGAAGATCTGGTATCAGAATTCTGAGAGCCATAAAACTAGAAGGAGCTAGCATCTTGACAGAAAGCATCTGAGAGCAGTGACATTGGCTAGAACCAGCTGCTGCTACTAGCTGCCACGAAGAGCTCCATGACAGTCAAATCCCAGACCAAGGAACTCTGATTACAGCACATAGGGCTGTAAGTGTGACCTTTGGAGCTCTGAGATTTCAGGGCTCAGAGATGCCAACATTTGAGCTTGGTGGTCTACCCAATAGATCATGGGCACTCTACTATGTGGAAGTGCATATGCCTAAGAAGCCCATCATTTCTTATTCTTGATTTCTATGTGGACAGATGAAAGGCATTTCAGCCAGTAGGTAAGTAATCATGGAGGATATGTCTATTGGAAGCCTGTTGGCATTTCTGGATTGAAAACCCGTGAAATCATGAGGATTTTCCCTAAGGTAGAAGCTCCAGGGTTTCTAACTTACATACTAGTCCCCACTCAGATGCTAGTACTTTCTCCAAATTATAACTTAAGCATTCTTACTAGTTCACAATTCTAGTGGCATCTGTTCCAGGTAACCAGATCTTAGTTATTGATTCTCCTTGGAGGCATCTGTCACTTTATTTTTGTGGAAGAAATTGATCTGTGGCCCCAGGTTTCTGATAGGTCTAAGAAAGGTTATTGATTTGTTAGTTTGGCTTTATTTTTTTCTTACTGTAAGGATAGGAATAAAAGCTTCCAAAAGCTTTCATGTCAGAACTGCAATTAAAAGTGGTTCTGATGGAGCCTTTCTGAAGTCACCCAATGTTTTTAGGGTATTTTAAATGTTCCCTTTGCTTTTGACAGGTGAGTAAACAGGAGATCCAGCGACTGATCTAATCTAGCCCTATGGTCAATGTTGTTTCTTCTCTGTATGAACTAGAACTTGAACACCACAGTACAGTGTGTGAAGGCGCTTTAATTTTTTCCAAACATTTGGAAAATATAAATATCTACAAGTCTTCCATAATTGTGTGTACACACACACCTTCACAGGAGAGAAAGAGAGAGAGAGAGAGAGAGAGAGAGAGAGAGAGAGAGAGAGAGAGAGAGAGAGAGAGAGAGAGAGAGGGGGGGGGGAACAAGGAAAGGGATAGGAAGAGTGGGAGAGGGAGAGAGAGAACATTATGTGATGTCTTAGGCTTTTTAACCTCTCTCCAACTTCATGAGAATTTATTTTTAGCTGATTCAAAAATACTTACTGCCAAGCAAATTATCTTATGTAGTAATTTCTCCCAGCAACAAACTTGTGATAACCGTATCTTTTAACTTTACAGATAACATTATCAAAATAGTCTTAATCTCTGAAACTTCAAAAATGAATATTTTACAATCTACTCTGCTACGAGAATAGCCATATTTAACAGCTGTGTCCAAAAAAGGAACCTAAACCAAAATCCAGCATATACGTGTGTATACACTAATTATTTGAGCAGCTAAAAGTAAAATAAGATGTAAAAATTATTAGTACTAATCCAATCCAATTTTGACGCCATGGACAATGATTGCTTCTCTCATCTCTACTCCTTCCTCAGTCACAGAGGCTCTATCAGGGAGGTGTTCAAACCATTGATTCTCCTCCAGGGAATAGTTGCTTTGAGTGCACAAAGTGGAGGCAATTGTATTTTAAAACTAGATTTAGAATTTTGATTGAAAGACACTTTGACCTTGCACATCTGTCACTTGTCTTAAAGTAAGTAAACCTGAAAGCTGTCTGGTAGCCATCATCTGCTTTCTTCATGTTGAATGAGAGATCAGCTAGCAAGCAGGCCCTTGAAGAGAGACAGATATGCAAACCACACATTCTTAAATGGATACACAGCATTGGGGGTGGAGTTTCTGGTATGATTCCATGGCTTTTTTGATATGGAGTGATATTTGTTTTGTTTTTCTTATAGTAAAGTTCCCTCTGGTGCCTATGTTGTTTGTCTGTGTTTGCCCTACAGCCAGAAATTATTAGAGATGCATTGTTGTTGAGAGTCAGGATGGGTTTTTATAGAAAAAGGAAGGCTGCATATTTTTCAAAGATTAACATTTAGAATTTCCTAGGTACACAGTCATCCTTGAAGTTTATACTAATCATTAAGTCACTGGTTCTGCTGACTAATGATGTAAGAACATTCCAAACAAAGCTTCCATTTAATGTTATAAGGTTAAGAAATAGAAAATTGATTTGAGTTCATTCGCTTGATGCTTATGCCTGCTTCCTATTTGTAAAGCTTTGATATGATTTTCTCAGCTGATAGATTGCCCATATTTTACTTTTGATTGTCACGAATTATTAGTTCTACCCACATGAATGTCTTTGTTGTTGCACTCTTGGGACTTCTTGGCCCAACTGTCCCAAGAGAAAGGGGTCACTTTTAAGTAGTCAGATATACATTATAGTTGCATATGATCTTTGGAAAAGGATAAAAAAAAAACATGGGAAAGATGGATGGATGAACCAGTCATTGCTGTGGGGGTGTTTTTACAGAGGGCACTGAGAGCTTTCTATTGGCTTCTGTTCATAAGTTCTTAGGAATTTTGATGTTTTATCTTCTCCATAGTACAGGCCTGTGGGACTATCAGACAGCTGGAGGATACTAACAAATTGTGTGAGTCTTGTTTAAGGTAGGATTGAATAGTCAGAGTGTGAGGCATGCATTTAATTGCATTTCTTCCTAACATCTTTAGTGTTAAAAGAATCCCAGTTGAAAGATCTCAACAGTTCTCATTTGAATATGTGTCTATATATAATATATGCATATATATGGAAAGTAAATGTATGAAAAGAGGTTTAGCATGACTAGATATAAAGGAGATGCAAATTAAAATAAAAAGATATCATAACACCTACACTAAAAAGACAAATCACACCAAATATTACCAACAATAAAGAACTGGAGTTTCATGTATTCTTGTATAAGGTAAAGAGTTGGTGATGTGGTTGTTAATTCTGTTTCCACGTATCTGGGCTACTAGAAAAGATCACTCATTGGAATTTCTGCCCGTACTAATCAAATGTGGGCAAGTATCTGAGTCTCTCTCTCCCCTGCCCTGTGTATTATTTCCCCCTCTCCTCCTCCTCTTTCTT
The DNA here is from genome assembly GCF_978045245.1 of Mus caroli. Taxonomy (NCBI): domain Eukaryota; kingdom Metazoa; phylum Chordata; class Mammalia; order Rodentia; family Muridae; genus Mus; species Mus caroli. Next base: position 29,998,712 of record NW_028227256.1, on the reverse strand, counting down.
CCTTCTTCTCTTCTCTCTCTCCTTTCCTCTTTACCTTCTTCGCTCTCTCCATCTTCCTCACCTAGGATGAGGTGCTGATCACCCAACTTTGTGCATTCATATACACACTGGTTTTCTGACTTATGGTCTCAGACTCTAAGATATACAATATCATGGCTTCCGTGGCCTCACACATTGTACTTGGTCTGAATCACATCACTGATTTGCCTAGTATTCTAGTCTACTGATAGCTGGTGTTAAGTCTGACCTCTTGGCTACAACGATCCTCAATTAATTCCAGTATGCCACACCCCACTAATTCCAATGCACTGTCATTTTTTTTAGGGACATACTATATCTACTTTATTTATGTGCCATATAAATATTTTTAAAAGGAAACTATTTGTTAAGATCTTTGACTGGGATATTTTAAAAACAATAAGTTTGTAGGCATAGAGTTGCAAAATAATTTCTTTGCTAAACGCCTGTGGTGTGGTCCAGCTATTTCACCTCTTGGTATTTTTACAGAAGTCAGGAAAGCATATGTACACTGACAGACTCAGTTGTGATGTTGATAGCAGCTTATAAACAATTGCTCCAAGCTAGAGCATTAACCGGTAAACATGTACACAATGCTATGTCTACACACTAGTGTATTACTCAGAGAAACAGAAAGCAAATTCACTACTGATAGATTCCCAGGGAATAGAGAGACTTCCACAGTTATTAGATTACAGAGAGACAGAAGAAATATTAGATATTCTGTGGCTCTGTCCCTATGAAATTCTATAGAGTACCAATAAATCTACAGTTACAGAAACAAGGTGATCAATATTTGTTTGAGAATAAATAGGAAAGGGTTGTGGGAGGAAGTTGCTTCGACAGGACTGAAGGGTCATAGGATAGAGCATGTGTGGTTGGGTCATAGGGTAGAGCATGTGTGGTCTGCATTCAGTTTTTGTAAGAAAGGGAGCATGATAGATTTTCCTAAAAAAAAAAAAAACAAAAAAAACCTCTCATTTTGATGCTTCTTTGACCCCAAATTAGTAACTTTATTAATGACCGAGACAGCGGCACTGCGAGTATAAGTTCGCCCGTCCTTGAAGACCTTGTGGATCTTCTTTACACCATATGGCTTCTGCAGATGTGGTGATATTTTTGTGTGTGAAGGATATTCTCAAAATGATTTGGTTCATAAACCTGTCAGTCGATTTCACGCATTCAATTGAAGAATTCTCTACCTAAAATGTGGCGACTTGCAGAAGTGCCTCTGCTTTATTTACACCGCATTTTCCCATAAAGCAGCAGGTTTGCAATAAGGCATTTGACACCCCCATGGTATTTTGAAAAAAAGAAAAACATTCTACAATCTGGCACAGGCTAGACACAGTGTGAGACAGCAGACTGGGGGCATCGCTTAAGCAGCAGCGACTTCCACAACTAAATGAAGTGTCATCTTAAGGAGTCTACTGTTAATGCAATTTAAATTACTCACCTGAAATTAATATTCTGCTGAGGGAAATAAAGCAATTTAAAAGACCACATAATTTCCGACCACTTTAATGACATTATGTGGTCATGGACGGCTCCCTTATCTAATATAGTAACATTCCAGTTTCTTTGAACACTGAACACATTTTTCTATTTTAATTACTTGGCTTCTGGAGGAGAAAAAAAAGATCTAGTCATTCCCTGCAGATGGTTAACTATTTGAAATTTATGCTTTGCTTCATTACAATTAGGTAAACATGACCTTGACATACTTATTATCAAACCTAATATTCATTCCTACAGAAGAGGGAAGAAACCAAAGAACTGTGACCTATGTGGAGAGTCCTCCCAGCCCTTCAAGTCCAAAGAGGCCGATTTTGTTTTTCTTCCTCCTTACAGCTAGAAGCTGAGAGCTCCCACTTTCTCCCTTCTTACTGTTTGGTGTGTAGAAATGTTAAAGGGAAATAACATTTTTCACAACTACAGAGTTGTCTCTGGAAAGAATAATAATCCCATTATTTATTTGGGGGTTTCTTTGTTTGGAGCTTCAGTAGATGAGACTACAAGAAGACAAATATGGTGACTGTCATTGATCCATACAGGAGTTAATATTTCTTTGAAAATAAAAAGGAGTGCCCCTATTTCAGAGCTGGCTTGAAAAATGGAGGACAAATACAGCCAAACATAGTATGTTTGGTAAATATCCCCATTTCTCAATGTTTGTCTCACTGTTGGTCTCCTCTGCTGCATAAGTGTGAACAATCTGTGGTGTCAGACAGGAAATGAGGCCACTGAGATCAGGAGTCCTGAGGTCCATGATCATTTAGCCTTGTGTGAAACCCCACAGTCTTGTCCTGAGCTAAGTGACTAGTAAACCCACTGGCTCCACTTGCTTTTAGTTGGTCCCCACCAACTTTGCTGTGGAATAGCTGCCCCTAAACCACCTCCCTAGTTAAAGGCTACTCTCCAGCAAACGCTTCTGCCCCTGCCCCGTGGACACCAGCTACTTTTGTCTTTTGGTCTTGCAGGGGGATAGTAGCCGTTTGCTGTCATTTCCTGTCTTCCGGGATAGGGTGTGGTGGTGGTGCCTCTGTGTTTTGTGTTGTCACAATTAACTGAACCATTATGGGGGTGGGAAGAAACTAAGAGGAAATGTGTCAAAAGACTCCCCTCCCCCAGTCCATACATTTTCTTTAGATTTACAGAATGCAAAGCATAGGGTGACTGACAGATAGCAGCAGCCCCTGCAACTGCGATCCTGAAACCCACAAGGGAGACTTACATTGATGGTAGTCGCTGTCCTTTTGTTTGCCAGCTTTTCAAATAAACGTCCAGCAGAGCTTGGTGTAAAGTTTACTCCCTCACTCATTAGACCTGAGCCTGGAGCATGTCTCTTTTTAAAATCGAGCCTCAGTTTTCTCTTCTGTTTAATGATATGAATGGTCTATGGGAGTTTTGTTTGTTTGTAGTTCATCTATCATCATCTCCTTTCCCAGGAGTTCAGAGTGGCAGCTTGATACTGGAGAAAATGAACGACAAGCTCTGATTCATTCCTGCTGGTCCGAATCATGAAGAAGCAAGGAAAGTGGTTTTGAGACATGAAGTGATCTTCAGGTTGGCCTGATGAGAAGGTCAGAAAGGAGACTTTTTTTTTTAAAGGTGATTTGTTACGACAGAAGGCATGACCTCAATGTTCTGTTTCATAATGTCACATATAGCTTGTCTATATGCTGACGTCCTCAAGTATGTCAGTCTCTGAAGAACATGGAGAACATATGGAAATGCTCTTGTCTGTGTGTTATGCTGTAGGGAAATTGTTTTATGTCACTGTTAGTGAAACAGGCGCTTACATAACACCTCGCACCAGGGATGGGAGATACAGTAGAAGATGAGAATGGGGAAGAAGACAAAGCCAAATATATTTAGGTTGTAGCCTAAGTTCATTATTTAATATGAGTTAGATAGGGCTGGGGAGATGACTCAGTACAGTGACTGCTGTGTGTTCATGGGGACATAAGTTGGCACCTTCAGAACCCGTGTCAAACGCTGGAGGTGATAGTATGCATCAGGTTTGGTGAGAGAACCTTTCCTAAAACAAATAAAGCAATCAAGGAAAGACACCCAGTGACACTTCACCCTCTGGCTTCTACACCTACACTCACCCATTTGCATGTGCACCTGCATATCCCTATGTAGACATCCACACTAAAAGCACTCATGTCACACACACATACACTACCATTCACATAAACTTACATATTATTCAATCTGTCTGAGCACTGAATGAGCTTTGGGTACAGTCATATCATCCCTCACTGAAAACCCTTCTGTCATATTAGCCAAAGCTATCCTATTCTTGGAGCTTCTACCTCAGTAATGAGAAAGAATCCTGAGATGTTATTATTTAGGTTAAAGTGGGAGATGTAAAGAGATTTGGTGTACAATATCCCTTGTAACCTTTGCTGATTGCTACTGAGGTATGGCTGCTTGGCACCAAAGCTCTAGATATTAATAAACAAACAACCCATCTTTTCTCCTTCTACTTAGTCATTATTCTCAAAAGCCTAGTAACTTATTTTAATTATTTGTTAATTTTTATTTATGTACAAATGTGTATATTTGTATGAATGTATGTTACATCATATGGGTACTCTCATGAGTCAGAAGAAGAAGTTAGATCCTCTGGGACTGGTATGGTAGCAGGTACTTGTGAACCACCTGATATGGGTGCTAGGAATTGAACCTGGGTCCTCTGTAACAGCATCAAGTTCCGAGTAGCTGAACTATCTCTCCATCCCTCTCCACTAGTTACTTCTTATACATACTTCTTATGCATACACACATTACTGAATATTGTCTGATTTACAGTAAGTAAACTGCTGATAATGTTTACAATACTTACAATAATCAGAAATTGCTGGGTCCTTGAACCATACATATTGGCCTACTATGTCCATAGAGCTGAAATGTCACATGTTGGCAGTGTGAGACATCCAAAGGCATGTAGCACTAGGGTTTCAAATCTTATCTATTTATTGGTGCTATCTGCCTTGGGTTGCTAACACAAATTCCACAGGAATTGTTAGATAGTTAGAATTGGCTTGTTCCCCAGGCTCTCTGTTAGAATTACATATTTTAGCTTTCTGTTTCTTAGATGCAGATTGTCCTGTGGAAGCGTTATGCATCCCCGTAGTTTGCCATAGCATTCTTAGGCATTCAGCTCCAACTTACATGTCCAGTTTAATTCACAGTTCCATGCACCTGCACCTAGTTTTACATTGCTTACATTTTACATGAATCCTCATGCCACTGAGCTTCTGACACAGAGTGTCCCCTCACAGAAGCCACCATCATCCCTTGAGAACATTTACTCATTTCCTCCCATGACCTCCTGTATCTGTTTACCATAAGGTAATTGCTGTGTGTTCAAATAGAAATTTCACCTTGACTCTAGTTAACATGTATAATTGATGTTTTTCTCTTTATTTATGCATTTGCTTGGGTGCTGTAAGATCGAACCCAGGGCTTTGTGAATGCAGACAGGCACTCTACCAATAACTGTTCTCAAACCTATTTTCTGTTTTTATCAGAGAGGACCTCACCCTATTGCCCTGGTTGGCCTGAAGTTCACAAAACTCAGGCTGGATATATAGTGTTTAGTTGTCCTGCCTGAGCCTCCAAAATGCATGGATTATGAACATAAACTACCATGCCTTACAATTTATATTTTAATTAAAATAAAAGCATTAGTTTACCTGGTATCGGGCACTTGTCATGAAGTTCAAACATTTCACACAGCTCTGAAATAAATCCCTGCTAGACTTTGATCTCTGAGTGCCTGTATTCAGCATCATTGTGTTTCATCTCTGCCTTAGTTCATCTCTTCTAATGTCCCTGTCCTTCAACATTCACCTCAGGACCTTGCTGTTCCACATGCTGTTCCTGCCTCTCTGCTCAGGCACTCTTAGCCCCTCTGCTCACACTCTTTACCTGATCCTCTTGACCTAGCAAGTCTTTTTAAGGCACTAATCTACTCTATGCTAATCTAAACAAATCTAATTGAATATGATTTAATTTAGTCTAATCTCACCTTCTTTTCATACAAGCCTTATCTGACACTTTCCTATTTTTCTTCATCATAAACACACTGTTATTTTTTTTTAAGCAGTCTATGCTTTTAGAATTTTTGGACAGTTTTCTTGCTTGGGGCTTAGCACTCTCAATAGATAGTGCTGACTAGAGTATCACAGACTGTGGTTGCTTTGTGTACTGTGGAAACATAAGATATAAAACACTGCCTGCCACAACTACTGGACTGGTCAGTTAATGAAGATAGATAACATGGGAATTGGAACAAGGTATTCTCCTTTGGAGGTTTCTAGGTGCTGCCTCATCTATGTCCTGAAGTTTGTGATTTTGTGGATCCATTTTCTTTGCCATTTTTCTTCCTGCTAACTTTTCTTCCTCCTCCTCTTCTTCATTCTCATCTCCCCCTCCTCCTCCCCCTCTACCTCCTCTTCCTTCTTCCTTCTTTCTCCTTCTCTTTCCTTCTTCTTCCTCCTTCCTCTTCCTCCCCCTCCCTTTCCTTCTTTCTCCTTCTTCCTTCTTTCTTCTTCCCCTAATTCTTCCTCCTTTCTTCCTTTCTTCCTTTCTTTCCTTCTTCTTCTTCTTCTTCTTCTTCTTCTTCTTCTTCTTCTTCTTCTTCTTCTTCTTCTTCTTCTCATCCTCCTCCTCCTCCTCCTCCTTCTTCTTTCTTCCCCTTCTTCTCCTCCTCCTCTTCCTCCTCCTCCCCTCCTCCCTCCTCCTCTTCCTCCTCCTCCCCTCCTCCCTCCTCCTCTTCCTCCTCCTCCCCTCCTCCCTCCTCCTCCTCTTCCTTTTCCTCCCCTCCTCCCTCCTCCTCCTCCTTTTCCTCCTCCTCCTCCTTGCTCTTCCTTTGGAAGCCCATTTGATGTTCTCTTTCGCTCACTTCCTCTGTCACTATTGTCATTGTTCTGCTGTTTGGGTTTGTCATTTTCTTCTTCTTTTCAACTGTATGAGGTATTCAAGCTGAAGCACATAAATGGAAAGTGTGACTTAGGTGATACAATGTTGCTTTGTGTTGATGAAACTGGAAAAGAGAGAAGGGTAAAACGATTAAAGTCTAGGGCAAGATTTTCAAGTTTCACTATTTAAGTGTTTCATTCAGGGGAAGCTTGTTTAAAGAAAGTAGCTATTGTTTATGCTCCATCTGGTTTGAGGTCTGAGAATTTTAAATCATAAGAAGACACTCTGGAGTGATGTTATTGAGAATGAGATGAGAGTAGAAATTCTCCCAGATGTTAAATTGTGTTAGTTTTCTTTTCTTAGTGAGAAAGTTATCAATGTGTAAAGTGGAGTGGGTTACCCTGATGCTGCTTGTATTATAATGCTAATACTTGTTCCTTAAGACCTGGTTGCCCCAGAGAAGAGAGAGAGAGAGTCCTTAGTAGTCCTGAGTGACACTATAAGACCTTGCACCCAAGTTATTTCTGATTAGTAATTAAAGATACCAACAGCTAGGCAGCAGAGACATAGGCAGGGTTTTAGGATTCTAGGGCTGGAGGTCAGAGAACCATAAGGGAGAAAAAGGTGAATGGAGGAGAAGCTGCCATAGGTTAGATGTGTCAAGAAGTAATGGCTGTGTGGTTGGCTAATTGGAGTTAAGAGCAGCCCAGATGAGACATGGCAAAATATGTAATAGTATTATTGGTTGGGAAATAGATACAATAGCATAGGGATATATATATATCTGCCCAGCTCTTGTGCTGATCAAGGCTTATGGTAAATAACGTTGTGTGTATGTCTTTTATGTGGAAACAAAATGGTTAAAGATGGAGTAGAAACCCTGATTTGTGATTAAAAATTTCTACAGCAGTAAAATTTAGAACCCCGATGTTTCCTGGAATCAGGGACCAGTTTTCTCCTTTATGAGAACCTTTGACTGTCATGAGAATATTTTAGAACTTTGAAATGAAGTTGAAATATGGTATCTGGTAAGTTAAGTGAGTTGAGAATGGAAAGTCTCAGAGGGTATATAGTCCAGGGTTTCTAGGTGCTAGTGGACACTCTCAAAAGTGACTTATGGGTAAGTTGAAAACTTAATGTAGAAGTCCAATGCTTTGTGCTTCAGTGTGTGCAGTGGGAGGGGCTGGAGTCTCAGCAAATATATGTGAGCATTTGCATCATGTGCTGCTGGTAGGTTCCATCCTGCAAAACTCCATGGCCCCAGAGAAGGGACACAGTCACTCCCTTTGTGTGCTGGCCCTAGCCTTCAGAATCTTCACCTCCATGGAGTCACCAACTATAGCTGCCTCCTTCTTCTTGTTAGACAGAATTGAATGTACTATATTACAGAAGAGGTTTTGGCAAACAGTCTCAAAGATTTACCACTTCAAGAAGATCTACAATCTCAACACTTTTACCTGCCCGGAAAGCTCAGGACATTTCTCATCATCTTTGTTTTAGACATAATTTGTTAGGCTCTTTAGTAGTAAGCCATTTCTGTAGAGAGGGACTATATTTATTGCTGGAACATGGTCCAATAAAGGAGTCCTAGGAGAGGAATTCTGAGTTCTTGTGAGAAAACTCCAAGAAAACAAGACTAGAGTCTTGTGACAGTCTCTTCAAAACCACTGAACTGTTCTTGGGATGTGTATTGGTCAGGAGTAAGTTCAGTTCAGCTTCCTGATTAGAGCTGGCTATTGTTATTGGTTTATATGCCTCTATGGGAAAACATGTTTCTCCCTTGTGCAGCTTGTCCTTGTGGTTTTATACAGTTTGAACTCATGAGAGTTTTACTCAGGTTACCTGTCTCAACCCTCAAGGAATTAATTGTCTCATACTCTGAATAAAGTTGACTATTGCATGAGACTTTAGATTGCCCCGGGCTTTATTCCCCCAGGTCCAGCTGCCTCTAGAGTGGTCAACAGATTTACCTTTCGAAGCCCAACTCCAAACACTTCTCCAAGGTTTTTATGAGAAGTAAAGGATATCTGGGGTGTTCCCAAGAAGTTGATGGATCCCATGCATGGAAGATAGGCTGGGCTCCTGAGCATTGTTCTTTGTGCCAGCAGAGGCACCATGGACTTTGTATGCTGCTGTTTCTGCTGCATTGTGTATGTGCCCTAGCGTAGGCAGACAAGCTCAGCAAGTAACTTTTTTAGTTAGATTTATTTATTTTAATATTTTATATATAGGAGTGTTTTGCCTGTATGCATGTCTGTGCATGTATGTGCATGTATGTGCACAGTGTGTGAGCTGGTGACTGCAGATATCAGGAGGTTCCACCTCCCCTGGAACTAGTGTTCCAGATGATTGTGAGCCACCATGTGGGTGCTGGGAATCAAATCACAGTGCTCTGAAAGAACAGTCAATTATATTTATTAGAGGGTAGAACACCAAAATATTTAGGGATGCTGATCATTTTCTTTTAATCAAAAGTGAGGTTTCTCAGTTGGTTTGCCTGCCTAGAAACTTTGAAACCATTGAAATAAGGACTTATCATTCCACTGATTATCCTCTTTGTTTCTATGTTGTCCATTGAAACTATTTTTAATCTTCTTTACTTTGAGGTAGATTAAATTCAGGGCTTTAAAAGCCCCATATTATGTACTCTCTACCAGTTTTATCGTTCCTACTCTGTTTGAAATTAGAATGTAGGCAGACTACCTCAGCAAGTACCTTTTTTGTTAGATTGATTTATTTTATTTTTTTATGTATAGAAGTGTTTTGCTTGTATGCATATATGTGAATTAAACTGACCACTGGATAGAAGAAGTCTGAACTATGCAGATGCATACATACCTGGATTTTATTTTTAAGATCTGAGTTTGAAAAACTTTGAGAACAAGCTATGTTGGCTATAAATATCTAAAAATTAAGAGAAATGAAATTTATGAATGTATAATATATATTTATACATAATACCCTAATATAACTTACTACCATTGATATATACAAATAAAACATTTAATTTTATTGTTAAAATCTTAAACTGTAGCAATAGCTGAGCTAACAAATTGCTTGCTGTGCAAGCATACTAAGTACCTGGGTCTTGCCCTCAGCATCATGTGAAGATCTAGTTATGATGGTGTTCACTTGCAATCTTAGGGCTGAGAGAGAAGGCTAAGGAAAATTCCTGAGGCTCATCCTACTTTGATGATTTCAGGGCCACTTATGTTGCTCCTGTAGTGTCTTTATGTATTAGTGAGGAGCCAAAGGAAAGCCTTATGTTACTAACCACCATACCTTTAACAAATTGCTTCACACAGTTAAAAAGAAAACCCTCACAATTCCCACTTATTTTAAATAAAAAATGTCACAACAAAATAAACATTGACTAGTGATAACCTGATGATCAAGATTGGGTTTGTTTTTTGGGGGGTGGGGTGGGGGAAAAGTAAAAAATAATAACATGACATGAGCTGAATAAGAACAATAGCAATGGGCATACTAATGTAGACTGAGAAAAGAAGAGGACATTTCAATCCCACACAAAGAATTACAGGCAATGAAGGATGGCTGAGAGCAGAAGAAATAATATTTCCCAAGGAAGACTACATCAGTTGGTCATCCAATACCAAATGGTGAGCTCTGAAAGCAAACCCATACATATTTCATTATACAGGCTGAGCATGTTGATTTTAGGAATTTATATGTATATACATATTCATGTCATAATGATCAATAAGAATAGAGACCATGAATTTGGAAGAGAGCAAGGAGGGGGTATATGGAAGGAAATAGGAGGACAAAATGGTGTAACTATAGTGCAATCTAAAAAAAATATATAGTAATTTTTTAAAGGAGAGATTTGTAATGTAATGGGGTATTGAGGTCTCCAATTCCTACATCATCCAATGTCCAACTAAACTGTCTTTATTGCTGTTCCTAGAAACATAATAGTGTGATGTCAGCAAACCACATCTTAAAAGTGAGAAAAAAAGCTACAGATCCATCATTAATAACCATTGGGGGGGCAGGTACACCTCCTGTTTTGTTTTTAATTGAATGTGAATGTATTTTCTTTTAAATGATACATTGTTAAAATCTCAATGATCTTAAGATAGTAATTGCCAAAATGTCTTCCAAATACATTTTTCCTTCAAAGCTATAGTCCATTTACAGTAGACTAAAATGGATAGTATAATTTATATTGTGACAATGTTAAATTTTCAATTAACAATATAGTGACCCATAGTCAATAGCACCTATATTTTACTTAAGATCATATTTTCATAAGCGAAGTGAAACTGACTCCAGGCAATTATGTTACTTACATTTACATCAAAACATACTTTTCAAAAATTTGATATTCCCCATTTTCACAAAATAAACACAATCCATAATTCATAGTAATTAAATACATATAATTGTTCTCCATGTTTGGTATGACAAGCACAGACAAATTGTCCTTTTGATTTTGTCATTTATAAAATCTGTGTGTGCCTTTGAGGTCAGAGGTTGGACGCTGGCCAAAGTGCCCATCAGCATATGTGTTATAAGGTGAGGCCAAGTGTACAATGAAGATGTCACAAACAGAGATGCATGAAGAAACCAGAAGAGAGGGTGGGAACCTGGTATTTTTCATCCCTTCCTGACAGGCACATCCATCCTGCCTGCCATTCCCTTGGTCCCTTCTGTGTCTGTAAGGCTGACAGTATAGTTTGTAAAGCCTTCAACACATTACAACAGTTTTGATGTCACAGTTTGAGTTTGGGAATGAAGAAGATAAGGGGTGTTTATGGTCTGAAACAAAAAAGTTATGTTTACTTTTAACCACATGAATCTCTTTCCAGATTGTTCTTTGATCAACATTGTTACCCTTTATAATTTTCTTTCCTCTTCCTTTCTCATTTGTCTTGTATGTGAAGTTTAGATAAAGCTGTCAGGGTGGTAGCTGATTTTATGTCGTGCTTTGCCTCTGGTATGCTTGCTTACGCCATTGCTACGATTGTTATTATTGCTCTCATATAATTTTAATGATAGGTCTTCCTTGCTCTGTAAAACTAATTATTTTTATAGGACTTCTGCCTTGGAAGTTGGATTACAACCCAGAGAACACACATGGATAATATATTGCCTTTGTGCCTTTAGAAAATAGTTCGTTTATGCTGGAAAAAAAATGGCTACAGCACCCAGATGCAGGCAGGAGTTTTCTGGGTATCTAGTTGTTCACGAAAGGCATGGAAGTCCGCCTCACTCACATCCTCTCCTAGTCCCTGTTTAGTGTCTTTAAACATTATTATACAAAAGCTTTACCTCTTCGATATATGTAAAAGTCAATTCTGGTGCCACGATTGAGTTTGACACATTAAGTTTGACAGATTAGTCCTGTTAAAAGAGCAGGGAGAGATCACATTCAGGGATCAGGAACAAGAAAACAATCATGAATCTGGAACTATCCAGTGTGCAGGCCAGCTGACTGATACCCTTAAGAAACTTTAGTAGAACAATGGTTTATAATACTAGGCACTAACACCACTCATGAATATTGTATTAATCCTGTGTGAGATTAAAAGGTTATAACACAACATATAAGGTTTCATGTAATAAATGTCTACTAAGTAAATATTTATTGGAACATTGATTTTGTTTTTATAGGAAAATCAGTCAAGAAGGAAACAATCACTTCATTTTTATATATTTTATGTCTAAAATATTTACAGTTTATTGATCTCGTACGCTGTGCCAAATGGTTTACATAAAATCTTTTGGATTTTAATGGAAATTGGAGAGATGACTGAGTGGTTAAGAATATTTGTTGGTCTTGCAGAAGATTCTGGCTTGATTTCTAGCACTCACACAGTGACTCATAATCATCTGTAAATCTAAGCTCAGGGGATTTGACAACATCTCCTGGTCTTTGAGGGCACCAGGAATATACATGGAGCACACACACATATGCAGGTAAAACACTCAACAAGGCCACACCTAATCCGTCTCAAATTGTGCTGCTCAATGACAACAAAACATTCAACTATATGAACCTATGGGTCATTTTTATTCAAACCATTACATTCACTAAGCTAGACTTGGGTGAAATAATGTATGTAGTCTGTAGTCAGTTTCCTATCTTGGGTGAATAGACTGTTTATGTCTGCTCAGGACAAGTCAAAGCATAGTGTTGGTCAAGGTCAAGCCAATGGTGAGAGATACACTAACCATAGGAGAATATAAGGTATCTGGGATTTGTCAATGACCATTTTTTCCAATGACCTTAGTAAATCCTGGTGTTGAATCAATATTTTCAGGTTGCACAAGGGTTGTTGCTTCAGAACACACAGATCCCACTGCCGTATGAAGGATGCAGATGTTATCACTGTTGTTGCAAATTCCTGTGTTTGGTATAAACTCAACAACAGCATGCCATATAATGAGCAGGAAATATACTTTTGTATATATGATCTATTTTGTATTTTTTTGATGAGGTTTTTTATTACAGTTGGTCCTTGATGTCAACTAATTTTACAACCTTGGAGTCAAAAGGACATAGATGGAGAATAATAGAGTGAACAAATTTAAACTTTTGCTGTTATTATCCCCTGGCCAAGGCAATACAGTAATGACCTCCTAGCATCTAAATTGTACTTGGCACTGTAAGTCATCTGGACTTGATTTGAAGTATGTAGGTGTGTGTGTGTGTGTGTGTGTGTGTGTGTGTGTGTGTGTGTGTGTGTGGGTTCTGTGAAGATAGCACAGCATTTTGAGCATCTACAAATCTTAGAACATGTGACATTCTGTACAGATAGTCATGGACAGCTATGGAATCATCTTTACCTTTAATTATACTATAGGAAATGGTGTATGTTGATTACAAAGGCTTCCCTTTCATCATCCCACATTATGGTCTATGGTCTCCGTTGGGTGTTATTTACTTTTTACAAAGTAGCAGTGAATTGAAAGAAACTTTTCTTTAGGAAATTTACAAGGATGCATATGTGCATAAAATATTCTAGATTTATTAAGTCATTCTGATAAGTGACTCCAGCTTTTCTTCAGTTAGAGAAAAGTAATTTAGAGCCAGCATTACTATGACATCTTATTTCACCTGCAATAAGCATTAATATCTGTCCTTGAAGTTTCCTATTTATTTCCTTAAAATATTTGTTGAAGATAGGCAGGGTACATGCTTATAATCCCAGGATTTAGGCTGAAACAGAAGGCTCAGAAGTTAAACATCTGTTGTAGTTGTAAGGAACGGGAAGCCTGAAGGGTCAAAAGGAATACAAAAGGAAAACCTGCCATGTCCCTGCTTTACAGGCTGGACTTGACTGCTAAAGCGCCTTGAGTACCTGAGAGTCTCCATTAAAATCTGCTTTGGAAGCAAGAACAGACAATTCCATTATGGATGGAGGGAACGATGTTAACCTTGTCACCAAAGAGAGGTTTGTGTCTGAGGCAGAACTAGACAAGCCATGCAAAGGGAGGCAAGAAGAATAGGAGAAAGTGTGGAAACCAGAAGACCCAGAAGAATGTCCAGAGGAGGCGTATGACCCTTGGGTTTTGTATGAATGGCTGAGGGAACAAAGAGACAGGAAGCAGCAGTATGAGGAGCAAGCAGTTCAAATTCAAAAACATGGCAAGAGGGTTAGATGAAGATGATACCAACTTCCTTGATGAGGTTTCTCAGCAGCAGGAGCTGATAGAGAAGCAGCAATGAGAAGAACTGGAGGATCTGAAGGAATACGAAAGGAATCACAACAAGGTTGAGATTTCTGCAGAAAATAAGGAAGTAGAGAAGAAGCTGGCTGTGAAACCCATAGAACCAAGAACAAGTTCTCTCAGCCAAAGCTGTTGGCCTGAGCTGTGAAGCTGAAGAGCTCAGAGAGTGGCAATAGTGTGAAAAGACTGAAACCAGACCCCGACCCCGATGACAGGACTCAAGAGGCCCCATCCTGCATGTCTCTTGGAAGCTCTTCTCTGAGCAGACCTCCCTCCATCCACTGCCTATCTGCTGCTATGTGAACCGGCATCCTCCCTGGCTTGGGCACCTGTTCTGGGAGCAGTGACTCTGAATTCAATTCAGACAGTGAAGGCACCATCAATGCTACAGGAAAGATCATCCATCTTCCGAACCAACACCTTCCCTAGCTCCTGACATTACCACAGGGAGCATCTCCTCAGAGGGTTGGATGCCAGTTCTGCCTTGATATCACCTCCCTCAAAAAACTTATTCACTTGCTTCCTGTGCACATGTGACATTTTAACCTAACTTAGAAATGTGTCATAGTCTACTTGTGGCTCAAACTCTGCTTGATCTCTCTTTATACTCCAGTGCAGATGACAAAACCTATCCCATTGATATGAGGAGTCAGGGTTCAGGCTAGTCTCAGAAATGTCAAGGACAGGCACTATCTGGCTTACAAGGGTTTGGGGTCCCTCGTTGCTGTCTTTTTATCTTGTCATCTAGCAGCACAGGAAGCAAGGACAGCATTAACTTCATAGTCTGTTGTAGATGAATGGGTTGCTTGGTTCTACCATGTTGTGTGTGGGCATAGAGAAACGGGCTGACTAGCTGGTGACATGGAGCTGGCCCCTAGAACTAACCCTTCTTGAGTGCTGTGTGACTTAAATCAAGATTGCAAGCCACACCCATAAGGCTGTAAGCCAACTACAGCTCTTGAGGTGACACTCTTCCATGTTCTCCCTTCTCCATCCAACAAGAGGAGGTAGGAAGGAGCTGATAATTAATGAGGACATGCCCATCTTTTCCCCACTTTCTCTCCCTGAAAAATCGTTTTGATTTTGTTTTTGAAATAAAAGACTCTAAGATTCTAAACGTTAGAAAACAGAAGTTAACCATCATCTTCAGCTGCATAGTGGAACTAGAGGCTAGTCTAGGCTACACGAAACTCTGTAAGCATAAAGTAAACAAAACTTTGAAAAAACCATCACTTTTCAGACATGAAGAGATAGAAGAAAAATTCACTTTTGTCTCAATGAACCAACTTTAAATTCGAAAATCACAGCTATGTTTAGAAAACCTTTGGTCATGCTGAATTTCAGACTTTTTTATAACTGCTTATTGTTTTCTATTCAATAGTCATCTTTTCTCCCGACAATGCTGTTTTTAAGGTGGAACCCATGCTCAGTCTCTGGTTGGCAAGATGGGCAGGGGGTGTGGTAGGAGGGACCACATTTCCTCTGACATCAAGAAGGACAGAAAAAAGGGTCTGGCATCCTTGCAAAATTTCATATAATGATAGAATTGGGCATTTATATCTGTTACTAGAAATCCAAGTTGCATAGATTTTATGTGAGAAATTGTGGTTTAATTAGAAAAAAAAACTATCTCTTTACAACAATAAAACTGGATACATCCATTCAATTCTTCCTTTTCATGAGTCAAGCAGTTGTACATATTTTGTCAAGTAAACATTCCTAGGGGGACCCAGTGATGTTGTGGAGTATTTCATTCATGTTGCTGTTGCCCAAATATTAGTGATTTATAAAAGCTAATGAGACATAAAGAAAAAAATACATATCACTTTACTTTGTGTGTTTTATTGTGCTGTCTATGCTTCATGGCTGGATGTCAGAGTACTTCCAAAGCTATTTTATGATGGGGCTGTAAATTAGCAAGGAATAGAGATCTTTGGAGCAGGGAGCCAGCACCTGTGCTTGTGTGGTGGTGCCTCACCCCTCCCCCATCTTCTTTCCTGGGGTACGTGTCATTCACTTCCTGAACTTGGCCTTCCATGTAACCTACCTTCCTTCCTTCCTTCCTTCCTTCCTTCCTTCCTTCCTTCCTTCCTTCCTTCCTTCCTTCCTTCCTTCCTTCCTCCCTCCCTCCCTCCCTCCCCTTCTTTCTTTCTTTCTTTCTTTCTTTCTTTCTTTCTTTCTTTCTTTCTTTCTTTCTTTCTTTCTTTCTTTCTTTCTTTCTTTCTTTCTTTCTCTTCATCCTTTTCTACCTCCCTCCCTCTATCCCTTCCTTCTTCCTTTCCCTCTTTGTAAATATCCTTTACTTCTTATCTGTCAAAACAAATTCCTGTGCACATGAACCAAAGATCTGGTCTCATGTGTTCTTAAAATGTACAAGCACAGGCTGCCTTCTCTCTCATGTCCTTTCTTGTCTCTCACTTTCTGATACATGTTTAATTTTGATTGGCATACATCCTCTGACTTACCTCCCACATCACAAACATAGTGGATGCTTCCAAAAACAGCCACAAGTACAGTACAGGCCCAGAATGTCCTCACTATGGACATGTGAACAGTAACCATGCAATAATGCTAAAAATACTTCGTGTGTTCATTAGACCACAGTATTTTTACAGGGTAAGGCTCCAAGTTTAGTTTCAGTTTAACAGAGGAAATGTGGGTTGACAACTGAGCTGAGTAAAGTTAAATCATGTGAGGAAAGAAGAATCAGGAGTGAGACTTTTTATTTTCATCTGTTCATCCAGACCCAGACACAAGTCAGTTGTTTTGATGAAAAGTGGATATGCTGTTGTGGATGGGCCTGGTGCTGTTTGTATTTTGATGCTAATTCCGCTCCCCTGGGAGGGGCTTCAAACAAGGAGTGAGTCAGATGACCCAGATGACTTATTGTGAACCAATCTCCTAATGAATAAAGGAGCCAATCACTGGCTGAGTAGTGGGACTTCCAGGTTGGACAGAGGAAGAGAGGAAGATGGAGAGAGTTAGGTCCTTTGGACAGGGATAGCGTGAGGACAAGATGTGGCTACAAGTGTCTCCTGGTTTCAATGGTGGATCCATTAGGATTTGTCACTGGAGGATTTAGATTTAATAAGGCTTACAAGATTAGTATTTTAGTTACTGTGCCCAACAATTGAATTACTGTCACTTATGATCTAAGTTTGTGTTTTCCTTCATGTGGTGGCTCGTCTGGGTTCAAGAGAGAAAGGTACAGCGACAAAGTGTGGGTTTGCCTGAGGCGCACCACAAAGGCCGTGAGGGATTTGAAGCATGGAGTTGGCATGGTATTAACCCGCCAGAGGGAACCTAGTGAGCTGGGTACAGAGATTTTGGAATTCTGAGTCAGAGTCTCCAGGTTATAAAAACAGGTCGGCAGTTTCCCACCCGTGCATGGCCAGCCAGGCAGCCTGGGGCAGAGAGATGCAGGCACAAGTGCGTGGACGTGCTGGTTTATTTTTTTAATATTTCCTGCAAAACATCCCTTCTGTTGTTTCTTGGAACAGACTCTAGCTAGAAGAGCCCTTGTAAGCTACCCCACAGTACACCATGCTGTGGAACATATATTCAAATTTGGGATCATGGACTATTGAAAATTCAAGGTCCTATTTCACATTAATTGGGTGGAACGAAACATTTGTTTTTCATCCCATGCAAATGTTTGGGAAGTGAATCATCTTCTGTAAAGCAGACTTGTAGAAACTTGTAGTCCGCTTATAACTCAGTTATAACCACTTGAAAAAAAGGACGGGGTCTGGATTTGACATGCTTGATCTAACATCTACTGTGAAGCTCAATTCTAGACTCACAACAGGGCCATAGATTTCCTAAGCAGACACTAACTTGTATGATTTGCCTGTACTCTGAAGTTACTTTTTTTTAAATAGACTAATTTAAAATTATTTTTGTTAAAAACTGACCTTTTATGGCTAAGAAAAGTAGGTAAGTATGGCCTAACATAAGGAAATAATCAGAAATAAAACATTCTTCTGGAGAATGGCTTCAAAGCTAAAGTGAATTCTTAGGTGTTGCAAGGATGACAAGACCACTTCCATAGAAAATCCATGTCCAAATGCAAATATCCAGCTGAAAACAAACCTAAGCCTTCATAGGGTAGATCTATGTTGATGGTGAATGGAAAGGCAGGTCAGGCTCAGGAAAACTATGAACTTGAGAGAGGAGTCATATTTAACTGAAGTTAACCACTTGATTCTAAAAACTGAAGAATCTTCATTGTCATTTAAATCTCACAGTTGCAGAGATAGGCAAGCGTGCCTGGTGCCAGTAAAAACAGGATCAGCATGGCATGAGTCTGTGCTCCTACACGTTTGTGCATATTTTTAGTAGAAAGTATCTCAGATTGAGAGTTATACAAGAGATGGCTTCTGTAGTGTGCCTTCTATGTTCCTGGGTGGATAACTGTGTTTTAATGACAGGACGAAGAAAGTTCATTTCCTAGCGCTTTTAGCCATGAGTCAACCTAATGATTGTCTAGTCCCTGAGCCTTGGAAGGCAAATGGTTTGCAACTGTGGTTAAAGCTGATGATGAAACAGTTTTCTCCTCTTAGTATGTTTCTACTTAAGAAAATTTATCTTAATCTTTGGTCTAAAAGTTGATCTTGTATAATTTCCTTTAGCATATAAGTGTAAGCAGAACTTTTTTTTTTAATTTTTAATATTTTTATTACATATTTTCCTCAATTACATTTCCAATGCTATCCCAAAAGTCCCCCATAGCGCCCCCCACTTCCCTACCCACCCATTCCTACCCACCCATTCCCATTCTTTTGGCCCTGGCATTCCCCTATATTGGGGCATAAAAAGTTTGCAAGTCCAGTGGGCCTCTCTTTACAGTGATGGCCGACTAGGCCATCTTTCGATACATATGCAGCTAGAGACAAGAGCTCGGGGTTCTGGTTAGTAAAGCATGTTGTTCCAACAATAGGGTTGCAGATCCCTTTAGCTCCTTGGGTACTTTCTCTAGCTTCTCCATTGGGAGCCCTGTGATACATCCAATAGCTGACTGTGAACATCCACTCCTGTGTTTGCTAGGCCCCAGCATCGTCTCACAAGAGACAGCTATATTTGGGTCCTTTCAGCAAAATCTTGCTAGTGTATGCAATGGTGTCAGCGTTTAGAAGCTGATTATGGGATGGATCCCTGGATACGGGAGTCTCTAAATGGTCCATCCTTTCATCACAGCTACGAACTTTGTCTCTGTAACTCCTTCCCTGGGTGTTTTGTTCCCAATTCTAAGAAGGGGAACAGTGTCCACACATTGGTCTTCATTCTTCTTGAGTTTCATGCGTTTAGCAAATTGTATCTTATATCTTGGGTATCCTAAGTTTTGGGCTAATATCCACTTATCAGTGAATACATATTGTGTGATTTCTTTTGTGATTGTGTTACTTCACTCAAGATGATGCCCTCCAGGTCCATCCATTTGGCTAGGAATTTCATAAATTCATTCTTTTTAATAGCTGAGTAGTACTCCATTGTGTAAATGTACCATAATTTCTGTATCCATTCCTCTGTTGAGGGACATCTGGGTTCTTTCCAGCTTCTGGCTATTATAAATAGGGCTGCTATGAACATAGTGGAGCATGTGTCCTTTTTACCGGTTAGGACATCTTCTGGATTAATGCCCAGGAGAGGTATTGCTGGATCCTCCGGTAGTACTATGTCCAATTTTCTGAGGAACCGCCAGACTGATTTCCAGAGTGGTTGTACAAGCTTGCAATCCCACCAACAATGGAGGAGTGTTCCTCTTTCTCCACATCCTCACCAGAATCTGCTGTCACCTGAATTTTTGATCTTAGCCAATCTGACTGGTGTGAGGTGGAATCTCAGGGTTGTTTTGATTTGCATTTCCCTGATGATTAAGGATGTTGAACATTTTTTCAGGTGCTTCTCTGCCATTCGGTATTCCTCAGGTGAGAATTCTTTATTCAGTTCTGAGCCCCATTTTTTAATGGGGTTATTTGACTTTCTGGAGTCCACCTTCTTGAGTTTTTATATATATTGGATATTAGTCCCTTATCTGATTTAGGATAGGTGAAGATCCTTTCCCAATCTGTTGGTGGTTTTTTTTTTCTTATTGATGGTGTCTTTAGCCTTGCAGAAGCTTTGCAGTTTCATGAGGTCCCACTTGTCAATTCTCGATCTTACAGCACAAGCCATTACTGTTCTATTCAAGAATTTTTCCCCTGTGCCCATATCTTCAAGGCTTTTCCCCACCTTTCTCCTCTATAAGTTTCAGTGTCTCTGGTTTTATGTGAAGTTCCTTGATCCACTTAGACTTGACCTTAGTACAAGGAGATAGGAATGGATCGATTCGCATTCTTCTACATGTTAACAACCAGTTGTGCCAGCACCATTTGTTGAAAATGCTGTCTTTCTTCCACTGGATGATTTTAGCTCCCTTGTCGAAGATCAAGTGACCGTAGGTGTGTGGGTTCATTTCTGGGTCTTCAATTCTATTCCATTGGTCTATTTGTCTGTCACTATACCAGTACCATGCAGTTTTTATCACAATTGCTCTGTAGTAAAGCTTTAGGTCCGGCATGGTGATTCCACCAGAGGTTCTTTTATCCTTGAGAAGAGTTTTTGCTATCCTAGGTTTTTTGTTATTCCAGATGAATTTGCAGATTGCACTTTCTAATTCGTTGAAGAATTGATTTGGAATTTTGATGGGGATTGCATTGAATCTGTAGATTGCTTTTGGCAAGATAGCCATTTTTACAATGTTGATCCTGCCAATCCATGAGCATGGGAGATCTTTCCATCTTCTGAGATCTTCTAGAATTTCTTTCTTCAGAGACTTGAAGTTTTTATTATACAGATCTTTCACTTCCTTAGTTAGAGTCACGCCAAGATATTTTACATTATTTGTGACTATTGAGAAGGGTGTTGTTTCCCTAATTTCTTTCTCAGCCTGTTTATTCTTTGTGTAGAGAAAGGCCATTGATTTGTTTGAGTTAATTTTATATCCAGCCACTTCACCGAAGCTGTTTATCAGGCTTAGGAGTTCTCTGGTGGAATTTTTAGGGTCACTTATATATACTATCATATCATCTGCAAAAAGTGATATTTTGACTTCATCTTTTCCAATTTGTATCCCTTTGATCTCCTTTTGTTGTCGAATTGCTCTGGCTAGGACTTCAAGTACAATGTTGAATAGGTATGGAGAAAGTGGACAGCCTTGTCTAGTCCCTGATTTTAGAGGGATTGGTTCAAGCTTCTCACCATTTACTTTGATGTTGGCTACTGGTTTGCTGTAGATTGCTTTTATCATGTTTAGGTATGGGCCTTGAATTCCTGATCTTTCCAAGACTTTCATCATGAATGGGTGTTGGATCTTGTCAAATGCTTTTTCCGCATCTAACGAGATGACCATGTAGTTTTTGTCTTTGAGTTTGTTTATATACTGAATTACGTTGATGGATTTCCATATATTGAACCATCCCTGCATCCCTGGGACGAAACCTACTTGGTCAGGATGGATGATTGTTTTGATGTGTTCTTGGATTCGGTTAGCAAGAACTTTATTGAGGATTTTTGCATCAATATTCATAAGGGATATCGGTCTGAAGTTTTCTATCTTTGTTGGGTCTTTTTGTGGTTTAGGTATCAGAGTAATTGTGGCTTCATAGAATGAGTTGGGTAGAGTACCTTCTGTTTCTATTTTGTGGAATAGTTTGTGAAGAACTGGGATTAGATCTTCTTTGAAGGTCTGATAGAACTCTGCACTAAACCCATCTGGTCCTGGGCTTTTTTTAGTTGGGAGACTATTAATGACTGCTTCTATTTCTTTGGAGGATATAGGGCTGTTTAGATTATTAACCTGATCTTGATTCAACTTTGGTACCTGGTATCTGTCTAGGAACTTCTCCATTTCATCCAGGATCTCCAGTTTTGTTGAGTATAGCCTTTGGTAGAAGGATCTGATGGTGTTTTGGATGTCTTCAGGATCTGTTGTTATGTCTCCTTTTTCATTTCTGATTTTGTTAATTAGGATGCTTTCCCTGTGCCCTCTAGTGAGTCTGGCTAAGGGTTTATCTATCTTGTTGATTTTCTCAAAGAACCAGCTCCTTGATTGGTTGATTCTTTGAATAGTTCTTCTTGTTTCCACTTGGTTGATTTCACCCCTGAGTTTGATTATTTCCTGCCGTCTACTCCTCTTGGGTGAATTTGCTTCCTTTTGTTCTACTGCTTTTAGGTATGTTGTCAAGCTGCTAATGTGTGCTCTCTCTAGTTTCCTTTTGGAGGCACTCAGAGCTATGAGTTTTCCTCTTAGAAATGCTTTCATTGCGTCCCATAAGTTTGGGTATGTTGTGGCTTCATTTTCATTGAACTCTAAAAAGTCCTTAATTTCTTTCTTTATTCCTTCCTTGACCAAGGTATCATTGAGAAGAGTGTTGTTCAGTTTCCACGTGAAGGTTGGCTTTCTATTATTTATTTTGTTATTGAAGATCAGCCTTAGTCCATGGTGATCTGATAGGATGCATGGGACAATTTCAATATTTTTGTATCTGTTGAGGCCTGTTTTGTGACCAATTATGTGGTCAATTTTGGAGAAGGTACCATGAGGTGCTGAGAAGAAGGTATATCCTTTTGTTTTAGGATAGAATGTCTGTAGATATCTGCCAGAATCATTTGATTCATAATTTCTGTTAGTTTCACTGTGTCCCTGTTTAGTTTCTGTTTCCATGATCTGTCCATTGGTGAAAGTGGTGTGTTTAAGTCTCCCACTATTATTGTATGAGGTGCAATGTGTGCTTTGATATTTACTAAAGTTTCTTTAATGAATGTGGCTGCCTTTGTATTTGGAGCATAGATATTCAGGATTGATAGTTCCTCTTGGAGGATTTTACCTTTGATGAGTATGAAGTGTCCCTCCCTGTCTTTTTTAATGACTTTGGGTTGGAAGTCAATCTTATCAGATATTAGAATGGCTACTCCAGCTTGTTTCTTCATACCATTTGCTTGGAAAATTGTTTTCCAGCCTTTCATTCTGAGGTAGTGTCTATCTTTTTCTCTGAGATGAGTTTCCTGTAAGCAGCAAAATGTTGGGTCTTGTTTGTGTAGCCAGTTTGTTAGTCTATGTCTTTTTATCGGGGAGTTGAGTCCATTGATATTAAGAGATATTAAGGAAAAGTAATTGTTGTTTCCTGTTATTTTTGTTGTTAAAGTTGGCATTCTGTTCTTGTGGCTGTCTTCTTTTAGGTTTGTTGAGGGATTACCTTCTTGTTGTTTCTAGGGCGTGGTTCCTGTCCTTGTATTGGTTTTTTTCTGTTATTATCCTTTGAAGGGCTGGATTCGTGGAGAGATAATGTGTGAATTCGGTTTTGTCGTGGAATACTTTGGTTTCTCCATCTATGTTAATTGAGAGTTTGGCTGGGTATAGTAGCCTGGTCTGGAATTTGTGTTCTTTTAGTGTCTGTATAACATCCGTCCAGGATCTTCTGGCTTTCATAGTCTCTGGTGAAAAATCTGGTGTAATTCTGATAGGCTTGCCTTTATATGTTACTTGGCCTTTTTCTCTTACTGCTTTTAGTATTCTATCTTTATTTAGAGCATTTGTTGTTCTGATTATTATTTGTCGGGAGGTATTTCTTTTCCGGTCCAGTCTATTTGGAGTTCTGTAGGCTTCTTGTATGTTCATGGGCATCTCTTTCTTTAGATTTTGGAAGTTTTCTTCTATAATTTTGTTGAAGATGTTTGCTGGTCCTTTGAGTTGAAAATCTTCATTCTCATCCACTCCTATTATCCGTAGGTTTGGTCTTCTCATGGTGTCCTGTATTTCTTGGATGTTTTGAGTTAGGATCTTTTTGCATTTTACATTTTCCTTGATTGTTGTGCCGATGTTCTCTATGGAATCTTCTGCACCTGAGATTCTCTCTTCCATCTCTTGTATTCTGTTGCTGATGCTGGTATCTATGGTTCCAGATTTCTTTCCTAGGGTTTCTATCTCCAGTGTTGCCTCATTTTGGGTTTTCTTTATTGTGTCTACTTCCCTTTTTAGGTCTAGTATGGTTTTGTTCATTTCCATCATCTGTTTGGATGTGTTTTCCTGTTTTTCTTTAAGTACTTCTACCTGTTTGATTATGTTATCCTGTTTTTCTTTAAGGATTTGTAACTCTTTAGCAGTGTTCTCCTGCAATTCTTTAAGGGATTTTTGTGCTTCCTCTTTACTGTCTTCTACCTGTTTACCAGTATTCCTTTGTATTTCTTTAAGTGTGTTATTAAAGTCCTTCTTGAAGTCCTCTACCATCATCATGAGATATGCTTTAGATCCGTGTCTAGCTTTTCCGGTGTGTTGGGGTGCCCTGGACTGGGCGAAGTGGGAATGCTGGGTTCTGATGATGGTGAGTGGTCTTGGTTTCTGTTAGTAAGATTATTAAGTTTACCTTTCGCCATCTTATAATCTCTGGGGTTAGTTGTTGTCGTTGTCACTGTTTAAAGATTGGAGCAGAAGCTGTGTTCCACTCACCAGCAGTCTCAAAATCCTGTGGCGGGTGTCGTGGGTAGCTGGCGGGTGTCAGCCGACCCTGTGCTCTAGCTACCCCGGTGCTGGTCCAGTCGGAAGAGGCCTGTGGTCCTACTCAGGCCGGTTTTCTGCTTCCCTAACTAATGCAGTCTCAGGTCCCGCACGCAATTGGATTGGAGCAGAAGCTGTGTTCCACTCACCAGAAGTCTTAAGATCCTGTGGTGGGTGTTGTGGGTAGCTGGCGAGTGTCAGCTGACCCTGCGCCCTAGCTACCCTGGTGCTTTTCTGACCGGAAGAGGCTTGTGGCCCTACTCAGGCCGGATTTCTGCCTCCCCAACCAAAGCAGTCTCAGGTCCCGCGTGATTGGACTGGAGCAGAAGCTGTGTTCCACTCACCAGCAGTCTCAAAATCCTGTGGCGGGGGTCGTGGGTAGCTGGCGGGTGTCAGCCGACCCTGTGCTGTAGCTACCCCGGTGCTGGTGCGGCCGGAAGAGGCCTGTGGCCCTACTCAGGCCGGTTTTCTGCTTCCCTAACTAATGCAGTCTCAGGTCCCGCACGCAATTGGATTGGAGCAGAAGTAAGCAGAACTTTAATTCACCTTATGTAATTGTTGTCTTCAAGGCTTACTGTTTAATAAGCTTGCCATTTCTAGCTCTTTCTGAATTCTAACTGGCTGGTTCAACCCAGCTTTTCTGGCTCAAACTCCTCTCCAAGCTGACTGATGCAAAGTGACTTCTCTCTGCTTCTGACTAAATTGTTCTGCTTGGCCTCAAACAAACTCTAGCAATCTGTTCTAATCTTCTGGCTCCTTCTTCTCTGGCTTGTTCAGTCTTCATGTGTGTCTAGTTTGTTCTTTCTGCAAACTGTCTGTAAAATTGTCCCTGTGAAAAATCTGTCTCTGCACATCACAAACGGAACTGACACAAACTCCACTCCCCTGAACTGTCTGTCAACTCACAGGATTCAACCCAACTGACTGACTGAACTCAGAGACCTGCATGCCTCTGTGTCCCAAGTGCTGATATTAAAGGTGCGTGCCACCATGCCTCCACCTAAGGTTTCTTTACCTGAAACATGCTCTTCAATTCATGACCTTGAATTTTCAATAGTTGTCCTTCAACTCAAAGATCTGCTTGCCTTTGTCTCCTGGGGTTAAAGGCATGCCTGAATTACAGCCAGATCACAGACCTACAAAGTATTTGATGTGATCACTGGCAGAACATTCATGTTTCTGGATTAAAATTCCTGTAAATATAAGAATATAACAGGAGCTAAACTTGCTTAGAAATGGATTCGAAGATTGTTAAGAAAATAAGAATGTGAAATAGTATACATTTTAGAGTTTTAAAAAGAAACCTTACCAATGGCTCAGAATATGAAATACATTTCCAGAATTAGGCATTAGCTATTCAGTTGATGTCTTCTATCATGAATAAATTATGTTTTGAGTAATGAATGCAATGATGTCTTAAATTAAAAGAATTGGATTATTTTTAACTTCAAAAAGGGGTTTTATTCCATAGAAACCATTCCTTAACCATGGTCAACTAGACATTATTTATGAGGACCCAGAATCAAGGACCACTAAAATACTGGATTCAGGAAGACAGATACAATGCCTCTGTGTTAATTGATCAGTACTGAAACTGAGTGTTGTCTCTTCCTTTTTCCTTTTCCCCCTCTTGTTTCTTTGTGTAGTGAATCAACTCTTTTTTTTCCCCTTTTAATAAGGGGTTTTACTCAAAAGGGTAGCTTTGAAAATCTCTAGCTTGTTGTGAACCAGAAAGCCAGGGGCCACCTCATCCTGACACCGAGTGTGAGCCACGCTTCAGTGTCTGTGGCGCTCCACTGCCACCACTGGAGTCAGTGCACCTCTGAAACAAAGCCAGCATGAACACCGAGGAGGACTCGAGTGCTACTTTGATTTAAGGAAAAGGACAAGTTTTTAATACAGCAAAACAGAACACAAAAAGTAAACAAATCCTTAGAAATCACTAGATATATGTGTGTGTTTATATAATTGGGATCATCATCAACATTTTAAGCCATTTAAAGCCACCTTACCTTTTCTTTTGGTACTGTGGATATTCTCATTAAGAAACCCAGCCTCTATTTGAATGGCCTAGTCCAGCTTTCTCTCTACTGTGCCTCATCTCCACCATCCACTCCATACCCAGAGTCCAACCTCAACTCTGCAGCCAGAGGCAGAGCCAGCACTCATTCTGGAGTGAGGACAGCAGGCCTGCGAGCACAGCTGAGCACAGACCTCACCCTTTCCTGGAGGAGCAGCGAGTGCCCACAGCTGGTCTGCAGTCTCTCAAGGGCGCCTCCTCTCCTCTCCGCTGCTGCTGTTCACTATTTTTTTCTGCCCAAAATCAAAATGGCAATCTTAATCAAATAGGAAAGCTAGATCTTTAAAGTAACTTAAAAATCACTTTTATATAAAGCAGCAAAAACATATTTTCCTCTCTGCAAAAAGAAAAATGTTAACAAGGAACATGGTGATGTGGTGGGCTGTCCGAAACTTCTGCTCGACTGGATCCCATGAGCATCTCAGAGTGGCTCCTTCACCTTGCCCATGCTGCCTGAAGACTCTTCGGTGTCTCCAGTCACGTTTTCACTTTCTTCTGGGCTTAAGCTTTCATTTTCAGACCTGGTCCCATTAGGGATCGAGTTTTCCCCATTGACAAGCCCATTTTCACCTGCCTTGACTTTACTGAGTCTCTGTCAGGCTCAGAGACTCCTGCACACCTGCCTCCTCCTCCAACTTTCTCAGGACCAGAGGGAGCCTTGAGTCCCCCACACCACCCTCCAAGAGCCCCAGGTCACTCTCCTCGTATCTGGGCAGTGGTGCCCTCTCCTCCATGTGTTTATGGTAGTACTCCTGGTTCACGGCCGCACTCTATCACTGCTTTTTCCAAAATCTCCTTTTCATCCAAGCGCAATTTGATGGCCATTGTGGCCCGTACAGAGAGGTCAGGATTTTTCAAGACGATCTTATCTTCCTCAATTGTTGTCTTATATGTTTTTAAAAGAAGTGAGGCTCTATCTTCCAGAAATGTCCAAAGTTTGACCTCATTGTCCCAGCTGACAGGAAACTCCGCATTCCCCAGAGTGAAGATCCTGTCAATGGCGCTGTCCCCTAGCAAATGCTCTTTCAGCTCCTCTTCAGTCATGCAAAATACTCGAGAAAAGCTAGAAGCTGGGCAGAGATGGGTGGCTCAGGAAAATGCAATGCAAAAAAAAAAAAAAAAAAAAAAAATGGATGTTGGGATGCCAGCCTAGCCAGGACCTCAGCCTTCATGGCGGCGTAGAGCCTGCCACTTTTACTCACACCCAGCTTAATTTTCAATCTGTCGTGGGAATTATTGAACAGTTACCATGTTGGAGTGTGGTATTTAGGAAACCAGAATCTATGCTCCCAGGCCATGATGATTTGTGTTTGATTCTCTAGTAGGTTGACAGTACAACTAACAGAATCTTCTCATTATGTGAAATTTAAGTGTGAACAATGTTTTTCTCTCTCTCCCTTTTTAAAGGCAGTGATGGGAGGGGGTGGGTGGGTGGGGGAGCACCCTCATAGAAATAGGGGTGACTAGGAGCAATGGGGGTTTAACTGGGAAGGGGGATAACATTTGAATTGTAAATAAATAAAATAACCAATAAAATAAATAAAACTTAAGACAGTGTTGCTATGTAGCCCAAGTTGAACGTGAACTTCCAATCCTCTACCTCTGCTCCCTGGGTGCTGGGATTATGATCCTGCCCTCTGTCCTGGGTGGCTTTTGCTTTCTGTCCCCTACTTTTTGTTTAGAGTAGCTCTTATGTATGGCTTCTGCTTTGTCACATTCTACTCAGCCCATTCCATTCAGCCTTCTATTACTGATTACATTTGCTCGACAGTCGTTAACTACAGTTTCCATGGTCAGTCATTAATGAAAGCTTCCTTCTGCCTGTCTTATTACTTTGCCAACCAAACTGCTGGGAAGTTAATTACCTGGCAGACTTTTAAAGCATACGATTCAAAGAAAAGGCTTTTTCTGTTAAGTTGTCAGGCAGGCCCACTTTTGTTATTATGGAATAACAGCAGATGCCTTTGATAAATAAGCCAAGCAGGTCACTTGAACCCTATTGTTGAAATGGCTGATAAAATATTCACAAAACTGAAACCTGGTGGGATCTGGAAGCCCTGGCTGTGCAGTGGGGACCACATTTTGTAACATCTTTTGAAGAATGTTGATTTTTTTTTTGAATTTTGCTTTAAACAAAAGTTTATTTTTTGACCTGCTGAGCTTGTAACATTTAAAGGAGAACAAGTGACTTCCATAAATCATAGCAGCCTGGGCAGAAAGGGTTTTCTCCTCAAAAGAAGGCTGAGAGGGAGGTATGACCTCAGGAGCCATCATGAGACTGCACTTTTGGGCTTCTGCACAGTGAAGGGGATGTTTAAGAAAGGCAGTTCTTACAGGATGGACCCTCCCATCCATCTTGATGCCTCTGAACAATTCTTCATTAAGATATCCTGGCCTTGCTCTGGAATTTTTTACTTAGCTATTTCCTGTGTCCTTTTAGGAGCAGATAAGTCACCGAGTGAATGTGTATTGTTGACATGAGTGTATCCTGGCCATGTCAAAGACCCCAATGGCTCAGACCCTTGGGAATGGCAAGGATTCCTTCTGCTCTGAGTTCAGGTATTGACAGTATATATAGAAATCAGCAATCACAGTTTTCTCCTCTAGAGTGACTACAGCTTGAGACTGCTCCCCTGCTAAGAACCGTGCCCCATGCCCCTTTCCCCCCCGGCAAGATTAGCTAACCCACTTTGTGGCTCAGCTGTTTATAAGTCCACCTCCTTATTCAGTTTTGCTGTATACCATCAATGTGCTGAGTTTCCAGGCTGCTGATGGGCACCCCCTAAAGCTCATTAGGTACCAAATCCCAGCGACTCTGTGTCTTGCCATTTCTTCATTTCTCAATTCCCTACAGCTCCAATGAGGTCAATCCTCAAAGCTGTGCAGATCCCAGCAGGCGAGGCGTGTGTGGAGATCAGGCTTCACCCTGCTCTGAGTTACTTCATGTTTTGTGAAACAGTGGCATAAGCCGTACCTTGGCCTGGGAGACTGTTTTGTGCAAAGCAGAACTTGGCAGCATTTAAGGGTAAATAATAGAGAGAGAGCGAATGCATCCTGTTGTGGGTGTGCCCAGCACAAGGTACAGTCCAGAGGATAGCTTATTAAGAAGAAGCCTATTATGAAGAAACTATTATGCTGATGACCCTACCGACCTGACATTCTACCACTAGGTGTGTTTCAAGGGACTTAACAGGAAAACTCCCAAAGCATTCATACACATGATTGTAAGATGTTTGATTTGTGACTTGATGGCTAATATCAGTCACTAAGATCACCAACGGCCAGACATCAAGAGAAATTGGCTCTACTTGATAAGTTACAGCCGAAGAAACAGATCAGCCTGTGAATTTATTGCCACCCAATAAATTTTGACATCACCATGAGCATAGTGTTCACCTGAGAATATTCCGGAGCTCGCAACTAGACATACTGCCCAATAAAATTTGAATTTCAGAAAATTAGTAAGCTCAACTTACCCCATGCTTCCTCATGCTTTGTTTGCGTTCTGCTTGTTTTTATCCACATGAGAGTTACCCTGGTTTTACTGTCATAGGTGGCAAGCTGGGGCACAAATGAGATATAATTTTATTACTTTGTTGATACTATATATAATTTGGGTAGGGGTCTTTTCTTATACCATTTCTAAATATTTTAAAACATTGGTTCTAAATTTGGTTACCTGTCAACCTCACAGATTAATGAAACTCAATAATGTGTGATAGAGACAGACCTGTGTCCCTTTCAGCTTCACTTGGCTTAAGGAAGTTTTTAAAATAATAGCTCCAACATCAAGTGACAGCCTAACTTCTGTAGGAGATGTTAGAAAACATCAGGGGTCTAGCTATACTGAACTCTCCCCGAAAAGGACCTCTCTTTGCATCCACTAACTTGCACAAGGATTAAAAACCTTCCCTGCCTCTGTTTCCCTGGAGTTCAGCTGAATCCTGCATGAGTTCCTCATGTTCTGGAAACCTGAATGGACTGTGCTGTTGTCAAAGTGTATCTCATGCTTTTTCATTTGACAAGGACAAGGCTTGGTGTCTAAATCCTCTGGGTGACTCTGCTGTGCTACCACACTGGAGAGACACATTGGCTTTTGCAATGGTTTGCACAACGCCTTGGTAGTAAATGTCAAAATCTGTTTCTGATTACAGAACAAACACGCAAGGCTCTGAGGACTAGTATTACATATGCTAGCATTTCATATATTATTTCTTTAAATTAAAAAAATTATAAAATTAGTCATTGCTCACTTTTCCATTTTCTTCAACTAAATTGGATAATTATTCTGAGCTTTGCATGCAACTTGACATTTTTGGCTACTGAACTAGCAAGGCCTAGATTTCTTCTGAGTATGACATTCACTCCAAGGAGGTACAGCAAGTGAGGAAGAGGAAAGAGAAGGTTGGAGTACCACCGCTTCATCAGTCTCGTGGAAAGGGAACAAAAGAACGCTAAATAGTTTCTGGCAACTGAAACCATGGACCATTTGGAGAATGGCATTGAAGCCAGTGCAGAAGGGTGATAAAGCAAGAACTTCATCCCAGGATCCTTTCCGTGCTCCCTTGCATCTCTGACAGGTGTGAGAGCATTGCAGCTAGGAGATCTCCAGCCTTGCCTGGGAGATTTTTCTGAGAGTGCAACACTGGGAATCCCTATGACTGAGAGGGAAGATAGCATGCCATGGCTATCGTTTGAGTTAGTTTTCTACTGCCGTCACAGAACTCCATGACCAAAAACAACTTGGGAGGAAAGGGTGTATTTCAGCTTACAGTTCATAACACAGAGCACTGTTGAAGAAACTCAAAGCAGGAGCTTGAAAGCAGGAACCAACACAGAGGACTTAGAGGCGTGGTGCTGTATATTGTATATTTCTCCCCATGCCCTGCTTTTCATATACAACCCAGTACCACCTACCCAGGGATGCCATTGTCCACAATGGCCTAGGCCCTCCCACACTAACCATCAATCAAGAAAATGCCCCCACAGGCTTGCCTCCAGGCCAGTCTGATGGAGGTATTTTCTCAACTGAGATTCCCTTTTTTCAGATGATTCTAGTCTGTGTCATTGACAAAAACCTAACCAGCACAGTTGTGATATCAGGGTGGATGGTGTGAAATAGAGAAGGGTGGGGCAGGGAGGATGTCTCTGGGACACGGGATGCCTAGATGTTCAGAGTGGGAAGGGGGAAGTCCTATGACAGGAAGCCAGTGCTGTTGGTTTTGTTTAAATAGGGCAGTAACAGGCTTGCTAGCAGTGTGTGGCTAATATACATTAGAAAAGTTACCCTTTGTGAGGCTATGCCAGTACCTGGCAAATACAGAAGTGGGTGCTCACAGTCATTTATAGGATGGAACACAGGGCCCCCAATGGAGGAGCTAGAGAAAATACCCAAGGAGCTGAAAGGAGCTGAAGGGGTCTGCAACCCTATAGGTGGATCAACAATATGAACTAATCAGTACCTGCAGAGCTCATGTCTCTAGCTGCATATGTTGTAGAAGATGGCCTAGTTGGCCATCATTGGGAAGAGAGGCCCCTTGGTCTTGCAAACTTTATATGCCCCAGTACAGGGGAATGCCAGGGCCAAGAAGTGGGAGTGGGTGGGTAGGGGAGCAGGGCGGGGGGAGGGTGTAGGGGACTTTTGGGATAGCATTTGAAATGTAAATGAAGAAAATAGCTAATAAAATTTTTTTAAAAAGTTACCCTTTGAAACAGCTGTATTCTTTTAATTAACATTTGTCTGTTGCAAATACCTTAATTAGTATTCATTTCATGTACATAGGAAGAGTTACATGTGCCCCATTTTAGAAGTTAGCCTAAAACACCAAGGGCATTTATTGTCTCTGCCCTGGTTGGTTCTGTAAACTCTCACCCCATTTTCCTGGGAGAAGATAAGTAGAGTATGTATGCCTTGCCATAACAGTTTGTGTTTGCTCAGGATTTTCAAGAGAATCCCTGTTTAACAGAAATATTTTAAACTTTTTTAACTTTTAAAATATTTTCTTAGCCACAGGCTTTGATATTATGGCTGTTTTTTCTTTAGAAATAAAATTGTACTTTCAAGTGGTTCAAGGTTTGCAAGAAGCCCTCAGAAAAAAGCCCGTGGTAGGAAGAGGAGTCTCTGGCAGAGTCTTGGGTATCAAGAGATGCAAAGGCACCTCTCCCCCTTTATTCTCATTGTGTTTGATGGCAAATCTTCCAAGGATGTGGTCAGCGGGGCCATCTTGGTGCCAATAAGCCTATGAGTTAGCAGGTGGAGGGTGCATCTTTATGATGGCTTTCCTGTCTACACCAGGACTGGTTTCCCCAAGAAGTCACAGAGTTAGCATTTGTGCCAGTCGATCCTGAACACTGAGACTTGAAATGGCTTGGTTGAAATTCCTTAGGCTTGTGGTGGCTGTCAGGCATCCAGATTCTCACTATATTTGTCTGGAATACCTAGGCTGTGGCCATGACACCATGTGTATATTCTCTGTCTGAATGAAGGCATTTAAGAGTATTTTAGCATCAGCGAAAGATCACAGAAGGTGCAACTACTGAAAGACAATTTAAGGTCAAACACAGTGAATGTGAAGCACTTCTGACTGTGCTTTCTCATTTGTATCAGGAGGCTTCACTGCAGCCTTGGGTTTGAACACACAGCATGCACTCTCATGCCATTTCACACCAGTGGACACTGCCCCAAACTGAGGCATTGATTCAAGTCTGCCATACACTACTAACCACAGTGTTTTGTTTTTTTTTCCTATTCTTTTCTATGTGATCAGTTTTCTGATTTGATAGGAGCCATGTGACTATAATAAACAAATACCTTGAGTACTTGTAAAATCTACTATCATTCCTCCACATTTAAGGAGTTAGTATGTTTGGATGACATTGCGTTAGGATGCTTGATTGAGCAATTGAGGTAGAGATTCTGATTTGTATTTTATATAAAAAAAACCTCAAATATATTTTGGGTTAGGATTTGGACAGGATTTAAAACAGTTTTGAAATAGTCCTAAATGAATTTCTGTGATTTTATAATATGTATGCATACAAATTAGCACTCTAGGCATTGACCATTATAAAGTCAAAATATTGATCAATTTTGACAGATGTTGAAGAGGTCCTAAATTCAGTAATATTTAACATTCAGCCAGGATGTATTTCTTCATGGAAAAATAAACAACCATATCCTCATTAGTCTGCAAATTTACTTTCATCTTCAATAAATGGTAAAATTGTATGCATGTTAAAGAGTCATTTCAAATAATTTTAAATAATTTTTTATCTGTTTAATTTGTATGCTTACTTTATACAATTATATATCCAAGACTTGTAAAAATATGTTTAGGCAAAATGATTCACTAAGTGGAAAAGGTTTAAGAAACACTGCATTAGAAACTGTGTCTTTTCAGGTCCTGTAACAGCACTGCTATGCCCTTATTTTAATTTTAAGATGGTCTCTATCTTGCTTTGAACTCCCTATGGATGACCCTGAGCTACTGATTCTCCTGCTTCTACCTCTTGAACATAGGTCTGAACCACCACACTTAATTTCATGCGGTAATTGTGATTTAACCCAAGGCTTCATGTATGCTGGGCTGGTACTCTCCCAAGTGGATAATTACTTCAAGCTCATGAATTTTTACCAGAGGACCAACCAGGAGAGGAGTAGCTCTTGCCTTACAGAGCCAAAGCATAGAGGTAGGATTAGGAGTCCAGAGTCCAAAGGAAAGCATGGCCTAGGAGCTCTGCAGATTCAAAAAACCAGTCTGCAATGGCAACTGCCATTTTAGCAGATCTGCAAGGTCTTGGTTGTTGGATAATAAGGAGGAGGAGGAGGAGGAAGAGGAGGAGGAGGAAGGAGAGGAGGAGAAGGTGGAGGAGGAGGAGAGGAGGGAGGGAGGGAGGGAGAGAGAGAGAGAGAGAGAGAGAGAGAGAGAGAGAGAGAGAGAGAGAGAGAGAGAGAGAGAGAGAGAGAGAGATCTTAGAAACAGCAAATGCAAATCCAAAGGGCTGAGGGGACTATCCTGTTGCAAATGGAGATGCTTAGAGACTGGAAGAAATACAGTCCCTTTCTTCTCCATTAAATCAAGAGAGACAGAGATCACAGAGCACCTCAGAGGTATTGCCTCTACCACATCTATTCTTAGGCCTCAAACAGTAACTTCTTCAAACATTGAATAACAAACTCTCTCATAACTGTTGTCTTCCTGTTTTCATATGTAGTATCTCCACATATTTTGTCTCTAGAAGTTTGGACTTGATTGGTCTCATAATTGCAGGTACTTTCTTGAGACACAGGTCAAATGAAATAGGTACAGGCTATCTGAAAACACATCACAAGTCTCACTAAGCTTTTAAAGAATCACTTTCACCACTTTACATAGAAAAATGTTTATTTTTGTAGATATCTTCCTGTTTTGAGTTATAACATAGGTTTTGTAGCAAATGTATATTCAAATACTTTAATAAACCCAATTAATAGAAAATTCTGCATATTTAAACATACTATATTTGTTTTATTAATCCAAATGATAAATGTGACCATCTTTATTTTCAGATTTTATGTAACTCTTATATTAAAAACACATTCAAGAATATTTTCTCTGACTCTCTGTCAATTTTAAAGTAAATTAATCTGTGGCTAGTGAGGATGTGGTGGTGGGGGAGGGGACAATTCTAGGATACACCAAAGACCTGGGCTAGGGGACGCTCCCAGGAATCTATCAGGTGACTTTCGCTGAGACTCTTAGCAATAGGGATGTGGAACCTGAAGTGGCCACTTCCTATAGCCAGGCAGGACCCCGATACAGAAATAAGGATACTAATCCACCTACAAAACTTTCACCCAATGGAGGGAATGGTCAACCTGCTTAAGTTGAGACCCATTCCACAGACAAGCACCAATCCCTGACACTATTAATGATATTCTGTTATGCCTGAACACAGGAGCCTAGCATAACTGTCTTCTGAGAGGCTCCATCCAGCAGCTGACTCAGACAGATACAGATACCCACAGCCAAACAGTGTATGGAGCTTGGAGATTCTTACGGGAATAGGAGGAAGGTTTGCGGATCCTGAAGGGGATAGGAACTCCACAGGAAGATGAACAGAATTAATTAACCTGTATCCTTTGGGGCTCTCAGAGACTGAACCACCGACCAAAGACCTACACCCCCTCACATATGTAGCAGATGTGCTACTTGGTCTTTATGTGATTTTCCCAACAGCTGAGTCAGGGGCTGTACCTAAATCTGCTGCCTGTCTGTTGATCCTGTTCCTCTAACTTGGCTACCTTGTCTGGCTTCAGCTGGAGAGGATGAACCTAGCACCGCAGAAATTTGGTGGATATGGGGTGGGGCATGGGAGACGGAGGGGTGGGCCCTCTACCCTCTCAAAGGTTGGATGGGGGAAGATAGTGTGTGAGTGGCAGGGGGTGGGTGGGACATGGAGGAGAGGTCAGAGATCAGGATGTAAAGTGAATGAATAAATTAATGGAGAAAAAAAATCTGCTCATGTTTCCATGAACTAAACCCTAAACCCGTATTGGAAATGTGTATCCAAGTAAACCTATCAAAAGCTATGTGTTAGGAAAAAAGTATTACTTTGTTTGTATCAACAACACACACATTAACATATGTATGAATATATATATATATACATATATATATATAGGCACATCCATGTTGTGTCTGTCACATGCATGCACGTGCCTATGTGTAGGGTGCTAGCATGCTGTTTTGGTAATTTAACATTGACTTTTATTTGTTCACATTCTATACATATAACACCATAACTCATTTTAGTAATTTCACAAGTTCTTTCATAGCAAAATACTAGTTTATATTTAAACAAATCACCTTCAATTTTTTAAAGGACATAAAGAATATAATGACTTTTTTTTCATTTATACCCAAAGCACATCTGAAAGTTTTTTTTTTTTTTTCTTTTTTTTTTTTTTTTTTTTTGGTTTTTTGAGACAGGGTTTCTCTGTATAGACCTGGCTGTCCTGGAACTCACTCTGTAGAACAGGCTGGCCTCGAACTCAGAAATCCGCCTGCCTCTGCCTCCCGAGTGCTGGGATTAAAGGCGTGCTCCACCACTGCCTGGCTACAAGCATTTCCTCAGAAAAGAAATCCAAGGAAAAGTGAATTTCTATGAGGCCAACTCACCAAGTAGGGAATGGATTCTCAATTCAGAGAATAAAAGGCTTATTAAACCATGTCAGTCCATTAGTTTCCAGTCTACACCTTTGAAAATAGCCAGTGTTCCCTCTGCAGGTGATTTTGGACAGTGTTCCCTTTCTCTTAGGTCATGAGATAGGTGAATTGATAGAAGGAACCATTTCCTGCAAGTATTTAATCCCTTCTTGCTGGTCTCTATGCATGTTCTATAACTGTGTTTCTATGTATGCATTTTTTTACATTCAAATCATAAAAATCACTTAGTCCGTAGCTGAGGTCACAGAGGGAGCAAGTGCCTCATTGTTGAGCTATGAGCCGTGGTAAACCAGGAGTGTGACTATCAGCATATGTGACTGTGCACAAGAAATTTTGTTGTAGATTAACACATAAGAAGTGTGTGTGTGTGTGTGTGTGTGTGTGTGTTCAGGTGTGGGAAGTTGGTCCAGTCAAATGCACATATGTGTACATACATATGGAATAGATGTCAGTGTCCTTCCTAACCGCCCCTCCCTTTTGTGGAACAGGGTCTCTCACTGAACCCAAATCTCATTGATTTGGCCAGACTAACTGTCCGTTAAGCCCTAGTATTCCATCTGCCTCCGCCTCCTCAGTAGTAGAATCAAAGTTACACAGTGCCACAAGCAGATTTGATGAGGGGGTTAGGGATCTAAAGCCAGGTTCTCATGCTTGGACAGCAGGCACTTTACCCAACTGAGCCATCTCACCAGCCTCAAAGCAAAAGAAGTTTTGAATTTCAGGATCCTGGAAAGGATCTGGGGAATATAAAGGCCAGGAGGAAAATAGGGCTGCAGCAC
Organism: Mus caroli; assembly: GCF_978045245.1. NCBI lineage: Eukaryota > Metazoa > Chordata > Mammalia > Rodentia > Muridae > Mus > Mus caroli. The sequence goes on along the minus strand of NW_028227256.1, from coordinate 29,960,960 downwards.
ATTGTGGTTTTTGAACACTAGTGGGTGAGGGGAAAGAATACAGGGGTTGCTTTTGGGAGGAATGTTTTACTTGGGTGAAATGTTAGGCTGCCCCAAGGATAGTACTATGGAAATGCAAAGAGTATGTGAGGAGACTTATTTCCCACCCCAGAGTGAGAGTGGCATAGCTCCGTCTCTAAGATAGGCGACTTTGTGAATTCAGAAGTGGAACATTGGTATAGGCTTGGTCATCTCACAGAGGTCTAGGGAAGCTATTAATGTGACTGGCAGTTTCCCATCTGAAAGGCAATCCTGAAAGAAAGGGGTAGAAAAAGATCGCACAGGAGATTGCTTCTCCCTTCTAGGACTTCCAGAAACACCCAGTCAAGTGTCTCTTCTTGATATTGTAGTCTCCCCAGTGTGCAGAGGGGAAGAAAAGATTTTGGACATGGACTGTTGGTGCTCCTTTTTCCCATAGACTATTGTCATCTGAACATGCCCTCATTATTTTTATCTTTGGAGGCTCAAAATCACTCTGATAAACTAACTTTTTAAGATAGACTTAATTTGCAAACACTTAAGACGTTCAAACAACACTTGACTGATACCCAGTAGTGCTACTTCCTTTGTGTAATCTAAGTCATTATAAACATGCATATTCTTTGTAGTTATTAATTTACTCAACAGTTATAGAACAACTGAGACAATATAATTCAAAAACCATTATTCAGTATTTTTTAGAACATACCCTATTTATATTATATCTATATTTATCCAAAAAAGATACTTTCAGTTTCAGAACTTCATTATATATTAAATTATAAGATGTTTCTTTGTTAATAAAATTGGGATTGCAGTTTCATTTTTATTTGATTGGTGCTAGAATACACACTGAGTTAAATGCATTATTTAATATGCTGTCTTGAAATCAGTAGTAGACCAGTGAAACAGTTGCAGTTTTCATTGTGGCTTATGCTTAGTTACTCTGCTTTAAAACTTGAATGATATTTGAGCATGGAGAACCTCTGTAATGGGCTCTGAGGGATGTCACCATCGTGCATGTAACATTTGAGGTTCATGCTTTTGTTCTATTTTGCAGCTATTTGGGACTTGTGATGTGATAAGCTGAGAAAAATTTCCTTTTGGGCACAAACATGTGTGAGGTATATGTGCATACATGTACAGTCTTGATACTAAAGTAGCAGTATGTTCCCCACTTGCTAAGATATCCTGAAGCAGATACTCAAGTTCTTATAGTTGCAGTCATCTTTAAAGTGGGAATAACAGAAACCCAGATGCTGAGCAGGGACTGCAGCATGTGTTCCCATCACGGTGTAGTGGAGTACTCTCTAACTTACTTCTGCGATGCAGCCCTTGAACGAGCAAAGACTGCTTTGAATTTAGGTGTGTGGTCTTTTCCAACCAAATGTCTGAGGCTTATAATTAGACTGTTGCCATGTCTTAACTCTGGACTTAGATGGCCTGTCAAAGACAGAGAATCAATATATTTATTTCTAGTTCCAATAATCTATGGCTCCATGATTTTACTGTGGTATGTCTTTTGTGCTCTCTATCTCCTTTCTTCTTAACACCATGATTATAATTGGGTCCTTATCATTTCATGCAAGGTTCGCTGAGCAATACCAGGAGGCAGCAGAGCAGACTTCTCTCCTTTTGTGAATTAGCATATTGCTAAGGTTATTTTCTTTGAAAATCATCTCTCCCCTGATCACAGTGGGATGGCAAAACTATAGATCTGTATCATGTCCTCATTTCCCTCTGAGCTTTGATGGTTATGTATAACAAGCACATTATCCATTCCCTCCTCCCTTTAGAGCCCATGCTCCTGGGAGGGGTATTTCTGCTGTGGTTCTTTTCTGTAGCTTCCATGCCTTGTGTCCACTATTCTTCTTACCTGGTAAGCGTGTCCTTCCAGCTCATGTAGTAAGGGAGCATTCAGCTTAATGTCTCCAACAGTATTTTGGGAGGACTCAGAAGCTAATCATGGCTATTGAAGCTTTCCCAAACATATACAGACAAAGACTCATGAGTTCTGAGACTTTTTGATGAGCTAAAAATAATATCCATAACATACAATTCTTCACAGGAATGCTTAAATCTCTCAGTTTTTCTAGGTATTCTTAAGTTGAGGACAATTATGGTTTATTTTTATTTTTAATGATCTCTGAATGTTGAAGTAGTTTGTACCCATGCCTGCTTCAGCAGACTTGTGGAAAGCTGATTAATAAAGGGGGTGGGGCCATACACTCTATAAACTGGTGATGCACTGTGCACCTTCAGAGGCAGTGCATGCCTTAGTTTTTTGAGTTATTGTCTGTGCTGACTGTGTGACTTGTATCAACAATTTTGTTTGCAGAAACTGTTTGTTGTTGTTGTTGTTTTATTTTGTTTGTTTTGTTTTTATTTGGTATCAAAGTGCATGCTCTTGTAATCTATATCACACATTCTCTTAGAATGAAACATAAAATTAGGCTAAGTAAGTCTGATGAGTGTTTAAGTGATTCAGCTATTGCAAAGAGTAAATGATTCATTGTGTAGCATTTGTAATATAAAGAGATTGCTTAATTAGGTTACTGATAAAGTTAAGAAAGACTAAGGAGAAGTGAAATCTTGTCATGTGAACTTCTCAAGGATATGGCCACATTTGGTTACTTACCCACAGAGTTAGTCAGACTTTGCGCCTCTGTGCTAATCAAAAAAAAAAAAGAAAAGAAAAGAAGAGAAGAGAAGAGAAGAGAAGAGAAGAGAAGAGAAGAGAAGAGAAGAGAAGAGAAGAGAAGAGAAGAGAAGAGAAAGAAGAAAAGCAAAAAAGAAAAGGATTCATTTTGGCCTATGGCTTCTTTTTATTTTTCATTATTTATTTTTTTCATTCATATTACATCTCAATTGCAATTCCCCTCTCCCCTCAAAAATCCCTCCCCTCATTACCCCCTCTTCTTCTCATCAGAGAAGGCAGGTCCACATTGGTTATCACCCTACCCTGGAACAGCTAGTCCCAGCATGACTAAGCACCTTCTCTCTCACTATCCAGATCTTCCAGGTAAAGGGAAGGGAATTCAGTGGCAGGCAACAGAATCAGAGATAGTCCTGCTCCAATTGTTAGGGGACCCACACGAAGACCAAGCTGCACATCTGCTACAAATGTGTGTGTGTGGGGGGGGGCACTAAATTCAGCCACTGCATGCTCTTTGGTTCAGTCTTTGTGAGTCCGCTTGGGCCCAGGTTAGTTGACTCTGTAGATCTTCCTATGGTGTTCTTGACCCCTCTGGCTCCCTCAATCTTTCCCCAGCTCTTCCACAAGACTGCTTGAGCTGTGCCTGATGTTTGGCTGTGGGCCTCAGCATCTGTTTCCATTTGCTGGTGGATGAAGTCTTTCAGGAGACAGTTATGCTAGGTTACTGTCTGCAAGCATAGCAGAGTATCATTAGTAGTGTCAGGAATGGGCTCTCTCCCATGGGATGGGTCTTAAGTTGAGACAACCATTGGTTAACGGTACCCTCAATACCTACTTCATCTTTATCTTCATTCCAAGTGTCAGGGTGGGGATGAGACAAAAAAAGCTTCTCATCTAATGGTGGCCAGGGGCAGAGAACAGAATATCAAGAAGGGCCAGGACCAAGATACTCTACTCAAAAGTATGTCCTATAACATACTTTATTCAGGTAGGCACTGCCTTCCACAGTTCTTCCATTCTCAATATTCTATTCACAATTTTGAACCATCCTGGAATTAAATCATTGGTCATACTTGAGCCCCCACAATCTTACAGCCTCTAGGAAAGCCTTCACAGCTGTCCAGAGTTGTGCGTATACCAGCACTTGTCAAGTTAATGCATTAACAACTGAAATCAGCTACCACACTTCCCCTGTGTGTGATGTGTTGCTTTTTTAGTGGCTATTTAATATGTTAAGTGCCTTTTTTGTAGGTCTGTCCAAACTATATCATAGAATTGTTTTATATTCTGCTATAGCTATTAGCAGTCAGGGCTGTAAGTTCAGGGAAGGAAACTAAAACCAATTACCCTTCATAATTAGCTTTATTAGGGCAGATAAAGTGAAGATCTTTACAATATGGAGGTTAGACTTGTTTCTTTCTGTTCTCTGAGACTGTGTGTTAACTGCAGGGCCTTTCAGTCTTTTGTCTCAGGGGACTAATTGCACTGGTCATGGCCTGATTTGCCCAGGCTGCTTCTCTGAGGTCTTAGAATGACCAGTGTCTTAAAGTATTAGGGCTATGATCTAGCAATGGCCTTGCTAGTTCTTTCTATCGTTGACTCTAATACTACGGCTATTATTAAGCATGGGACTTCTGTGTTATCAAACAAAGATCAGTTTCTATTCCCCCATGATTCCGTGGTTCAACCGTTTAGGCTAACCTCTCCCTGGCCATCCTGGGGATCGCACTTGGCTCTCTCCAGCTACTCTAGTCAGCTGGGAGGTTGGTTGGAATTTGATCGCCATCAGGTGGCTCCATTCACATGGGCAGGAGTTGGCCCCATGAAGTGAGGGGATCATATTGCACATCTTCACCGCTATCAAGCTAGTCTGCTTCACACAGGGTTCCAAAAGTAACAAGTGAAGACAAGCTCATTTGTGCTAAAGTCTCTTGACCAAAGGAATTTCATGGCTATGGCCCAACTCAAGGGAAATAGAAATAGGTTCTATTTCTGCATGGGAGTACTACAAAGTGAAACCAATGATTTTGTTTTACAACCACCACCATATCCATATCTATTCACAGACTTGGTGTTTGTATATGTAGTATAATTCTCATATGAAAACAGTATTTCAAGGATGATGTCTATACCTTATGTGCAGATTGACGTAATAAGTACAGGATGCTGGACATCCTGTGAAGTTTGCAAGCTCCTCTTTGTCTGAATTTATGGTGTAAAGTCTAAAATATTTTCATCAGGATTAAAAATTCAGTAATTTGCCTTTAAAACAAAGTTTCTAAGATAAGAGAATTATTGTAATGCCCAAATCCCACAACTGAATGCTGAAAATTTCTATTTGAAATCACTCCCCAAAGCAACTGTGCCCTTTTAATTTTTAACTTCTATAGAATATCAGAAAAGGAAAAAGAGGATAAAAAAGAAAATATAGAGTAAAATTGAAGTCATAAATCTATTGAAGGTACCTATGTTATTTGGAAGCTAATTATGACTGTGTGCAAAGCAAATGAAGTAAGAACTGAATTAATGGATACCGGCTACCTCCCACAAGGTAATGAGGCATGTTTTATAGCAATGGTGCCTCAAATTGAAAAATTAAACTGCAGTGGAAAGAATAAAGGAGCAGTCAGGTTAAGAATAACAAACAAGGCCAGAGGACTTCCCATAGTCTTTCTCTGGGATTAACAACCTTTGCTTGTTTTCCTGTGATAGGGAATATATTCAGCACAGAATTCTAATGATTTACTACACCTTTCTTTTTTTTCTCAAAAGAAGACACACACACACACACATATATACACACACAGAGAGAGAGAGAGAGAGAGGGAGAGAGAGAGACAGAGAGAGACAGAGAGAGACAGAGAGAGACAGAGAGAGACAGAGAGAGACAGAGAGAGAGATACAGAGAGACAGAGAGACAGAGGGAGAGAGAGAGAGAGAGATACAGAGAGAGATACAGAGAGACAGAGAGAGAGAGAGAGAGAGAGAGAGAGAGAGAGAGAGAGAGAGAGAGAGAGAGAGAAGAGAGAGATTTAAATATATTTTCAATTTTTTTCATGCTACTCTTAACTTGGATGCAATGCTAGCCTCTCTGCTTTTCTTGCTATAAACACATTGGTGATAGTACTTTCTTTCTATGTAGTCTCTGTTTTTATGTGTTACGGTCCTTTGATCAATGGAATCACAAGATTCTTGTCAGATTCAAGAGGCAAAAGTAGATTCTATAAATTGTATCTTCACGTAGAAAAAGCATCAGTAAACCATTGTGAATAATTTTCACTCTTTCACAACAATACCCACTCTTTGAACTCATCTCATGTATGTATATGTATGTATGTATGTATCTTTTGTGTGATACTACTGCTTGGGAGACTTGAACAAATGTCCACCAAATAAGAAACAAACAACAGCCCAAAGTGAATACCACCAAAGTCCAAAGGAGGTGAGTTTGAAGAGTGTTCTTTCTAGGTGGCTCAGCTGGTTTGAACTTCCAGCTAGAGCAGAGCATCTCTTCCTCCATATGGCTCAGCTAGTCTCTGCTTCCTTCAAATGGCTTAATTAGTGTCTGTCTCCTCCCATGGGTCAGCTGATCAATACTTCATCCAGACAGCTTGGCCAGTGCTAGTTCTGAGCCCTTACCAGGCGGCTAAGCTTTGAGGAGAGTCCCAGCAGTCCTTACTGTTTATGTGTGTCTGAGGAGGAAGGGGACTAGTGAACTTGGTTTCAGGGACATCCTGAACCTATTGAGTTGTTCACTTCCTACAGGATGGAATGTTTCACCTCCCCTTAGAACACCTGCTTGTATCATCACTGTAAACAAAGTTTTAATGAACTACCCCATAAGGAGTCATGCTTTTTAAAAATCACTCTTGCAATATCCCATCTTAAAATATCCTGCCATTTTATCTCCCCTTAAATATAATGTATTATAGTTCACTCTCCTTCCCAAAGATTTCCAAAATTTATATGTGGAATAATTTCTTTTGGAAATTTCATTTCCAGGATTCTCTTTTGTTCACCCTTTCATACTCACAAACCAGTACTCCACTGTTACAGTTACTGTACCAGGATATCTCCTTCTCATCCAATATCTTTTTAAAAAATAGTTCAGTCTTTAAGATTTATTTTATTATTATGAGTACACTGTAGTTGTTTCCAGACACACCAGATGCATTGGATCACATGACAGCCACCACATAGTTGCTGGGAATTGAATTCAGGACCTTTGGAGGATCAGTCAGTGCTCTTAACCACTGAGTGGTCTTCCCAGCCCCTCATTTAATATCTTAATTCATATTTTAATCTTTAAGAATCTACTATATCACATTATCTTTATTAACTAAAATATGTGCATTAAATATGTGTAAAGGTAGGTATGACTTTGAAAATGTCTCCACTTTAAGCAATTCAAGAAATATTTAATGCACATATGAGCTGCAAGTCATAATACATACAGAGACACATACAGAAATACACAGATACACACACACACACACACACATGCACACACGCACACATGCATACACAATTAGACTAAGACTTAGAAATGTTTGGACACTTTAGAAAAAAATCATTTTGGCAGGACTTAATATGTTATTTGCTTAAGTATTGCTCTGCTGGTATCAGAAATATCCTCTTATTGAAATACTGGAGCAATAAACAGCGATACTGATTCCTGTTCTTGTAGCTGTGATGGAATACTCTTAAGACAAACAATTTTTTTTAAACCCTGTTGTTGAACCAGTGACATGTTTTTATTGTGCTGATGGGTCAGAGAAAAGAAATATATTTAAAACCTCAGTCCAGACGCGGCCTCCGCTACCCCTCCCCCCAGGTCGAGTGGTCATTTATTTTGTCCCAAGTGTGATTGTCACAAGTTCACCAGTCCCGAATCCTGCCTGCCCCGCCGCCATGCCCCTGGCTAGCGCCGGTAGGGATGGAAGCCCTGCACGTTGTGGTTCTGCCCACGTCCGAAGCCACTGCAGCCAGCCGGGGGACCCCCGAACCTGGTACAGAGGGGTCCCCATAGGAGGGCGGCTGCTGGCTGGGGTCCGAGAAGGCCTGGCCGAAGCCACTCAAGTCCTGCCTGTAACCATATTGACCATAGGGGAAGTCTGGCTGGGCTGTTGGGGGTTTGCTCATGTCTGGGGCAGCCTGAGACAGAGGTGGTGGGAAGGCCAGCGGGGCAGCCCCTGGGGTGGCAGGTGGAGGAGGGACCCCTGGAGGGGCAAACTGATCAGGGCGTGGGGGCGGAGGACCGTAGCCAAAACTGAACTGTGGTGGGGTGCCATAGCCCTGTGGGAAGCCCTGTGGTGGGGGGAAGCCTCCAGGCAGTGTGGATACAATGTAGGAGGTGAAGGGTGGGGACGGGGGCGGGGCTCCTCTGCCCGCAGGGGCTGGGCCATAGCCACCAATGGCCTGTCCTGCTGGCACCCACATTCCTTGTGGGCCATATCCTTGTTGCCACGTTGGAGGGGGCTGGCCTGCCCAGCCGTTGGCTGCACTGGGCGCCACGCGGCTGCCCCACTGGCTGGCTCCTGGCTGACAAGCAATTTTAAAGCAGAACATTTATTTTGGCTTACATTTCCAAGGTATAGTCCATGATGTGGAAGTCATGGAGGCAGGAACTTGGGAGAGATGTCATATGTGTATTCACAGTTAGAAAGCTGAGAATGATAAATACACATAGTCACTCAGTTCCTAGTCTTCATTTATACAGTCCACAGTTGAACTCCTCCAACATCAGATAACTTGATCAAGATAGCCATAAGCAGAGGATCATTTCCCAGGTGAGTCTAGATTCTTGTCCAGTTGGTAATCGACACTAACCATCACAGCTATGATGCTGATTAAAGTTAAAAGGAATAAATGACATGGAGTATTATTTGTGAAATATTTAAAAATCTTATCATTTATTCAAAGAAAATAGAATTAATCTTTTTATTTGTTGAGAGAATGTTCTTCCTCATTTAAATTTGCTAATTTCTTTCAAATAATAAAGAACTGTTTAAATTATTCTGAATAAAAAAGTGAGAAATAATTTAAAGAATTATAAGCTGCAAGCACATATCATAATATGATGAGATTTAGCTACATATTTCTGTGTAGTTTTATTCCAAAAGTGTGTATACATTATTTAAATATAATTAATGCAATATAAATTATGTTGACTATATTCTTTGTATAGCCTGCTTCTCATTTAACATAGTCATGAAGCATCTATGATAAAAACATACATTCAAGTATGAATTACATATATTGTTATTCCATTATACCAATTCTTCCTACTAGATCATCACTGCCTGGATGATAAATAGTACTATTCAAGAATCATCATGTTTTTCAGTTACTTTAGTATTTCAGTTCTTAAATAGTGTCATTTCCACTATGGACACTAGGAGAAAACCTACTTTTGAGTAAGACCACTTAAGAGTATAACTTGGCTCTTGAGTGGTGTATTGTTGAAAGGGAGAAGGCATTAGCTGTGCTTATCAGTTGCTTATGAAAATTTAATGGAATTTGTGATATAAAACAAAATATTGGATGAACTTATGACAAGTTGTCTTTAATGACAGCTTGGAATACAAATACCTCATTCTAGAGGCCACTTACCTACGGCTTTTAAATTAAATTTTCTAAGTATCTTGCATGTTCAGCTCTACATTTAAAGCAAGTGGCACTCTATTTCAGGGAACTGAAACCACTTATGGTCATAAAATAATAGATTTAGATTGGCCTTTCAATAAAGGGATGAGCATGCCAGAAATCTGAAGGGTATTACTGTAAGTAAAAATCATTACTGAGAACTACAGAGAGCAAATTGATTTTAAAAGTTGTCATCTTTGCTGGCACATGATAAAATACAATAACGATAATCAATATTAAAATGTTCCCTGGGAAGGAAGATATCCTGAAGCAATACATAATTCCAGTCTTGTACAGTTCAATGTCATTGATAGGATTGCTGACTGTGTCAAATAGACGGTTTATCTCAGTGGGTGACTGAAAATAGAGGCTGAACACAAAAGGACAAAGCACAGAAGTTTACTATTAGGGTTATCTTGGCCTTTCTTAGAAACATTGTCCTTTAGTCCTCAGTTTACAAAGAGATTTATCACATTCAATTCGAGTCAATGTTGCATGCAGAATATATCCACAAGTAGAACTGGCTCTAAGCAATACTGTTAGAATGATCTGAAGGTAGAATTATTTATGACAGTTTTTATTTATGTCTTTTTAATAATTTTTTGATTTAAAATTCTTTTTATTATTGTCTATTTTAAGGGGAATTCGTGCTTTCTTTCATTTCTTTTAAAAAAAATTAGGCACCTGTAAAAGAGGACTATATATATGTGTAAGGAACACACATATGTATAGGTTTTGGCATGTTGGATCATCAAAACATTAACAGAATTATATAATAGATAGCTGAATTGAAGAGAATGTAGGCTAAATAAAATAGTTTTGTAACTAAAGATATTCATAACAGCAATGTTTGAAAGATAATTTATCAAGATCCCTCCACTGGTCATGTTATTTCTATAGCATAGCAAGGGCATTCAATTGTAACATTTCTCAATTCTGATTGTAACTGATTGTCTCATTCAGTTCCTATATTTCAAGTTTAAGTGTAAGCATAAAACTTTCATCAAAAAATATTTAAAGAATTGAGAGAAATCCTACGGAGGAAATTGATAGTTCTAAGTGCCATTAAAAATAAAATTAAAAAAAAAGAACACAATTAAATGACTTAATGATGCAACTCAGAAACTTAGCAGACAAGAGCAAACCAAATCCAAACACAGTCAATAGGAAGAAATAATAAAAATCAGAACAGAAATCAATAAAATAGAAACCAGGAAAACAATGCAAATAATCTGTGAATGTAAGAGCTGGTTCATTGAGAAGATAAACTATATCGACAGACCCTTAGCCCAACTAACTAAAAGGAAGGAAAGACCAAAATGAATAGAATCAGAAATGAACAGGGTAGTGTTATATCAATCACCAAAGAGAAAGAGCAGACTATTAAAAGGGAATACTTTAGAAACCTGTAATCCATTAAGCTGGAAAGTCTAAAAGAAATGGATGAACTTCTAGATTCAGTCAGACTACTAAAATCGAACCAAGAAGTCAACAACCTACACAGATCCACAACAAAGGAGGAGAACGAAACAGTAATAAAAAGCCTTAGAGCTAAAAATTGGTTAGGCCTAGACAGATACACAGCAGAATTCTATTAGACTTTCAAAGAATATATACAGACAGTTCTTTATAAATTACTTTTTGTAATAAAGAAATAGAGAAAGAAAGGAAAGAAAAGAAAAGAAACAAAACAAGTGGCACCCCTAAAGTCCTTCTATGAAGCCAGTATTTTTCTAATACCAAAATCAGGTAAAGATACAACAAAAAAGAAAACAATGGGCAAATATTCCTGATGAAAACAGACTCAAGTATGTGCAATAAAATACTTGAAAACAGAATACAGACCTTCAAAAACATTATCTACCTTGACCAAATTTGTCAAAGGCCAGGTAACAAACCCCGGCACTATCCATGAAGCTGTCTTTTTTTTTATTAGGTATTTTCCTCATTTACATTTCCAGTGCTATCCCAAAAGTCCCCCATACCCTCCCCCACCCACTCCCACTTCTTGGCCCTGATGTTCCCCTATACTGAGGCATATAAAGTTTGCATGACCAATGGGCCTCTCTTTCCACTGATGGCTGACTAGGCCATCTTCTGATACATATGCAGCTAGAGACATGAGCTCCGGGGGGTACTGGTTAGTTCATATTGTTGTTCCACCTATAGGGTTGCATATCCCTTTAGCTCCTTGGGTACTTTCTCTAGCTCCTCCATTGGGGGCCCTGTGTTCCATCCAATAGCTGACTGTGAGCACCCACTTCTGTGTTTGCTAGGCCCTGGCATAGTCTCACAAGAGACAGCTATATCAGGGTCCTTTCAGCAAAATCTTGCTAGTGTATGCAATGGTGCCAGTGTTTGGAAGCTGATTATGGGATGGATCCCTGGATATGGCAGTCTCTAGATGGTCCGTCCTTTCGTCTCAGCTCCAAACTTTGTCTCTGTAACTCCTTCCATGGGTGTTTTGTTCCCAGTTCTAAGAAGGGGCAAAGCTGTCTTTTGAGTTGTTGGTCAGGACTGCTCACGAGACTCCCCAAACATTGCAGACTATTGTTATTGCCTTGACCCAGGGATCAGAGGCCCATTGGCTGGAATTGCTCTGAATGCCTCTTCTCTGAGGACTTGCTTTCATGGAACCAGAAGGCCCCATATGCACTTGCCAAGGAGTGAAAACAACCACCAGTCTTGCATTGCTATAACACCTATGAGCCACCATGCTCAGCATGCCACGATAACCTTATGGGTGCAGTAGTAGTTCATGTACTTTGGTGGGAACCAGAAGTTCACTAATTGGATTTGTGACACATTCAGTAAGAAAGAAACCATGCCCGGTGCTGGAAATCTTGCTAACTACCCTTTGCTAGTGAAGTCATAGATCTTGGAGGAACCCAAATTTATTAAGTCAACATAATCTCTGACTACACTCTAAATATTTGTCCTTATACCCATAGATAAAGGTAACCTGCTCCTATCATGAAAGATACATAATTTGCAAAAGTGGAGACTATTACAAAAAACCACAATCAGTCAAATTCATTTATAGGGCTCATCATCCATGGACACATCTATAGACACTCCTATCTCCAAGGTACAATAAAAATTGAGAGGGGAAGCTGAAAAATTACAAGAGTCAGAGGATCAAGGGGTTTTCTGTGAGATTGTGTCTGCTTAGTAATTTCAAAAGCTATATGCATAAAATCTCACCAACGTGATTTCTAAAAGATGAGCCGAACAATGGCATCAACAACAGACATGGGTGAGAGAAATCCCAGGAGGCCTCAACCCTATAAGTAGGACTTCAGGTAACTGAGGAATGCACAGATCAGGAGAAATAGTTTCCCCTAGGGAAGAGAAGATCAATTGCTTAATCAGTACCAGAAGATCAGCACTGAAAACACACATACAAGTAATAGTACGTAGGGTAATCAGAGTATATTTAGGAATATGTATGTATGTGCCTATATGTATATGCATGTAAGAATATTTAATGAAAAGAGGCCATAAACTTAAAGGAATTAAAATCATATGAGTGGGTTTGGAGGGAGGAAAGGGATGCAAAAATGATATAATTTTATTATAGTCTCAAATATAAAAGAAGGAATCAAACACATTTCCAGAGCACCTGGATATGTTTTTCTTCTCTGTGATCACAGTAAGGAGTATGAAAGACTTCTGTAAGTCCTTCCCAGTTCTCTTTCTAGATCTCCAAAATATGTGGAGTCCTGTACAGCAGTAACAGCTTTATAGTAACAGTAGGGAACTTTAATGGTTATGAACACTCAAATGGTAACATTGAAATCCAGTTAGAAACTTAGTATTGTGTTTCAAAGTATGGTAAATCTGAGTTATATATTCACTAGTAACTTGGCAATGATGGATTCCATGTTGTTATTTATGCTCATATGTGTGTGTGAATGTGTGTGTGTTGGGTTGGGGAACTAATGATTTACCTCTAAATAAAAGTCATCATTATCTTTATTATATTATTCATGCATATTGTTTGTAAATATTAGTAGACATCCTTGTAACATTTCATACAGATGAATACGATGTTGTGGACATAGTCACACTTCCAACTGCTCTCCCTTGAACAAATTCTGGTGTGCTGAGTTTTAGTTTTTATTTGCCTTTGTTTTCAATTGTTGTGATGAAACACCATGACCAAAAGCAACTTGAGGAGAAAAGGATTTATTTGGCTTATTTCCTAAATCACAGTCCATTGAGTGAAGCCCAGGAAGAAACTCAAAAAGCTGGAGCTGATGCAGAGGCCATGGATGAATGATACTTACTGACTTGTTTCTTGTGGCTTGATCATCCTGCTTTCTTATAGAACCCGGGACCACCAGTTTAGGAGTATCCATATCCACAGTGGGCTGAGTTCTTCCCATCAGTCACTAAGAAAGAAAATTCTATACGGGCTTGTCTGATCCTTTACAAGCATATTGCTTAATACCCATATGTTTGCAGAATTTTTATAGTTTCTCTTTATGTTGATTTTTAGTTTTATTCCATTAATATATGATATGAAACAAGTTGTTCTCTTGGTTTTTATAGTAGGTTTATACCCTACATTTGATTTATTTTGGAAAAAGTTCCAGAAACTGTTGAAAAGTGTGTGTGTGTGTGTGTGTGTGTGTGTGTGTGTGTGTGTGCTCTGCTGCTGCTGAATGAGATGTTTTGAATATGTCAGTCATGTTATCTGATCTCTAGTGTCTGCCACTGGTAATTTTGGTCTATAAAATTCTTTCATTGCCAGAGTGGGGTATTGACGCCAACTACTATTAATGCACTTTCCTTCCTCTCCTGCTGTGTTGGTTTATAAAGTTGATGCCCAGTGATTGATGTTTGCTTGCTGGCAACTCTTCTATCTACAGGAATATAGAACACCAGTTTGCTCTATAATGCTTCTGTACCTGAATATATGTATATTTTATGATCCTTGGGAATTATTTTACTGGTAACCAATATAAACATCTTACTGGATACATATTCATAACCTTAAGATATTCTTATGCTGTATACCAGCTCCTTCTAAATGCATTATTTTTTTTTCACTGTCTTCTTACCTGTGCCCTTGATTTTCCATGTCTGGTATGTTCTTAAATTTTTTTTCTTCAATTTTACATAAATACAGCAATTTATCAATTTTCCTTCAAACCCTGATATTCTTTCTTTATCTATTCTATTGGTGTGGATCTCAACTGTGATTTTATTTGAGGTACTAAACTTCTTTTATTAACATTCTCCTTTTTTGCAGAATGCCTTTCTCCACATTGACATGGTTTTATATTCTATATGGCCTTCCTCCTCTCATTCAAACCACCACAGTGAATAATATGTCTTCATTTCTGTGTTCAACCATTTTTAAATTTCCTACACTTAAAACCATTATTTTTTGGTCAAGAGAGTGAATTTTTATGAAACAACTCTTTAGTGCAGATATTGAACATGCCAACAAAAGGGGTGTTGTTCTAAAGTTCACATCACACCACATCACACTGAATGTTTGTCTGGACAAAATTAAAAAGACCAAACAGGTTTGTCTAACAAGGTGCAGAAGTACAAAGGTGAGATCAATAATGTCCCTGTGATTCAAAACCTTTTTTCTTCATAAACTCATCTCTGTCTCTCTGTCTCTGTCTCTGTCTCTCTCTCTCCCTACCTTCTTCTTCCTCCTCCTCCTCCTTCTCCTCCTCTTCTTCCTCTTCCTCTTCCTCTTCCTCTTCCTCTTCCTCTTCCTCTTCCTCTTCCTCTTCCTCTTCCTCTTCCTCTTCCTCTTCTTCTTCTTCTTCTTCTTCTTCTTCTTCTTCTTCTTCTTCTTCTTCTTCTTCTTCTTCCCACTCCCCCTCCTCCCCTTCTTCCTTGTCCTCATCCTCGTCCTCCTCCTCATCGTCCTCCTCCTCCTCGTCCTCCTCGTCCCCGTCCTCGTCCTCATCGTCATCCTCCTCCTTGTTTCTCCTTCTCCTTCTCCTCCTCCTCCTCCTTCTTCCTCCTTCTTCTTCCTCTCTCTCTCTCTCTCTCTCTCTCTCTCTCTCTCTCTCTCTCTCTCTCTCTCTCTCTCTCTCTCTCTCATACCTATTGGATCCATTTAGTTTTATCTGTATGTACACTGATGTAGAACTATCCACTGGGTCATGACTAGTCTCTTAAGGGATTTACTCATGCATCTTTAAGGTCCTTGAACATAGACATAATTGATGTTTTGAAGTCTTCACCTCTTGTTTCATCTACATTGCAATTCTCAGAGTCTATTCCACTCCACTGAACTGACTCTCAACTGACTTTCAACTGATTGAATTAAGAGAATTCAGAGATCTGCATGCCTCTTTCTCCCGAGGGCTGGAATTAAAGGCCTGGACCTAACAAAGCTCTTCTCTTTTCTCTTTTCTCTTTTCTCTTTTCTCTTTTCTCTTCTTTTCTCTTTTCTCTTTTCTCTTCTTTTCTCTTTTCTCTTTTCTCTTTTCTCTTTTCTCTTTTCTCTTTTCTCTTTTCTCTTTTCTCTTTTCTCTTTTCTCTCTCCTCTCCTCCCCTCCCCTCCCCTCCCCTCCCCTCCCCTCCCCTCCCCTCCCCTCCCCTCCCCTCCCCTCCCCTCCCCTCCCCTCCCCTCCCCTCCCCCTTCCCCCCTCCCCCCTTCCCCCCTCCCCCCTTCCCCCCTCCCCTCCCCTCCCCTCCCCTCCCCTACCCCCTCCCCTCCCCTCCCCTCCCCTAGAAAAATTCTTTATTTACATTTCAAATGCTATCCCTCAAGTTCCCTATACCCTCCCCCTCCCCTACTCCCCTACCCACCCACTCCTACTTCTTGGCCTGGCATTCCCCTGTAATGAGGCATATAAAGATTGCAAGACCTAGGGGCTGCTCTTCCCAATGATGGCCGACTAGGCATTCATCTGCTACATATGCAGCTAGAGACACGAGCTCTGGGGGTACTGGTTAGTTCATATTGTTGTTCCACCTATAGGGTTATAGACCCCTTCAGCTCTTTGGGTACTTTCTCTAGCTCCTCCATTGGGGAGCCCTGTGTTTCATCCAATAGATGACTGTGAGCATCCACTTCTGTGTTTACCAGGCACTGGCATAGCTCACAACAGACAGCTATATCAGGGTCCCTTCAGCAAAATCTTGCTGGCATATGCAATAGTGTCTGCATTTGGTGGGTGATTATGGGATGGTTCCCTGGGTGGGGTAGTCTCTGGATGGTCCATCCTTTCATCTTAGATCCAAACTTTGTCTCTGTAACTCCTTCCATGGATATTTTGTTCCTTATTCTAAGGAGAAATGAAGTATCCACATGTTGGTCTTCCTTTTTCTTGAGTTGCACATGTTTTGCAAATTGTATCTTGGGTATTCTAAGTTTCTGGGCTAATATCCACTTAGTGAGTGCATATCAAATGACTTCTTTCGTGATGGGGTTACCTAACTCATGCATCCATTTGCCCAAGAATTTAATAAATTCATTTTTTTTAATAGCTGAGTAGTACTCCATTGTGTAAAAGAACCACATTTTCTGTATCCATTCCCCTGTTGCGGAACATCTGGGTTCTTTCCAGCTTCTGGGTATAGTGGAGCATGTGTCCTTATTACCAGTTGGAACATCTTTTGGGTATATTACCAGGAGAGGTATTGCTGGATCTTCTGGTAGTATTGTGCCCAATTTTCTGAGGAACCGTCAGACTGACTTCCAGAGTGGTTGTACAAGCTTGCAATCCCACCAGTAATGGAGGAGTGTTCCTCTTTCTCCACATCCTCACCAGCATCTGCTGTCACCAGAATTTTTGATCTTAGCCATTCTGACTGGTATGAAATGGAATCTCAGGGTTGTTTTGAGTTGCATTTCCCTGAAGATTAAGGATGTTGAACATTTTTTCAGTTGCTTCCCAGCCCTTCGGTATTCCTCACTTGAGAATTCTTTGTTTAACTCCGTACCCCATTTTTTAATGGGGTTATTTGAATTTCTGGAGTCCAGCTTCTTGAGCTCTTTGTATATATTGGATAATAGTCCTCTATCAGATTTAGGATTGGTAAAAATTCTTTCCCAATCTGTTGGTGGCCTTTTTCTTTTATTGACAGTGTCTTTTGCCTTAAAGAAGCTTTGCAATTTCATGAGGTCCCATTTGTCAATTCTTGATTTTACAGCACAAGCCATTGCTGTTCTGTTTAGGAACTTTTTCCCCTGTGCCCATATCTTCAAGCCTTTTTCTCACTTTCTCCTCTATAAATTTCAGTGTCTCTGGTTTTATGTGGAGTTCCTTGATCCACTTAAATTTGACCTTAGTACAAGGAAAGAAGAATAGATCTATTTGCATTTTTTACATGATAACCGCCAGTTGTGCCAGCACCATTTGTTGAAAATGCTGTCTTTTTTTCTACTGGAAGGTTTTAGCTCCATTGTCAAAGATCAAGTGACCATAGGTGTGTGGATTCATTTGTGAGTTTTCAATTCTATTCCATTGATCTTCCTGTCTGTCACTGTACCAGTACCATGCATTTTTTTTTTTTTGAATCACAATTGCTTTGTAGTACAGCTTGAGGTCGGGAATGGTGATTCCACCAGAAGATTTCTTATTGTTGAGAATAGTTTTTGCTATCCTAGGTTTTTTTTTATTATTATTATTCCAGATGAATTTGCAAATTGCCCTTTCTAACTCAGTAAAGAATTGAGTTGGAATTTTAATGGGGATTGCATTGAATCTGTAGATTGCTTTTGGCAGGATAGCCATTTTGACTATATTAATCCTGCCAATCCATAAGCATGGGAGATCTTCCCATCTTCTGAGATCTTCAATTTCTTTCTTCAGAGACTTGAAGTTCTTTTCATACAGATCTTTCACTTTCTTAGAGTCACACCAAGTTATTTTGTATTATTTTGACTATTGTGAAGAGTGTTGTTTCCCTAATTTCTTTCTCAGCCCATTTATCCTTTGTGTAGAGAAAGGCCATTGATTTGTTTGAGTTAATTTTATATCCAGCTACTGCACTGAAGGTGTTTATCAGGTTTAGGAGTTCTCTGGTGAAATTTTTAGGTTCACTTATATATACTATCATATCATCTGCAAATAGTGATATTTTGACTTCTTCCTTTCCAATTTGTATCCCCTTGATCTCCTTTTGTTGACTAATTGCTCTGGCTAGGACTTCTAGTACTATATTGAATAGGTAGGGAGAAAGTGGGGAGCCTTGTCTAGTCTCTGATGTTAGTGGGATTGCTTTGAGTTTCTCTCCATTTAGTTTGATGTTGGCTATTGGTTTGCTGTAGATGACTTTTATTATGTTTAGGTTTGGGCCTTGAATTCCTGATCTTTCTAAGACTTTTATCATGAAGTGGTGTTGTATTTTTCAAATGCTTTCTCAGCATCTAATGAGATGATCATGTGTTTTTTGTCTTTGAGTTTGTCTATATAGTGAATTACGTTGATGGATTTCCTATATTAAACCATCATTGAATCCATGGGATGAAGCCTACTTGGTCATGATGGATGATCATTTAGACTTGTTCTTGGATTTGGTTTTCGAGGATTTTATTGAGTATTTTTGCATCAATATTCATAAGGGAAATTGGTCTGAAGTTCTCTTTCTTTTTTTGATCTTTGTGTGGTTTAGGTATCAGAGTAATTGTGGCTTCATAGAATGAATTGGGTAGAGTACCTTCTGTTTCTATTTTGTGGAATAATTTGAGGAGATTTGGAATTAGGTCTTCTTTGAAGGTCTGACACAACTCTGCACTAAACTCATTTGGTCCTGGGCTTTTTTTGGTTGGGAGGCTATTGATGACTGCTTCTGTTTCTTTAGGGGAAATGGGAGTGTTTGGATCATTAATCTGATCCTGATTTAACTTTGGTACCTGGTATCTGTTTAGGAAGTTGTCCATTTCATCCATATTTTCTTGTTTTGTTGAGTATAGGCTTTTGTAGTAGGATCTGATAAGTTTTTTTATTTCCACAGTTTTGGTTGTTATGTCTCCCTTTTCATTTCTGATTTTGTTAATTAGAATACTGTTCCTGTGCCCTCTAGTATGGTTAAGAGTTTAACTATCTTGTTCATTTGCTCAAAGAACCAGCTCCTGGTTTGGTTGATTCTTTGAATAGTTCTTTTTGTTTCCACTTTGTTGATTTCAGCCTCCAGTTTGATTATTTCCTGGAGTCTACTCCTCTTGCATGAATTTGCTTCCTTTAGTTCTAGAGCTTGTAGGTGTGCTGTCAGTCTGCTAGAGTATGCTCTCTGTAGTTTCTTTTTTGGAGGCACTCAGGGCTATGAGTTTTCCTCTTATGACTGCCTTCGTTGTGTCCCATAAGTTTGGGTATGTTGTGGCTTCATTTCATTAAACTTTAAAAAGTCTTTAATTTCTTTCTTTATTAAATCCTTTACCAAGGTATCATTGAGTAGAGTGTTGTTCAGTTTCCACGTGAATGTTGGCTTTCTATTATTTATACTGTTATTGAAGATCAGCCTATTTCTGTGGTGATCTGATAGGATACATGGCATAATTTCAATATTTTTGTATGTGTTGAGGCCTGTTTTGTGACTGATTATATGGTCAGTTTTGGAGGAGGTACCATGTGGTGCTGAGAAGAAGGTATATCCTTTTGTTTTAGGATAAAATGTTTTGTAGATATCTTTTAGATCCATTTGTTTCATAACTTCTGTTAGCGTCCATGTGTCTCTTTTTAGTTTCTGTTTCCAGTATCTGTCCATTGGTGAGAGTGGGGTGTTGAAGTCTCCCACTACTATTGTGTGAGGTGCAATGTGTGCTTTGAGCTTTACTAAAGTTTCTTTAATGAATGTGGCTGCCCTTGTATTTGGAGCATAGATATTCAGAATTGAGAGTTCATCTTGGTAGATTTTACGTTTCATGAGTATGAAGTGCCCCTCCTTGTCTTTTTTTTGATAACTTTGGGTTGGAAGTCGATTTTATTTGATACTAGAATGGCTACTCCAGTTTGTTTCTTCGGACCATTTGTTTGGAAAATTGTTTTCCAGCCTTTCACTCTGATGTAGTGTCTGTCTTTTTCCCTGAGGTAGGTTTCCTTTAAGCAGCAAAATGTTGGGTTCTGTTTGTGTAACCAGTCTGTTAGTCTATGTCTTTTTATTGGGGAAATGACTCCATTGTTGTTAAGAGAAATTAAAGAAAAGTAATTGTTGCTTCCTGTTATTTTTGTTGTTAAAATTGGGATTCTGTTCTTTTGGCTGTCTTCTTTTAGGTTTGTTGAAGGATTACTTTCTTGCTTTTTTAGGGTGTTGTTTCAGTCCTTGTGTTGGTGTTTTCTCTTTATTATCCTTTGAAGGGCTGGATTCATGGAATGATATTGTGTGAATTTGGTTTTATCATGGAATACTTTGGTTTCTCCATTTATGGTAATTGAGAGTTTTGCTGGGTATTTTAGCCTGGGCTGGCATTTGTGTTCTCTTAGGGTCTGTAAAACATCTGTCCAGGATCTTCTGTCTTTCATAGTCTCTGGTGAGAAGTCTGGTGTAATTCTAATAGGACTGCTTTTATATGTTACTTGACCTTTTTCCCTTACTGCTTTTAACATTCTATCTTTATTTGGTGCATTTGTTGTTCTGATTATTATTTGTTGGGAAGAATTTCTTTTCTGGTCCAGTGTATTTGGAGTTCTGTAGGCTTCCTGTATGTTCATGGGCATCTCTTTCTTTAGGTTAGGGAGGTTTTCTTCTATAATTTTGTTGAAGATATTTGCTGGCCTTTCAAATTGAAAAGCTTTATTCTTATCTACTCCTACTATCCTTAGGTTTGGTCTTCTCATTGTGTCCTGGATTTCCTGGATGTTTTGAGTTAGCATCTTTTTGCATTTTGCATTTTCTTTGATTGTTGTGCCGATGTTCTCTATGGAATCTTCTGCACCTGAGATTCTCTCTTCTATTTGTTGTATTCTGTTGCTGATGCTCACATCTATGGTTCCTGATTTCTTTCCTAGGGTTTCTATCTCCATTGCTCTCTTACTTTGGTTTTTCTTTATTGTTTGTACTTCCCTTTTTAGGTCTTGGATGGTTTTGTTCAATTGTATCACCTATTTGGTTGTGTTTTTCTGTCATTCTTTAAGGGATTTTTTGTGTTTCCTCTTTAAGGACTTCTACCTGTTTAGAAGTGTTTTCCTGTAATTCTTTAAGGACTTCTAGCTGTTTAGCAGTGTTCTCCTGTATTTTTTAAAGTGAGTTATTAATGCCCTTCTTAAGGTCTTCTACCCGAATCATGAGATATGATTTTGAATCTGAATCTTGCTTTTCGGGTATGTTGGGGTGTCCAGGACTGACTGAGGTGGGAGAGCTAGGCTCTTATGATGGTGAGCGGTCTTTGTTTCTGTTGGTAAGATTCTTATGTTTGCCTTTCACCATCTAGTAATCTTTGGTGTTAGTTGTTATAGTTGTCTTTGGCTGGAGCCTGTTCCTCCTGTGATTCTGTTAGCCTTTGTCAGCAGTCCCAGGAGTGTAGCTCTCTCCTGAGTCTCAGTGGTCAGAGTACTCTCTACAGGCAAGCTCTCCTCTTGCAGGGAAGGTGCACAGACATCTGACATTCAGACCTGTCTCCTGGCTGAAGATGAAGGCCTGAAACAGGGCCTGTCCCAGAAGATTTGTTACCTCTGCAGTTAGTGCTCACCTGCACAGACTGGTCTCTGAGAGTCCCAGGACACAAGATGGCTCCCTCACGTACTCTGGTGGTCATAGCCCTCCTGGGCGGCCACCTTTCCTCTGGTTGGGAAGGTGCCCACATGTCTGGATCCCAAAACAGGTCATGACCAAGAAGCTGTGTAGCTTCTGCCTGTCCCAGAAGTGGTGCCACTTCTGCAGTCCGCACTCTCACCTGGGCAGACTGGTCTCTGAGGGACCCAGGACACAAGATAGCTCCCTCACCTGTTCTGGTGGTCAGAGCCCTCCTGGGCAACTACTTCTCCTCTGGCAGGGAAGGTGCCTGGATATCTGAAGCCCAAAATGGGTGTCTGTTCCAGAAGCTGTGTCACTTCTGCAGTCTGCTCACTCACCCTCCGCAGTCCGAGAGCTCAACAAAGCTTTTCTTTACCTGAACCGTGCTCTGTTCCAGGCTGGCCTTGAACTGAGAGAACTGATTGCCTCTATCTCCTGGGATTAAAAGTGTGTCTATACTCCAACCAGATTACACAACCCTAGAAAGTCTTTGGACATGATTCCATTGCCATAGCAGCCATGTTGCTTGATTAAAATCCCCCCATAGTCTTGTCTTTGTGGGGTAGGTATTCCTTTCTTTAGAACCTAGGAATTGTGGTGGCTGTAGGATTTCTTGTAAAGTGCTTCTGTAGGTAGGTGGATGGCAAAAGGAGTGTAGATAGGCTAGGATGAAAGGCTGAGCATACTGCAGAAAGATCTGGTTGGATGCTGTCAACTCTAGGATGCAAAGTTCCTAGGGAATAGAAGTAGAGTGGTAAGAGGGCAGCAGAAAGTGAAAGAATAAGTCTGAAGAGACAGGGATGAGAGAACTAGGTTGTCCCCAGGTACTACACCTAGAGATGGAGTCCTAGGCAATGGAGATGGGGTAGGAGAAGAGGCTTCTCTAAGCAGGCTGCTACAGTACTAAGAGGAAGTCCTAAGAGATCACAATGGAGGGTGGGAAAGATATTGAAAATTGTGTACCTGAGTCCCAGCCCAGTGTGTCCACTGGGTGTCTATAGAGTTTGCTAGGTTCAATGTCTATCACAAAGCAATGGGCATAGGCTAGAGGAGAAGGCAGAGAGGGTCTGTGGGAAGTGGTAGGTACTTGTTAATTCTTTTGTTGGTAATTAAAACACACTATTACCACTGATGCTCCAACTTGGGCTGTTTGGGTAGGTAGCTGTCTCTGTAATTTGTCTCAGTTCTAGAAGCTGTGTTAGGCTTCCTATATTTTTAGATAGTATTGGTCACTCTTGGATTTCTGACAGGGTTGAAAGACTACTTATAGGTCATAGCCAACCCACGCTATTTACATTGAGAGAACATATTTGAGAAGATAGTTTTCAGATAGTATACAAGCTAAACCAGGATATAGCATAGGTTTATAAGTCTTTTAAGTTAGGATAGATGAGAGTGCATTCTACTTAATTGACAAAAGTGTTGGACTGGGTAGTACATCTATCTTGTACTTTGTAAATTACAAAATGGCAATAGTTGTGCTCAATTTATATCTGAGATAAAAGAGTCATTTAATTGGACAGAAAGGAGGAAGTGTTGTGGATGACCATGGTGCTGTTTGTATTTTGATGTTAATTCTGATTTCTCAGGAGAGAGTGTCTGGAATGAGGAATGAGTCATATACTCAGGTGACTTCTTGTGAACCTTCCATTAATGAATAAAGAAACCAATCACTGAGTGAGTAGGTGGGACTTCCAGGTTGGAGAAAGGGAGAGAAGAGGCAGGAGAGAGAGAGAGATGGGCTTTTTAGACAGGGACATAGGGAAGACAAGATATAGCTACTAGTGACCAACAGTTTAGATGGCGAAGCCACCAGGATTCTCCACTGGAGGATTTGGATTTAACATGGTTTACGAGATTAGGATTCTAAGTTTTTGCACCCACTGATTGAGTTACCCTTGATTCTGAACTAAGTTTTTGTGTTTTCCTTCACGTGGCAGCTCAACTGGGTTCCAAAGAGAAACGTACAGCAGCAAAGTTGTAAGTTTGCAAGAAGTTCACCCCAAAAGGCCATGAGAATTTGAAGAGTGGCTTGTTGTGGTAATGGCCTGCCAATGTGAACTTAGTGAGCTGGGTGGAGAGATTTTGGAGCTCTGAATCAGAGAGTCTCCACAAGATGAGAGCAGACTGGCCATGCCTGCCAGTGCCTGGCTGGCCAGCCTGCTGGCGAGTAGCTTGGATTGTTTTGTTTTTGTTGTTTGTTTGTTTGTTTTTTGTTATGTTTGTTATTTCCTGAAACATCTACCTAGTCAATCTTTGTGAAGGATGCTACCAAGGGATTGGTTTCTTTCATACTCACTGATGCCAGTTATAATTTCTCACACTTGGTCATTTCTCTAAGTTTAAGAAAATAAGAACAGAAGGCAGGGAACTCAAAATGATTTTTACAAGTGTGATACTGATTCTGTATCTTACCTTCTGCTGCTGCGACTGAAACTAAGCTGACAAATGCTTAGAGCCAACAAGCTAGAAACATAGTCCCTCTTCCCCAGGCAGCCTTTTTTTCCTAGCCTTATCTCTAGCCAAGATATCTTATATCTGCATCTGTGTCCCTGCTTCACATGACCAATGATGTTTATTGTTGGTGGCATGAGGCTTGGATGTGAAAGAGGATCACTTTCTTGCTCCTAGCAACACAACTCCTGGCTTGTATGAAAGGAAGGAGGGCAGCTCAGCAGAACCATCCTAAAGTTACATCCATTGTTAACTGCTTCCCTGAGGGAGGTGACTGGATGAAATAATTGGGTGATTGGATGGATATAAAATACTTTAGGCTGTTAATGATGAAACTTTGTAAGTCTGCTTTGGAGATGATATGTGCTTGGTGAGTCTGCTGTGAGACGTGGGGGAGCAGAACAATTGTATCCCACTTATCTCTATACCCTATGAGTGCCTAAACTTCTAACTTGGGTGGGGTTCAGCATCTTACAACATTTACAAATGCAATCTACCATTTTGATTTCTCACAACTGTCTCAGAAGTAAAACAGAACAAGATATCTAGAAAGTTCTTCTAGGAGAACAGGAAGATTAGAAGCATGAGATTAGCAAGCATTTCACACCATTAATCATGCACCACTAGCTAACAAAGAAGTGGGACTTTATTCTGTGCAGAAGAAATAACAATAACCTAGAAGCAAAGCACAGCTACTAATGCTGGGTCTGCTATGAAGTGCTTGCTTCAAATATGCTATTTAATCTCCTGTGATACCATGAAGATCTGAGAGATATAGAAGCAATTAATTCTGTCCCTGGAACATCAGGCTCTTGCGTATTAAGGAATTACAGTCAGCTCTAGAGATGATTTAAGGAGCTCCCTGACACATACAGTATGCAAAATTGAATAACCCATAGTCATCATGGTAGGATGGTTTATAATAGGTGTTAAATGTATTTTTATTAATGAATTTTCTGTGTTTTGTAGCCACACCTTTCCTCTCTAAACCATGACAGAACCTAATGAAAGTCAAATATACAGCCCTTGGTCTAATATTGGTATGGAATCAATTAAATACTCTGGTTACCATCACCTCTAAGGAAACTGCTTTTGGAATGTTGGTTGTAGAAAGGAATGTGAAAGTAGATAATATGATGCTTGATATGGTAAAAACAGATACTGCTGTTGACACACCCATATAGAGATTAAAAGAAGTAAATGAGCAAAAATCAAATGCTACAACAAAGATATTGACAGGCAATGCTCTTTTACAGTAACAACTAATCACATTGAGAGAAGAACATTTTTGAAAACAATCTTTCCTTACACCACAAGTCCTTCATTATCCCACTCTTGCCTACATATGTTTCAAAAATACAGGAGCTAGTAACAATGAGCCATAGGGAAAGTCTGTGTCAATGCTGAAAGCACACCTAGAGGAACCTCTGTGTGTAGCACCTGAGTAGTTGCCTTCCTGTGGAAGCCTGGGGATCGGGATAGAGTGGGGTGAGTAGGGCATCCTAACAAAGAGAAAGGAAGGACTAGATGGGAGGGTTTGAAGGGAATAAAAAGGGAGAAATGATGTAATTGCATAATGATGTTTAAAATATAAAAATAGATTTGAAACATGAAGAATATGCTATATCACACCTCTAATTGCTAACTGTTAACAAATTACTTATTGGTTAACTTTTAGGTAGTTAATTAAGTAATCTTTGGGAAAGGTGAACTTAGGACTCTACAGTTAGTATTTTCCAAGTTAGTATTTTCCAAGTTAAACTTCTCTCTTGATCCACTTTCTCCCCCATAATACTTTCAATCAAGCATACCAAGGAGCTGGAGTCAGCTTGATTTTCTCCCACTTTTTATGAATTCAGTCCCTGTGGGGTCTATAGAGAAGCACACAGGAGATGCTGAACATCACCACTGTCTTTGTGTGCTCTTTCTTAACTTGACCTTCTGCTATTACTCCTATTCTACATTTTGACTGCTTAGCTGTCTTATAGTCTGTCGTTACACTAATTTTTTGAGGCAATATTCCTTATGACCTTATTTTTTTCTATCTGGCAAACATTCACAGTTATTAATTCATTTTTTTTGCATGGAACCACAGACTTTACATTATGATCTCAGTATAACATCACAGTTCAGTATGTAACTTGATAATCCTACAAACCTAGCCAAATTAATCTCTTTCTTTCCCCATTGCTCATTTTTCTAACTTTTTCAGTGGATACCGCCCAATTCCAAGTAGGTCTTATCTGAATTGTTCCCTATGACCTTTGCCTTTCCATAGTTCCAATTATCTTCAGAATTCTGCATACTCACACATGGTCATGTGTGAGCACAGTTGTGGTGACAGCATTGGAAGACATTTATGCTCCTTGTACTTACGTACATGTAAGGTTGAACCATGTCTCCATTGTTTGGAGATTCTCCACCATCTAAGATAGTTTCTCAAAATATGTGATTACTAAATAAGTTAAATTAATGAACAAATGCCATCAATTAATTGAATAAATTAGGAAAAAAATCTCACTTTGGCTTTAAATGTTCTTATTTGTTAAGTCTTGGTTTATGTTTCTTTCTGACTTGTAAAGACTACAATTCTAAACCAACTCATGTCATCATATGAGTATTTTAAATGAATATAAAAAGCAGTTCCTGTAACATTGTAAGTCTACTATTATAATTACTGTTTTCATTCATTCAACTCCACAGTCCTATTACTTTTAACTCCATAATACTGTTAGAATATTAAGTACAAATGACATTATTATTTTTAAAGTATTAAAACAATTTCTTAAATAGAGAAATATACTGTGTTTTTCAGTGAGTAAAGGCTAATAGAATCTTAAACCACAGTTTTCATGGCCTGACAGATTTTGAAAAAAAAATTCAGGTTGCCATTTGGCAAGAAGTTATGGGACCTATTTATTTGCTTTTATTTGAAAATTAAGTAAGATTCTTAATGCTAGTGCTCCTTCCTTTTTTGCATATTTATCTTTATAAATACATGTTGTAGCTACTTTGTTATGTAATATCCAAAATGAATTCAAGACCACCCAGTACCTTCTCCCTTTGAAAAGGACCTTCCAAACTGTACTAGCAGGCAAAGTGCAGAGCCAGATAAGAAAGCTGGCTGACTAAACAAATGTAAAAACGTTGTTTTAGCTTTCAAAATGACTAAGCTTGCAACTGCCAAAATAATATTAGCTGTTCTCAAAAAAAAAAAAAAAAATAACCATAACAAGATAGTAGCTCCCAAAGAAATCCCCCTACCTTGCCCCAGACTGAATTCTGAAAAAGTCTGCAAACTGTCCTGACCTTGCTAGGATTCCCTGTCATGTTAATAGCTAAAAGCTGACCAAATCATAATAACCCACCATGGGGGCAAGCAAAGTGAGTCACTAGGCCAAAGGGTTACTTAGTCACTATACAAACCAAGCAATGCCTGAAAGGCTTACTTGCTACATCAATGAGAACTGTAATCAAATCTTCCTCTTTCAAGGATATAAAGATGTGTTGTTTCTTTGTTCTGGGTCTCTCCTCTGGCCTATGAGTTGAGAGGGGAGTCCCTAGCATGTTGGATCAATAAAAATCCTCATGATGTTTGCAGAGATGGTGATTTCTGTGGTCTTTGTGAGTGAGGTTTTTTTGTTTTGTTTTGTTTTTGTTTTTTTTTAACTCTAACAGTTAGAGATCTACTACTTTTCCTGTTGAGATGCCCTGGACTAAGGATGCTATTTAATAGAGCTTTGCACATCTATGTGATGTTCTCTATATCCTTGTGCTCCAACATGGATAGTAACTGGAGAGATGATTTGAATAAGAATAGTCCCCTTGGATTCATGAGTTTGTATGCTTCATTACCAGGGAATGGCACTATTACAAGGTTTGGCTTTTCTGGAGTAGGCGTGGCCTTGATAGAATAGGTGTTTCATTCCGGGTGGGTTTTGAGGTTTCAAATGTTCAAGTCAGGCCCATTCTCTCTATTTTTTTGCTGACTGCCAATCCAGATGTAGAACTCCCAGTTCCTTCTCCAGTAGCATGTTTCCCTGCATGCCACCATGCTTCCAGATGATGAAAATAATGAACTGAACCTCTGATCGAGAAGCCAGCCTTCCTTAAATGCTTTCCTTGTAAGAGTTGCTGTGTCTATGACATTTCTTCATAGCAATAAAATTTCCAATTGAGACAGATGGCACAAAATTTCCTGATGGCACTCTGATATGCTGCAAATGAATATTCTGATGCAAATGCTACTTTGAGTCATCCTTCAATTAAATAATAAAGGCATGTGCTAGAATGGGTGGCAGCATGAATGTTATATTTCAGTTTCCATTTCAATGAATGTTTTTTAAAAGAATCATTTGTTTATGTATATGAGTACACTCTTGCTGTCTTCAGACACACTAGAAGAGGGCATCAGATCCCATTACAGATGATTTGCCAGCCATCATGTGGGTTTTGGGAATTGAACTCAGGACCTCTGGAAGAGCAGTCCTCTTAACTGCTGAGCCATCTCTCCAGCCTCATTGAATTTTGTAATGTGTATATTTTATTAACAATTACACCAGTTAAATAACTCCAGTGAGAATGATGGTCTTAGGTTCATTTCCTGTTGCTTTGGTAAAATATTCTGACAAAAGTACCTTAGAAGAAAAAGTTTTATTTTAACTCATAGTTATAGGTTAAAGTCTATCATAGAAAGAAAGTCAAAGCATCAGGAGCTTGAGGAAATTGGCCCCATCATACTCATAATGCGTTTCCCTTTTTAAGAGAATATAAATTTTGACAAGTTAATGATTAATTATCACAAGCAGACAATATGAATTTTTGTAACATACTTGTGGTAAGGTTGACATTTTTAAGGTTATTTAATTGTATGACTTGATTTTCATATATCTCTGGAAAAATTCTTTAGGAAGTTTTAGTGTCTCATCAAGAAAAGGTTGTCATTAATAATTCTGATTCCTCTGAAGGTTGGGAAAATTCCACACTCAACTAATAATTGATTCTTTACTTTGAACTGCAAAGATGGTTTGTTTCTATTTAGGGTTTTAATGCTATTTTCACATTTTGCATTTGTGAACATGTATGCATGGGATATATTTTAGTGTACAGGAGATACAATAAGCATTTAACCAATTATCTAATCTTTCTTTCTGAGAGCATTATGCTTATCCTGCATTGGTTATTTCTAAAATTAGTATATAATCATGACCCTTTCAACTCCCAAGCCCATTGGTACTACCTTGATATTCAATATCAAGAGAAACAATGATCCAGATAAAATCTGACGATTTCCAAAGTAGTCTGTCCAGTTCTCCTACCTGGTATAAAAGGAGATACACTTGTGGCATGCATTTGGAAAATGCCACCCCGTCACACATTATTTTTAGATGCTGTGTTCCTTTTGAGGGCCCCTAAATGAGATCTCTGGCAAATTTCCTGGCTTTTGAAGTCACTTTGAAACAGAGTACACTTATTTTTAGGTATCAAGAAGGCCTATGTAATGTAGCTCTCCTCAGTTCACCCTGGCTGAGCACAGGGCTGGAGGGCTGCATGGCTGCATGGCTAGTTTCTTTACTGGATTTGCCTGATGCTCCTTCCATTGGTTGTTTCTTCTGGCTTCATCAGGCTTAGACAAAGAGGAAAAACTGGATAAAAAAGCAAGGTCTTGTTGATTGTTGCTAGTGTTAGGAGCATCAAGTGCATGGCATTGGTAGATGTCCAAACACTGGTCCTTCCTCTCAAAGGCTGTGGTTGGGAACTTGTAGAACCTTCAGTACTGCATGCTCCTCTGAGGCCCAGGGACTGATGTCCCCATTACTCACCATGAGGTGGATGCACATTCTCCTGTCAGCCACAGTGGACATCCATCCCTTCAGGTCATGCTCCGATGAACATATCAGAAGGTGAATTTCCTGAGCTAAGAACTTTTCAGATATTTCAAGTCCCCAAACTATCTACTCCAGAAGAAAGCTCAGAGTTTGGGTCCTTGTATCAGAAACTTGAAAATGTAGTCTGTGTCACTTCAAATTCTTATCTGGTATTTGAGATCATAAACCTCCTCTATGTGAGAGCCCTGACAATAACCAGTTCAATTGTATGTCTTCCATATCTAGTCTCAGTATGTGCTGAATATCCCTTGTCTGAAATGCCCCTAATCATAATGTTTTGAATTTGAGATTTTACACTTAGATATATTGAAAAGAGTATACAAACCTCACCATGTTTCCTTTGGTTTCATACATATCTTTTCTTTACCTGAAAGGTAGTTTTACACATTTTAATGCACTGTGTTTAATGTCACATGTTGTTAGATGCTAAATTTTCCACTTGGGAAATTGGTTATTCCTGAAAAAAATGTTAGATCTTAGAGTGTTTCAGAGTATGTTTTGGGTTGAGGATGTTTAACTGGTCCTAATACTGCAAGATCACCTGTGGGTTTTTGTGAATGAGTATGCCTTGTACTGGAGGCTGGAGGTGAGGGAGGGGACATAAGTTCCTAACTTTACTACTTTTCAACATGTAATTGTCCAGGCACAGCAACACAGCAAAGTAAAAAGAAAGAAAGGAAGGAAGGAAGAAAGAAAGAAAGAAAGAAAGAAAGAAAGAAAGAAAGAAAGAAAGAAAGAAAGGAAGGAAGGAAGGAAGGAAGGAAGGAAGGAAGGAAGGAAGAAAGGAAGGAAGGAAGAAAGGAAGAAAGGAAGAAAGGAAGAAAGGAAGAAAGGAAGAAAGGAAGAAAGAAAGAAAACTTCATTTAGCTATTTGAACAAATTTTATCAGTGATTTTAGATTTATGGTAGGGAAGATGTTCTAGTTAACATTTTGGGATGTGCACACATAAAGCAGTATGGTAGCAAATTCTACTGTAAATGTTTGTCACTGGGACCCAAGGACTACTGTAGTCATTGGTTATATGATTTCTTGGCATTTTAGTACATTTCTGAAGAAAAGAGATCACAGAAACCTTAATCTTACATGAATCCTCATTTTCTTAGTTGAATTATTATGAAATGTACTTTTAAGTTATGTCAGACTTTCAGATGCTGCTATGAACGCGTAAATTATATCTTATGGAACCTCCTTTCTTCAGCCAGGGATATATCTGGGAGGAAGGGGATGTCTGAGATCTCTCTGTCTCCTTGAGGAAATGAAGCTGCAGGGCAGGACATTGTAGAGAAGGGAACACACACTGTTTGACCTTCTTTCTTGAGGCATTAGCTCACTCATAATAAGTAGATAGAAAGATGAGCAAAAACAGTCAGAAAACATGGGAAGAAGCTAAGCTGAATTTTTTAAGCTTCATGTTGCTTGAAGGATAGAAGCTGAAGGTTGTTGTTATCCACAAAGGAGGGGCCCATGTTCTTTGTTGGAACCAGAAAGATTTATTTATATTGAAATGCTGTAGGTAGACAAGCTCTCATAAAGACCGAAGTCCAGTTCTGAATTAACTCAGTATTTAATTTAAATCCTAGACAAACACTAAAATACATCCCCTCTGGAGAGAAATAACAGCATCTAAAGTCCATACAAGTGTTCATACCTAGTGTTTTCATTCAATAAACAATCATCAGACTGAATGACATGAAACTGAGGAAAAAAAGAGGGATAAAGGAAACAGATTCACAGTCATATTTGATATAGGCAAAGGCTACATGACACGATGTAACCATGGAAACAAAACAACATCTGGTACCTATGATCATATATGCTCCTAAGATCTTAATGTTTGTGACTCACCATTCATATTTTAAAACTTAACCATCAACATGGTAGTACTAAGATATGGGGCCTTTGGAAGGTAATTATGCCATAAGAGACATACCCTCCTAAGTTAGAATTAGGGCCTTGTTATCGAAAACTTGAGACATTCCGCCTTGAGGGGATGTAAATAGAGCCCACCATTCATGAGAACTAGACCCTCACAAGACACCGGATTCACATGCTTGTTGATCTTGCAAATCACAGCTTCTAGAGCTGCTGGAAATAAATATCTATTGTTTACAAATTAATTACCTAAAGTGTTTGATAACAATTAGAATAGACCTGTGTATACATTACTAGTAATAGTAATTAAGCAACACAAAATTAGATTCTAGGTTCAGATAAACATAAATATAAAATGAACATTAAATAATCTTAGCTACATTTTATACCTGTGTAAGAATGTTTGTTGTGACATTTATAACTCATGGTAGATTGGAATAACCTTTAGGTTTTAGAGCTTTTCTGAAGGTTGCAAGGTACCTATTGTTCCATCTTATCCCAATGTCAGTATTTTTGTCATTGAGACAGTGTTTTGTTCTGTAAGGTATGCTGGCCTGGAATTTACTATGTAGCTCAAACTTCAAACTTGGCTTCAAACTTGTCTTTCTCTCCCTCAGTTGGGGGAAACACTGTAATAGCTTCACAAATCTGAATGAATCATAGTCAGTTATTTGCAGAAAAGAATGGTAAAAAATAATCTTATAACTCATAAGACATATCTTATCCTGTCTATTCTGCCTAGTTTCCTAAATTCTTGAGTGACATAACCTGGATTTCTTGGTCAAGCAATAATAAATAAGTTCTTTTTTATTATGCTCATTTATATATTTAATGCAATGTAGCCCCAAAGTACTGATAATTAAACATACTTTTGTGTTCTGGTACTGAAAACTTCTTTTCAGATTTTGAAGGAGGTTGACACTTTGGATCGAAAATTTAAGGGTCTCAAAACATCTCAGTTTCAGCTTAGGGGACACTTAAGACATATATTTCAAAGATCTCAATTCTGAAAGATCTCAGCAAGTAGTGCCCATGATGCAGTTCAAAGCCATCATAGATGCATCATGGGGGGATTGTGCAGAAACTTAATGTCCAGATGTGTGTTTCCTCTGGAATTCATACAGGCTTTTCAATTCAGTTATGGCAGCATTTTATAAATTCCTTCACAGCTTGGCAGTTCTTTACAACCACCTGAAACCAAAGCCTCTACCTGCAGCAAGTTATCTCTGATGTGTTGCAGGCTTCTAGGACATTTATCCAATTGCCTTCTGCTTCTCACACTTTGGAAAAAATAGAGCTAGTCTGATAGATTAGATTTCTTAACATTTCAGATTTGCATTTTTATCACCTCTTTTTCAAAACATGGTGTAGCTATTGTGTTCTAAACTCTTAATGTTTCTTTATTGGGAGTGCTCAAAATTAGTGTGTGCTTATTAATCAACCTGAGTAGACTGAAATGCATGGCATCCCCTATTACTAGATTCTAATCCCTATTGCTATCCTTTACATACCATTACCTACTACTTTTCTATATAATTATATGAATACATATATCTATATTTACATATTAACATATACTTCAGTTTTGAAAAAGTCTACAAATGAGCACCTGTACATACCTTCTGAAAGTAATTACAAAGCTATCACATCTTCATTTGCTTGCTTGTTTGATTTTTAGGGACATGGTCTTGCTATGTGGCCTAAGCAGGTCTGAATTTTGTGATTCTTCTGCTGCAGCATTCTGAATGCTGGGAATTCTGGAAGGGACAACCATTTCTGGCAAATTCTGTTTATATGTACCCATGTTAAACTATCCCACATCTATCAAAGGCTCTGGGAATACAGCTTAAATAAGACTTGTTAGAGAGGTGCTTTGCCCTGATAGCTAGATCAGCCTAGAGCCTTTGTGTGGTGCAAGTCTGAGTATACTGGGGTTGTTTGAGAAGTGGTGAACACCATTTGCCACTCTTTGTCCCATTGCTATCTAGTAATGGAATAATGGTCTCACTATTAATGTGTCTTGGAAACTTTTTTTTCATTTTCCCAAGCAACACATACATTTGATCTTTTGTTTAAATACAAAGTTTCTATAATTGGCATATGCCTGATCTTTACTGGATTTGAATTCCAATAGTTGGTTCTCTCTCTCTCTGTCTGTCTGTCTCTCTGTCTCTCTCTGTTTCTTTTCCTCTCTCTCTCTCTCTCTCTCTCTCTCTCTCTCTCTCTCTCTCTCTCTCTCTCTCTCTCTCTCTCTCTCTCATTTCCTCTCCTTCTTTCCCTTTCCCTTCCTTCCCTCAATCCCTCCCTTCGCTCCTCTCTCCTCCTTTCTCTCCTCCCTTCCCTGCCTCCAACTCCTCCCCTACCCCGTGTGTGTGCGTGTGTGTATGTGTGTGTGTGTGTGTGTGTGTATGTGTGTATGAATGAGGTTCATGATGGTGAATGCAGGTGCACAGATGCCATGCTAAAGTGAAGTTCTGAGAACATCCTTCATGTTGGTCTGTCCTTGGCATTCCCCTTGTTTGAGGCAGACCACCTTTGTTTTTCTTCTCATGGTGTATGCTAGCCTGGCCCACAAGCTTCCAGATGCCTGTTCTGTACATCTGGCTTTCTCATGGTCTCCAGGGATTTGGTCTTATAGCCTCTCACTTGCATGGCTAGCACTTTCCCTAGTGATCTTTCTCTGCATCCACCTTGGCCTTTATCGATTATTTTGCTATGTCTGTGCAAATATTCCAGTTTCTAATTTTCTTGAGTCCCTTTTTTATGTATCTTTACCATTGTAATAAACTAAACACAGTCACAGCAAATATGAAGCTACATTTCAAGGATATCATAGAGACCTCTAACTCCTGGCTTGTCCCTTCTTTTTCTATTTTGCTTTGATTTACAGCAAGTTTTTATTTAGTGGCATGTTCCTGTTTACCAGCTCTAATTTTAAAAGAAAGATTTATTTATGTATTTATGCCTGTGTATGTGGGTGCCCTTGGGTAGAGGAGGGAGAGCAGGAGTTACAGGTGGTTGTGAGCTATCTGACATGGGTGCTGAGAACTGAATTGGGAGCTCAACTCTGGTCCTCTGAAAGAGAAGCAAGCGTTCATATCTTCTGAGTCAGCATTTAATCCTTTAACGTTGTATGCATGTATGTATGTATGTATGTATGTATGTATGTATGTATGCATTTATGTGTTTATTTGGCTATTTGTGTATATCTGTATGAATGTTTTGACTTTATGTATTATATGTGTACCACATGCATGTCTGGTGTCCACAGTGGTCAGAAAAGATCCTGAAGTTCCCTAGAAGTGGTGTTGAGATGGTTATGAACTGCCATGTTGATGCTGCTTATAAAACCCATGTCCTCTGCCTCCCAAGTGCTGGGATTAAAGGTGTGAGCCACCACTGCCCGGCAAGAAATACTCTTTAGAGCTACGTTTCCATCCTCCCATATCTCATTTTGAGATAGTTACTCCAAAGAGAATGAAGTGCAGGTATGAGGAATAGACAGAAGTAGTCTAAGCCTTACAGATTACACTGCACCTAGCAGGCAACATAACAATGCCATTATACTACATATTTTCCTTACCTGCTTGGAGTAATGCAGGCAAGGTGGTAATACCAAAAAAGAAGTAACAGAGGTTGACTGGCAGCTCACCAAGAGTAGCAGCAGCACCAAGGATAGCATCAAACAAGGCCAGACTGTTGAATAAATGACTGCATTAGGCAGGGCCACTAACAAGTGTGTGGGATTCAGTCCCAGACTCAACCCTGCACTAATTGAAGTAGTGGACACAGCCTTGACCTGATTGACAGCTACCTGAAAACCATGCAAGTCCTGCACAGCCTGTGGCCTATGTAGTTCAACACCACCTGGCTCCCAGAGCAAAATGCCTGCAGTCAATATTTTACTTTATTTTGTTTTATTTTATTTTATTTTATTATTTTATTTTATTTTTCTGAAGAAAGGGCCACTTGCAGAGACTCTGAGGCTATGCCACAGTAGCATTGCCCTACGTCCACCATCAGTGATATGGTTTACCACTGGTTGCTGGCTGGGATCTCAACCTGGTTGGAAGTGCATGTCTGAGCCCAAGTGACTGGCAGCTGTTCCAGGTACCCCAGGTCCTGAATGGATCCTTAGGTGGCAAAAGTCAGTGATCACTAAAGGAACAGCTTGAACAGTTTGAGGGCATTCAGGGAGGGAAGACACCTGGAGAAGAAAAATGGCCTGAGAGAGCTGGCTGTAAAGAGTTAGACAACTTGCAAGCACTCAGTCACCGAAGAGTTCCAGAGGGCTGACAAATCTGCAAGATGAAGGATCTCAGACCCAGGCTTGCTACAAAGACAGTATAAACACAGACCCTGGAACACATGGACAGCTGGGGATCCCGTCTCGGAGGCTGTATCCCACTGTGACCTGCTGCTCTTTTCTTCTGTCTGCTATTCTCAACAAACAGTGAGGACTATGAAGGCTGCTACAAGAGGCCAGAGCTTGAGCAACATCTCCCAGATCTATGATTAACATCTAGGTAGAATGAAAGAGCATTCAACCATCTGACTTTTGATAGACCTGACAAGCAATAGTGATAACCAAAAGGTAGTAAAAATGTCCAAACCAGACTACATTTGTCTGGGAGTCATACAAATTTGAGGGAGGAATTGTGCTCTCATGTCTTCTGTCAATAGCAAGAAAAAAGTTAGGTTGGTGCTTTCTTAGGTTCAGCTGGACTGAGGATGGCAGGGAAGAAATTTATAAAGAGACAGACTATTTAGATAATGTTGGGTCCCAACATCCATTAGTCATAGCCAGATCCAAGTTCCCTTTCACCCTGGCAATCTTGTGTGTAGAATTAGCTTGAATGAGCTATTTTCTTTTCTTTGCTTGAAAATAAGAGCAAACAAATTAAGTAATAAAAGATCTTTCACCTTTGATGTCAAAGTTGATGGGAGGATTTTAGTTGTCAATTTTTATTTATTTTTAAATATTTATTTATTTTATGTGAGTGGATGTGCATGTGTGGGGTTGGGTATGTGTACATCAATACAGGTGCTCAGGAGCCAGGGGTGTAGGTAGTTGTGAGCCACCTGACATGTGTGCTGGGTATTAAACTTGGGTCATCTCATCTACTGAACCATTCTTTCTAGCCCTGAGTCTCAATATTTTAATTTAATCCCAAATGCAGTTTAAGGTAGCATGCCTCCATCAGATTTCAGCTAGTCTAATCCCAGAGAGAATTTATAATTTTTTGTGAATGTGCCTTATGTGTTTAAGCTGAATACATCAGTAGTGTGAAGCTGAGTGAGCTCATATGGTGCACACTGGTTTTAAACATTAAAGCAAATCAAGTAAGTTCTAGGTTCAGACCCTGATGGATCATCTTGGAGCTTGATCTTTACATTTTCCCTTTTATAAGATGAGGGTCATAATGACCCAGGGTGTGAGCCTGAGAAGTAAATGACATATTGAATAAGTAGAGCTGAACAGACATTTTCCTTTAAGAATAAAGTTATCTTCATTTTTCTGCCCTTTTGAGCCATTCAGACCTCTATTCCAGCTTTTTATTTTGCTGCAAATCTTCCTGTGGGCAGGGAATGAGATGAAGTTAATCGCAGCAGCAGACTGTAAGAGCCTCTATTCACCCAGACCTTCTGTTTACTGAGTCCTTTTCACTGTTATCCGAGCTGAAACAGTCGTTTGATTCTTCTATTGTGACACACTCCCTGATTCTTGCTGTCCATGGCACCTGACAGCTGCTGCTTCTGCTGGTGATCTTTGGCAGAAATACAGATATTGAACCTCCTCTATGCACTTTAACTCTTTGTTGCCTTCGCCTGTTTGACTAAGTTCAGATTTTCTTTCATTCTCCACGGCAAAAATTCCCCAGATCATAAAAAAGTTCACCATTTCTCATTTCTCATTCTCTGGCCACCAGTCCCTACAGATTGATGATAATAGCAGACTTTACATCCCTTTCATGCTTTGGATCACTAGGCCCTGACACATTTGAAACACTGAGTAAATAGTAACTGTAGTTACCTACCACCACCACAGTCATGGTGTTCATTACGTTTACAAATGTTAAGACACGAGTGAACTGACATCTCTAATGCCACTGATGATCAGATTCTGGTTTTTCCTTTGGTTGTTTGGTTAGTTTTAGCTAATGTAGTTGATGGGGTGCGCATTACCTTCCTCTCCATACCAGTTCAGTCTTCTCTGGACCTGATCCCTTAGCATTCTTGTAAGCAGAACACCCTTATTTGCACAAAAGCATATTAGTGAAGACTTTATCCTACTGGAATTTTCAAACAATGTTTTGTTTTGTTTTATATTTATAGCTGTAGAGACTATAGTAGTCAAAGTTAAAACAATCTATTTGGCCATTCAGCCTAAATGTAGACACTACTCACATACAAGTTAGAAATAAGTCTGTTGGTGCATTCTCTTGAGTTATATGGCTTGACAAGAAAATAAATATGGTTATTTGTGATAGTTCTTATTGGAAATCATTCTTGAGTTCAAAAGATCTTTTTAATGCCTTTTAATCAATGCAACATTTGAATGGCAAGACAGTTGGTGATATATCTGTGGCCTGGTGCTAATAAGCTTTGAGGAAAAATATTCAGCTGCTTTGGATAATGTATTTTGTTGATAGCTTTCTTGTAATTCACGTTTGTAATTCCTATTCTTTGAGCTCAATAATGACACTTAAAGATGAAGGACAGAAATATGAAACAGTTGCTAGGAGTCACCCACCAGAATAACTAGATGCAAGAGTTTGAAGAGGAACATGAAGGGACCAAGAAGAATTGTTTTTCCCTGTCAATTATACTGTAGTTTTTCTGAAATAATAAGGTATTAGGAAGAGCCGTGCTGGATGTTAGAGTCTCTATATTCTGAAGGACACTTTCTTTCAAGTTCTTCTATCAATTAAAGTAAGTATTGCATTTATAAATCACAGCTGTTCCTGTCTGAGTGTCTTCACTATGGTTTGAAAAGATAATGTTTGGTAAGCATCACTTTGAGCATGTCAAAGTAAAGTTAATAAAATGGAAGAGATTCAGTTCTTCAGACAACCAGGTGGCACAACATGTTAGTGTTTGGATCAGGTGGCTATGGTCTTTAATCATCATTATGTTTCCATCAAATTGACCAAGATTTGTTAGGCAATTTACATAAGATGATCATCAGGAGAGAGGCTGCACCCACTTGCCCATGCCTTGTTAACTTAAGTTTAAGAAAGATGCCTTCCAGTTCAGATTTTATTTCCCCCAATAGGTCTGGCTTCTGGGAAATGTAATTCTTGAGACTTCTCCAGAGCATCAGTTTTGCTGTGATAATAGGGATGACGCAGTTAGCCCCAGATGATTGATGTAACGCAGTGCCAGTTCCATCTATCTGTGCACAGCACTTGGGTCTTTCCTGTCATTTACCAAGGGAGGGGAAGAGAAGTTCCTTGCCATCTGTCACTCTCAATTCTGCCACAGTGAAGTGAAATGGTTTATGGAATAGTTGAGAAAAAACATCAAATCTGCTTCTGGTATTTGAGGTTGTTCTGTGAGAGTACTATATTACATCAGGTGTTAGTTAAACAGAATATTTTCTTTGCTTAAAGTAACAGGGTACAGATTCTTCTATGAAGGGGTGTTCCTCCTGCTTGACTCATGCAATAATTAGTAACTAGTAAGAAAATGGA
Source organism: Mus caroli (assembly GCF_978045245.1). NCBI lineage: Eukaryota > Metazoa > Chordata > Mammalia > Rodentia > Muridae > Mus > Mus caroli. The sequence continues at coordinate 29,921,078 of NW_028227256.1, read as the reverse complement.
AACAAATCTGAAGATATTTCTTTGGTGTCTTGACTTTGGTTTCTCTGGAAGGTAGCTCATTGGGTACAAGGAAAGGTTCCTTCCTTCCTTCTTTCCTTCCTTCCTTCCTTCCTTCCTTCCTTCCTTCCTTCCTTCCTTCCTTCCTTCCTTCCTTCCTTCTTTCCCCTCCCTTCTCCTCTCACCCTCCCCTTCCTCCTCTTTCTTTCTTTCTTTCTTTCTTTCTTTCTTTCTTTCTTTCTTTCTTTCTTTCTTTCTTTCTTTCTTTCTTCTTCTTCTTTCTCTCTCTCTCTCTCTCTCTCTCTCTCTCTCTCTCTCTCTCTCTCTCTCCCTCCCTCCCTCCATCCCTCTCTCCCTCTCTTTCTTTGTTGTATTGTTGTTGAAAATGTGGTAGCCAAACTGCACCTGGGATGTTTTCTATCCCATGGCAAATGGCAATACAACATAATGCGTTACAGTGGCTCCTTGCAGCTGCCATAACAAATGATCACATACCATGATAAATTACCACAAACCTTTAGCTTGTATGCTCATAGCTCTGCAGGCCAGAAATCTGAAATCAGTTCACTAGGGAAAAAATACAGGCTGTACTCTCTGGGGCCTGCAAGTCATGGTCTGTATGCTATTCCTTCCAGGTTCCCATGTCTCCATCATTCCTTGACCTATCATGTCATTAGTCCAATCTCTGCCTTTCTCTTTTGTATAGTAGAATCCTTCTTTGTCTTGACCTTATAAAGGCATAGGTGACTATATTTAGGGCTCATCTAGATATTCTACAATAATTGTCCTATCTCAGAATCTTTACCGTTTTAAAGTCGTTTTGTTTTATTTTTGCTACATAAGGTAATGGCTCCACTCTCTAGGGCTTGTAGTTTATTGTCTATTGTGAACTTACTATTAAGCCTGCATACAAACATTACCAGGATGTTTAACACCTCAGCAGCTCTCTTTATTAGGAACATAGAGCCTCTAAGTATTAGGTTTAGGAACATCAAAAAACAAAACAGAGAGGAAATGCCCAGAGTTTGTGTAGACTTACGTTTATGTAGAGTTGTGCATTTAAAATTGTGTGAAGGTTAGATTGCATGTTTGTCAGCATTGCCTGCCTTTATCTTTGAATATTTTCTCAAAAGCAGATAAACTCACAGACAATTTATCTTAGCCCAGTCAGTCTACAGTCTAGCATCCTTAAGCAGCACACACACACACACACACACACACACACACACACACACACAGGGTTAGGGTATGCGAATGGAGGCCAGTGCTGCAGATCCTCCCCCCTCGAAGAATGTAGTGATGGGAACCAAACTTAGGTCCTTTGGAAGAGTAGAAATCTCTTACCTGATAAGCCATATTCTAACCCCCATAACAGCTTTCTTTGTCCATAAAGAAAAATAAAAATGTTATTTGATGTGCAGAAAAATGGACACAACTAGAAATAGTCCTATTAATTGAATCCAGGCAGATCTAGAAGAATGAATATAATTTTTTCTCTTATTTGTGTTTCTCACAATTTATATAGATATATGATATTGTGTATGTGCCAAGTGGAAGCAACTGTCTTACATAGTTAAGGGGAAAGAGGAGGGTAGAAGGATAGGGAGTGTGTTCATTGTATATGTATATGAGAGGAAAGGAAGTCTTTCTACAGTGCCATAGGGTTTTGGGGTTTTTTTTGCCCTGCAGATATTGATGGAACATTGAGTTTAAAAATCATTTTCTTTACTACAAATACAGTGATTAGATATACATATGGACGTGTCTGCAGCTATGAAAAACACTACACAAAAATCAATGCTTTTCTTCCATAGTGAGTGTCTTTTTTATTAGGCAGTTCCAACAAAGGTTCAACATACAGTGGTGATCCCTTGGTTCCCATGGGAATCATAACTTCTTCCCTGGTCTTAAGCTATTCTTTATTCCACCATTTTTCTATCATGGTCTCTGACTGTGTGGCCCAGGTTTTTTGTTTTGCTCTTGTAGTTCTTGGTTTTTCTCATCATTGTTAGAATGCCTTAGGCCAGAGCCTGGTTTTGTGCTTCTTGATGCCTCCCTGTAGGTAATTCTGGGCAATGCCAGCTTTGAAATTTTCAACCTCTCTGGCTGTCCCACCTGGGATATTCTGTGATAATATTATGCTTCCTTCTCTAATCTATACCTCAACTAAGACACAGGTTTAGTAATGACAATGTGGAAACCCCAACACTGCAGATAATAGATTGAAAAGTTCTATTTTTCCCACCAGTCGAGAAGCAAGAACTCCATCACAATTAGTATCCGCTGTGAAGATCTCCACTTTATAGTTACTTCTCTCATAGCTTTATATTTTTATTTTTAAATAGTGATGGCCTGGCTTAAGACCTAAATTTATGTGACCTTGGATGGGGTCTATTCCTTTTCTTAGCTATCTCCTAAAAATCACACACACACACACACACACACACACACACACACACACACACACACACACACAGAGAGAGAGAGAGACAGAGTCAGAGAAAGACAGAGAGACAGACACACACACAGACATACAGACACACACACACACACACACACACACACACACACACACACATGTACACACACAATTCTGTTTACTTTCTTTAGAGTAAAGCTATTCCACCCCCCACCCCACCCCGGTCCAGATTCTTATCTGATCACCTTTAAGGATGTGAGGCTCCTCAGAACCATTCTGTCATCTCAGGATGCTCCTTTAACAGCTCTTTGAAGACAGTAGCTTCAAAATCCACAAAATCCCTACTGTGAAGCAAAAGGAACTGCAGCTCTGTCTTGGCAGAGCCCATGCCCATAGCTTTGGGTATGCCATACTTTCTCCTAGATCCCTCTCTTGTTCTTTTTTGTTTTTGCCTATATCTTTGTTAAATCATCTTTGCTAAACCCTACTCTGCTTCACACTGGCTTGTCCTGGAATTCTTTGTTGCATCAAACTTGGCTATAGTTTCAGTCCCTAAAGGATTTATGGAAACCCTCAAACTACTTTGGATGACCAAGTGGAGCTGTGCCTCAAGTTTCTACCTCCTTGTTTTGTGTCTTGTGAGAACTCACATTCATTAATAAGAATTATATATTAAACAATTATAAACATTTCACATTGCTATTGTGAGTACTAGAATACTTATTTGAGAAGAACATGGAACAGGTCATTGCGATTTAGACTGATTAGTTGGAGAGCCATTGTCTTCAAGCTTTCCCTGAACAGGGAAGGTCTGAATGGGAATTGGAGGGATGAGTGGGATTTAGAGGAGTGGAAGAGAGATCACTGAGTATAAAGAACCCACGAGAAAAGATCCTATAGCAAGATGGAGCATGACATACTGAATGAACTGCAGTAAGACAAAAACGAATCTATAAAAGTACTGTGGAGCACAGAAGAATGGCAAGGGATTGGTACCAGAATCTACAGGCCTTCTAAAGATTTGGTCTCACCAAGGGTGCCAACAGAAAACTGTTGAAAACTGGGAACAGACTTCTGTCTTATTTTAATTTTAATCACTTAATTTGCATATGATTTTTGCTTATAGAACACCCTGATTTTGATGGAGGATTCTAATATGTGGGTAGCCTAGTTACCTTTGCTTCTCATTCTGATGCATAAAATGACTCTCTGCTTGTTCTTGCCAGGGTTTCACAGGGCTCTGGATTTTATTTACTTATGTAGTTTGAAATGCTCATTTTATTATGGTGGCTCTCTGAACATGAGTTCTGTCATCTTAAGATCTTTTTGAATATGTAATGCATTATTTTCTGCAATAGCTGTGGTGCTACACACCTCTGTAGAGAGCCTATACATCTCACTTAGCTGTTGATTACCTATTGATACTACCATTTGCCTGTTGAGTAACTCTCCATTTACTTGGGAGAGGAAAAAGAATGGTTGGATTAATCTTTAGCAGATTAATCTTTATCAAAGGCATGGCTTGGTAAAGGGGGAGACAGAGTGCATATAGGAAATCTAGATTGGAGAGTATCGTAAAACTGAAGGTGAAAAATGACTTACTCTGCTTTTCTATAATCTTTGGCAAACTCTCTTAGGTTTCAGCATTTTATGGTTAAGGGATGATAAAAGCTCTGTGGATAGATGAGTACAACTGTGGCTTGCTATCAGAAAGCAACTCTGATAAGATGTTTCTTGAGTCTTCAGTGTCTGGCTTGTCATTTAAACTATATTCAATTAAACACTCAAAAGTTCTGCTGTATCATTAAAATATAGAGAGTGAAGTGTTGAAATATAAGAAGTTACAGAATTTGTGTGGATATAGGGCAGACTTCTCACTTCTTAATCCTGTGGGCCATCAAATGATTAAACAAAATTCAAGACCTGATTAAGACTGTAGAGTACAGAGATTCCCAGGGTTCTTGGTAATTATGTGATAGTAATTTAATCCAAATTGGCAGCAAATTAGTCTTTCAAGGATAAGAAAATGCTAACCAGGTCAGTGACAGTACAGCCTGAATAGTTCATCTGAGCCTAAGAACAGGTTATCCTAACTGCTTCATTAAGATTCCAAAAATTCTAGCACACCAAAAATATTCTAAGTATACCAGGTGTTTGTTAGAAAATAACCCCAAAACTACAAAGATAGTTTGAATTACAAATATTTCGCGTCTACCTAAGAATTAATTTGATAGCCACAAGATACAAAATGCCTTCTTCTGTTGGAAACGTTATTATTATTTACCATTAACGTGGGCAATGTTCCAAATTAAAATAAGCCTGCGGTCAGAAGGTCTTGGATGTCCTTGCTGCTCTTATGAGCTGGCATCAGAGGTATTAGTGTATCTCCTGGCTTCTCCCAAACTAATATCTTCCCACTTTTTTTTTCTCAGAGATCAAATTTGGAGCCTCATGCCTTTATTTACTTTCAGAAGTAAAATGAAGGTTCTAGAATAAAGGGTTGAAAGCACAATCTAGAGGGAAAGGAAGATGTGATGACATTTAGAGTCTTATTTATTAAAAAAAATATGCTTCACTTCAGACTCGTAGCCGGAAGAACAGTTTGAGGGAGCAAATGGTAGGACTCATAGCAAAATGCTAATCTATTGAGAATAAGACAACTTGGGAAAGTCTTCTGAGGGTATCTCTGGGGTCCAGTTAACCCAACGTTATCATCTTACTGAGTAAAATTTAATTCTAGGATCTATTAAATTAAGGTATCGAAAATAAGCATCCAGCCTTCAGTCTTTTATTTTTTAGAGCATTTTATGTTTTAGAGCATTTACTTTCATTTATTCAGTGTGTGTGTGTGTGTGTGTGTGTGTGTGTGTGTGTGTGTGTGTGTGTATACGTGCACGCCCGCGCGCGCATGCACATATGTCGAGGTCAGAGGACAGCTTGCAGGAGTTGGCTCTCTCTTCTCTCCCTCTACCACGTGGGTCTCAGGGATGAAACTCAGGAGGTGAAGCTTGGCAGCCTGTTCCCTTACCCACCAAACAATCTGTCTCTCCCTGACCCCCAGTCCTACTTGGCTTTACCAATTGTTAGCCACAAGACCTTGATCAGAATCTTTGTTTTTAGATACTTCTCACTTTTAAGTGGAGTAATATTGTGACTTACTTTACATAATCAGTGGGAGAAATGAATGACTAGGTAAAAATGGAGACTGTAGCATTGCATACGACACAGGGTAAGCCCCAAGTGTTGCCAAATCTACTCTTAGGGGGCCCTAGGAATCTTTAAGTACAAACACAATAAAGTAATAAGTTACAATAGATTATGGTAATTATATAAGAATAATGAATAGTCTATGAAATAAACATACATTCTTGGAAATAGTTCTACAACTTTAGGAGAAAATACTACTTTGAAATTAACTATTAAGGTGAGATTACAAGCTTTAATTCTAAACAATTGTTTAATTTGGTTAAACATCTACAGCAGTCTCCTATTTTGCACAGCCATGGATAGCAAGCTGCAGGTGGTTTCATTATATTCAGAAGTAGTTTATCCTTGGGAAAATATTAACTGTTTAAGCAAATTCTGAAAAGCTAGTGATGGGAGGGAATAAACCCAATGCATATACTGAATATCTTAGTGTTCTCTTGATTTATTTAAATGGGATAAATCAACTGATTTTTTTTTTGAAAAAGTGCAATTTATATGAAAATGTAATTTCTAGGCATTCAGGAGCTCATTCATACGGTTAAAAAACTGTTCACATAATTCCAAACAAATGCAATCTTATATTCTTGAGACTACCAAAAATGAAATATTTTCTGCAGGCACGTTAGACAACTTATTATTATACATTTGTGGTGTTTAAAGATTTATATTTTGTTTCAGAAACAAGGTATTATTTCTGATAGACTGCTTTGGATTTTACAACCGATATTGTCATTAGGAAAAAAGTATATGAGCAAAAGATAAAGCAGGATACACCTGAGGAGAACCTCATCAGAAGGTTCTCAAGAACTCACATAGACAATTTAACATTACGTTTGTTCCTGATAGTCTGAGATGGTTCATAATGATCCAAGAGTTTTGTTGCTCCTGTGCCTGGATCTGTACAGGCTACTCCAGATGTATCTTAAGTAGGATGAGTTATAAACACCAGAAAGGCATTTCTCACAGTTCTGGAGGCTGGGAAATTTAAGAAGAAGGCTTAGAGTCCATCTGGCAAAGGCTCACTTTTCTAGTGTTATAGGCATGGTTCCCAGTCCCAGGGCACCTGCTTAGGCTTCCAAGTTTCATGGAAAAGAGTTGAAACAGGAATATTTTGTTAGAGATAGAAAAAGAGACATTTTATTAAGAAGGGAAAGAGTCCTTCCCCAAGGATGTGAGTGGACTAGTCAGCAGGGTCAGAGGTCAGCCACTTGTTGGCTAGTTACACAACACCTCCATCTCCCACATTTGTATATCCTGGGTTTTTCTTAAACATGCTCTGTTGGTTGTGTGTACCCTGGATTGGAATTGTTTCCAGTCTTTCTTTGGCAATCAGCTTTTTTTTTCATGTTAATCTTCATGTCCCTCTGTCTATTGCCTGCTCTAGTGCCATAATTACTGCCCCCAAATCTTTTGAGAGCACAATACGAGGATGACAAGTCCAGCTCCTATAGCTGTTCTTATGATGACAGGAGGCATAGTCGTTGCTCTTGAGGAATTCATGATGTTTCCCTCCTATATCAATTGGTTGGAATGGGAGAGGAGAGTTTGGATTTTTTTGTAGTAGGAGGCAACTTGAATCTCTATCACACAGAGTTTAGTTTAAAATTGCTCTGTGTCCTGGAGACAGTTTATATAAGTGAAGGAAGTGTATTGTTTCTTTGCTCCTTTAGGCATTCTTCCTTCCTTTATCCATATCTGCCCTTTCCCAGGCTAGGTCTCACTAGAGAGTAAACACTTGATATGACTGTTATGCAGTGTGTGTGTGTGTGTGTGTGTGTGTGTGTGTGTGTGTGCGTGCATGTGTGTGTAGTATCAGATCCCCTGGAGTAAGAGTTCTAAGGAGTAAGGCACAAGGCACTTTTTTTTTAATTTTTAATATTTTTATTACATATTTTCCTCAATTACATTTCCAATGCTATCCCAAAAGTCCCCCATAGCGCCCCCCACTTCCCTACCCACCCATTCCCATTCTTTTGGCCCTGGCATTCCCCTATATTGGGGCATATAAAGTTTGCAAGTCCAATGGGCCTCTCTTTCCAGTGATGGCCGACTAGGCCATCTTTCGATACATATGCAGCTAGAGACAAGAGCTCCGGGGTTCTGGTTAGTACATCATGTTGTTCCAACAATAGGGTTGCAGATCCCTTTAGCTCCTTGGGTACTTTCTCTAGCTTCTCGATTGGGAGCCCTGTGATACATCCAATAGCTGACTGTGAACATCCACTCCTGTGTTTGCTAGGCCCCGGCATCGTCTCACAAGAGACAGCTATATTTGGGTCCTTTCAGCAAAATCTTGCTAGTGTATGCAATGGTGTCAGCGTTTAGAAGCTGATTATGGGATGGATCCCTGGATACGGCAGTCTCTAAATGGTCCATCCTTTCATCACAGCTACGAACTTTGTCTCTGTAACTCCTTCCCTGGGTGTTTTGTTCCCAATTCTAAGAAGGGGCGTATGCTATCTGGCTTGGATACTGGAAACCAAACTTGGGTCTTCTGCAAGTGTAGAATGTACTCTTACCAACTTTCTAGCCCCTGGCATTGGCCTCTTTATATACAGTATAAGCCTGTGAGTAAATGAATACCACTGTCAGCCTTTACTACTTAAAATTAGGCTCCAAAGGACCCAATACTTTATATGACTTTAAGTAAAGCTGATTGTATCAGGAGATTCCGCTATGTATGCCCTTTAAGGTATATTTAGGCAGTTCTCTGTAGTTGGCAGTGACAAACGAGCATAGCTTAGGGTTATATTCATATTTATTGATTGATGCTAAAAAGACCAATATAGTTCTTATTGCAATATGTTATGGGTCTAAAAAAACAATGACAGAATTTATGATGAATCAGTTACTTGAATTACAGCAAAAATACATTAGAGGGTTTTTTTTATGAATGCAAGAATAAATACCATAGCTACTATAATTACTAAAAGCACATTCAGTAGAACTGCTATTTTATTTTCAGTTAGAGAAATCCAGGACTATGCCACCTGGAGTAATTCTTCTGGCTCCTCAGCTTTGTGTACATTTGGAGACTGTAAGCAAGTTACAGAAGCTATTGTTTCCACAGAGGCTGGGCAAAAGAAGGCCATTAGGAATAATTGATGGTTAAGGGATGAGAGGGATCAAAAGAGATGGACTGGGGAAGAATTTAATGACTCTGTGGCTTTACATCTGTCATGGTTTTTGTGCTACATTAAAGTTTCATTATTTTCACATTTTCTGTTTTCATATTTTCCCATCCCCTTCTTTCTGCTAAATTTACCAAGTAATACAATGTAGATAATGGAGAGCTATTTCTGCAAATGTCATTGAGTTTGTTACTATAAATGAATAAAGTGCGTCAGCGAAGCGTCCCCTCCAAAGTGCACTCTCCATTAGCAGGAAAGTATTGTGTACAAAACTTGAGTTTTAAAAAGTTACATTAAAAAAGATAGACCAGGGTGTAAAAACACAAAGATATGAAGTTGTGCATATTTTCCCCTTTGTTTAATTTCACTTGGTCAAATGATTGTATCCCTTGGCTTTACCGACTGCATTTTTTATGATATTTGGAGTTTAATCAGGAATGCCTGTCTCAGCTCCTTGACCTTTCACTTGCCACAGGATACATTTTCACTGTAAAGTTGTGTTAATTTGAGCAATGTCTTAAACGTATTTTATGTGTGAATACTTAAGGGTACTTATTAGAATGATTTCCTTCACTTACATTTGTATAACCACTATTCTGGAGTAAACATTTATTCAAGATAAGGAAGAATACTGATTCTATTTGATTCCCATGACTGTATCGTCATGTAACTTACAAAAACTTGTATTTTGTGGGCCTTAATTGTCACAAGTGGAAGTGTATCTCCTCTAGGCCTATTTTTCCCATGCTATATGGAATGTCAAAATTCAACTCAAATTGTATTTTGTGTGACAAAATACAACATCGACCAATCCCTACACAGCTGATGGATCACAGATGTCAGGAAGATAGATAGTAGGAAGGTCCCTGTGGGTGCAGAGAAGGGCAGGACTATGAAGTGTTGGAGGCTGGAGATTTGAGGAGAGGCCAGGCCTCTCCATGTTTCCACATACAGACTAGGGACCTCCAGGAGGGGTATACAGGAAAAGAGAGAGGATGGCTACCTTTCTGCTCTCAAGAACTCATAACCAGTCTACCCATTGAGACCCAACCCACATTCCAGGCAGATTTCTATAAAGTATTGCATTCATATGTTACTTGCTCCTGGAGTGGAGTACATTTCTGGGGCTGTGGGTACACAGGTGAAGAGGCTCTAAGCTATCCAGCATCATACCTGCCTGACTGATGGACCCCTGAGTTACCAGAAGCCAAGTGAATACCTCTGTGTTTAGTGGGGTTGCAAGACCAAGTCCTGGGCAAACATTGACCCTTCATAGTCCTAGGATGAAAACCATCGTCACCTACCTGTGGTCGCTGGCAATACAATTCCATCTCTATAAAGGTTAGGGCCTGGTAGGAAGCTAAGGATCATTACTGGGAAACTAGTAGAATCTGAGGGCTTAATGGTCCTTGTCAGTCTGAATGGTCATTATTTGAGAAATGATAGAACCTGGGTTTTAAAGGTCCAGACTCAGGAAACAAATTTACTATCCAAACAAAACCAAAAAGAACTTGTTATAGGCCATCTTGTCTATTGCCCTAAAGGACCATCTTGACATCCCCAAGAGAAAACCCCCTAAAGTTGTAAGCATAAGTCCTAATCCTCCGAATTTCCTAGGATTTCCATTACTATTCTAGAGGATAAAAGTCAAGGAGACAGTAGAAGCCAGCCCCTTGGTTTTCGGGATGCTAGGAGGAATGTATCAGTTTCTTAACCATTCTCAACCACACATGTCTCAGTCAGGTTAAGACTTCTGGCTATGCCTGGACCCCACACTTCCGTATTATGTTGGGGTGGCAGCTAGTCAAACAGTAAGATGCACTTCCACCCCTGTCAATGAGACCAACCTAAGGTCACCCTGGGGATCTCCAAGGAAAAGGGGCCTGATTAATGTCATCAAGATCCATCACCCTGCCACCCCCTAGAAGTTTCTCCTATGCAGATTCCAGTAGCCATTCACAGCAGGTTAACTCCAGGAATTGTGATTGAATGTTACTAGAAAATAAGAGCCTACCTAGCTTGCTTGCAGTAACAGCTTAAGCAAGAGTGTGTCTTCTAAATGTTTTACACTGGTGAAGAGCTCCCTCCTTTCCGTCCTCACATAAGGTGTTCATGTATAAGGGGAAAGAGGCAGGGTCCACCTAAATCTAGATTCTTGGCTTTTCTGTTTTTGGTGAGCTTCCCCCATTATCAACTCTCTGTTGGTCGGGGGTAGGTATTTGTGGGTTCCCCTTCAGTTAGAACCTCAACCCTAGTTATGTGTGATTAAAAAAGAAAAATCAAGGAACTCAGTGTTTAAGTTGACATTGATCTGGGCCATCTGGAAAATTCTGCTTCCCATCTGGAAGCCCAGTTAGACTCCTTACCTGAAGTTGTTCTTCAGAATTGAAGAGGACTGGGTCCCCTGTTTATGAGACAATAATCAGAAATAACCTTTACGAGAGAGTAAAGAGACATCAAAAAAATCTAACAGCATGTACCAATCTTTGTTTACTTAGTCCCTTTGGTTAACTAGTCTATGTCTGGACTATTACCTTTTGATCCTCGTCCTGACAATAGGACCCTGCTTGCTCTACTGCCTACTTAACTATATAACACACACACACACACACACACACACACACACACACACACAATATATATATGTATATATATATATTTCTATATATATGATATATATGATAAATCGCTTATTTTCTTTTCTTGAGCTTCTATATTCACTTACATCAAAGAACATGAATATCTTTGCTTAGGTTTGTGAGCACTAATGTATGAAAAGTATTTGTAAAAGGCAGGGAGGCCCCCAAATTTAAGATATTAGACTTATTATAAAATGTGAAGGCTGTTACTGTGGTGGAGTAAATGAGAGGACTTGTAATGAAGATGTCGTGCCAGCAGAGACCTTGCCAGAATATTTTACCCAGGACTCCTTTGAAAACTGGATTCCAGCTGGACACCCATCCTTGATTGACAGTATCATGCTTAAAGCACTACATAGCCCCGCTTCAGTGCGTCACCCTGTCTGTTCATTGTTAATTAAACCGAGCAGAGTGTCAGCGCTTATTAGACCGGACCCTGGACAAACCTGGAATGGTGAAATCTTGAAAAGGATTTAAAATTTGCAAAGGTGATTTAAAATACATAGGCTTGGGAATTTGCATACCTTTCCTTTCCATGTAATATCATGTAAAATAGGCACCTCTCCCAAAGAGGAAAAAGCCAAAAGAAATGTCCAGCTTTGCTAATGCTGATGGGCATGTGGGTCTTTCAGTGCCACTGAAGCATTTAGATTTTATCCCCATGAAGCCTGCAGTCTTCACCAAGCTGGAACAAGTGGCAAAGGATTTCAGAGATAACAATGTTATAACCAGAATGCTAGAGCCAGTCTCCCATGCAGTGCATAGTACCATTTACATTCCTCACCTTTACATCAGAGAAAGAAGGGAGTCCCTCCCTATACCCTTAATCTAATTGAATGGCACAACTCCCATTTTGAAAAGCTATTGACAGCTTCCTGTTTCCTTGATTTATTTAACCAGTAGGGTTTCTTGACAAAGAGGGATCACACTTTCAAAGGTGGAAGTAATAGAACAAGAATAAGAAGAGAGATTATTCCAATTCCTTGCTATGACACTCAGTTACAAGATTTTAGCCTTGTCTGGAAGAAATCTGACTTGTTCACCTGCCTTGTGTTTATGGGCCATAGTCTCCATGTTGGTATTAAATTGCCCGGTTTTAATTTTTTCATGAATACAACCTTCTTAAGTCATTACAGACAGGTTTTTCCTACCCTTCTTTAAGGCAGAGCACAGTCAATTTTAAAGATTCTACACACAAGGAAATTTACTTTTGTAATTTTTTTAATAATCAGGAGACACTGGACAACTGCAGCTAGAGAGAGAAATGCCACATCAATCAAAATGTATAAGAAACTTTATAGGGAGTGTTAATTAGTATCTGATACAGGAGTTAGCTCTAGTCTGCACAAGTTCTGTGATGACATTTAAATATTATTTGGAAAATGTAATGTATATTTTAAAAGATTAGATTTATTAGGTAAAAAATTATAATGAATATATTTCTTCTCTTGAATAGTGTTAAAATATAATTTTAATCCCATGTATGCATATGTATATGTATGTATATACATGTGACTATATATGTGTGTATATATAAAACTGTTTATACAATTTTGTTAAAGCTAATTATAAATCATCTTTATGCATTAATTGCATTTAGTTTCTTGTTTTTATAAAAGGTCAGACATGTAATAATTCTTTGTGATGTTTCCAATCTTCAAAATAATTAATTTTTTTGTAACAAGTTTTGCCTACTCTACCTGTTTATTAACAACTTAAAGAAGTAAAATGGACTGGACAAAGAGACATTCATTAATAGACAAGTTATGGGGATTAGAAAAGTCTGTCTGAGCACAAAGCGTGGATGGCATTTAGTACCCAAGTCTGCTCTCAGACAAAATTAGCAAGGGCTGAAGTGAAGTTAAAGCCTGCTGGTTGCAAAATTGGAAATTGGTTTCCTGGGGCTTTCTGTAAACTCTTCATTACTTTACTCAATCATGGTTCATTAGCAAGTTAACAGACAGAGGACCAGTGCACACTGGGATACGTGCAGAGTTAAGCCTTCCGTCTCCTTGAGCATCACTTAAAAACTTGAATGTCACAGCAGATTAGACAGTGCATCAGATGGCATTCTCATCCAGTGGTGCACACGGTCAGCAGCAGATCATATCTACTTAACCTCTAAATATTGTCAGGTATTTGTCATGGGTGCATTTCATAGAGCAACAAAAGCTTTGATTCAAAGCGACTCTGATGGAACAAATAAAAAAAATCTCAAAAGGCATCTGAGAGAGAACAACTTGGAGAAACTCAGTTAAGAGATTCAACTAAAGTACACTTAATGGGTCGCATTAACTTGGATCTAATTCACTGGAGGAGAAAAAAAAATCCATAGGGACATTAGAGCATTTAAATGTGTTTCTGAAAATGGCTGGGCAAACTGTGGCCTTGTTGCATGAAATAGTTTCATTTGGCTTAAGCAAATGGCTTTGACTCTCAACCTAAAACAATTCATGTTATGTAGTACTTACTTCAGGGAACTATGCATATTACCGCATACTAAGTGAAAGCTGTAACAAGAAAATGTGCAGGACTCTGGAAGGTGCACTGGGGCTTCTGGTAAATTTCCACTTGGATTTAATGAGTATTTTTATTACTCAGAGCAAATGTTATTAAATATTAATTTAGACTCTTCATACTCAGATCTTATACATACTTTCTATTTGGAGACCGTTTCCTATGGAGGAAATGCAGTTGGTTGAATATGAAGAGAATTGGGCATGATAGAAGGAAAGAAAATACATCTAAAGATGATTGTACATGGCTTTTAAATGTTTGTTGTAGTAATACTTAATCTTCAGCAGTAAGCATTGAAGCAAAAGTGCTAATTCACGTAGTCTTCATTTTAATAGGAGGGAAAGTGTCACAATGACTTATCTTGTCTCTCCTTTGATGCTAAAGGCTTTTCTTTTTCTTTCCACTTTATTTTCAGTTGTGGTGGTTTTTTGGGTTTTTGTTTGTTTGTTTTTTAATAATTTGCAGGTCAGTCTTTTCCATATCATTGCCTTACTTGCTTTTATGTAAATTAGAGAATTTTATGGAATGGTCCCCACACTGACCATGAAGGACACAGTCTATAGTATTGCCTGATGCATTGAAATGCATTGATTAGAGAGGCATTCACTTAAAAACTTTAACCCCCTACAGACACTTTATTTAATAGCAAGAAGTTAAGCTATTAGTATATGTTCATTTACACTCAGACTAGAGAGTTTTATTGCCATAGAGTCTTTGTTGACATCAATAAAGGGCTGTAGTTAGTCCCTTTGCAAATTGCTCTATGTAAGAATATCCCTGCTGTGCAGTAAAATTACTTCTTTCTTTGACTGATTCTAGATTAAATTACAGAGAACAGAAGTGGCTCAGAAGGAGTCCAAATTGGGAAGGCTCTCAGGAGTCTGGTCTGTGGGCTAGCAAGCACCTCACCAATGAGCTACATTACCAGCCCCAGCATTATGAGTCACAAAACACATGAAACTCAAGAAGAAGGAAAACCGAAGTGTGGATACTTCGATCCTTCTTAAAAGGGGGAACAAAACACCCATGGAAGGAGTTACAGAGACAAAGTGTGGAGCAGAGACTAAAGGAATGATCATCCAAAGACTGCCCCACCTGGGGATCCATCCCATATACAATCACCAAACCCAGACTCTATTGTGGATACCAAAAAGAGCTTGCTAACAGGAGCCTGATATAGCTGTCTCCTGAGAGGCTTTGCCAGTGCCTGAGAAATACAGAAGTGGATGCTCACAGCCATCCATTGGACAGATCACAGGGTCCCCAATGAAGGAGCTAGAGAAAGGACCCAAGGAACTGAAGGGGTTTGCAACCCCATGGGAGGAACAACAATATGAATTAACCAGTACCCACAGAGCTCCCTGGGACTAAACCACCAACCAAAGAAAACACATGGTGGGACTCTTGTGTAGCAGAGGATGGCCTAGTTGGTCATCAATGGGAGAAGAGGCCCTTGGTCCTGTGAAGGTTCTATGTCCCAGTATAGGGGAATGCCAGGGCTAGGAAGTGGGAATGAGTGGGTTGGTTGGTGAGCAGGAGGAGGGGGGATGGAATAGGAGGTTTTAGGAGGGAAAGGGGGAATAGAAAAGGAGATAAATTTGAAATGTAAATAAAGAAAATATCTAATAAAAATAAATTAAAACAAGAAAATACTCTTGAATAGTAAAACACTATCATAAAGTCCTACTTGCATAAATCAGGTTGCTGTCTTTTACATTCAGCACTACTGTTTTAGAATATAAATTCTTAGGAAGCAAAGATTAGGGAAGCTTTGATTAACTTTTACAAAATCGTCTTGAGTTTATGCACACAGCAAGCACATAAAGAGAGCCTATGGAAAGCAAAGGTTGGTATTGGGAAGTTCAAGCCAACCCTCTCACTGAGGACTGTTTAAATAATTGAAGGGTCTTCCTTCCCTAATTTAGGGTTGGTTAGTTTGAAGAAAGACAGGGTGGCACACAACTATTGTGTAAACATGTCCCAATTCACCTTTAAACTTGTAGAGCCAGTCAACCACTAGGGGTCTCACTAGGCCTTTTTTTTTTTTTTTTTTTTTTTTTTTTTTTTTTTATTTAAAGCAGCCAGTCTTGCCTCAAGTTGGGAAGGTGAAGAAGAGGCCATCTTGGATGTTTGACATCTTTATTGTCTAGCCATGACTACCCTCTTTCTCTGTCTGCCTATCAGGCTATCAGAAAAACCCTTCTTCGTTTGCTATTTTCATCATGATCTGCCTTCAAGATGCTTTTATTACTAGCTGCTGTTTCGAAATTTCTCAAAAATATTACTCTTCTCTTGTGCAGACTGCAGAGATCATACCCGACAACGAAATGCCCGAGGGAAGTAAGAGCGTGCCTGTCATAGCTCTTTAGCCTCCTGACATAATACATTCATTAGTGTTACACCTCTTGCATGTATGGTTGTACCACAGTTTGATGAATTCTGACCTAATTTACTTAGTGACACCTAGCTTGCAGAGAAATATTTTTGTCTTATTACCCGAGAACAGCTACCTAATGAAACAATTAATCACCTTCTAAATCAAACCGAATTCTCAATTAATAAGAATGAAGAAATGGAAAATACAGGTGCTACATCTTGAAAGTGGAAATGCGTGAAACAAAGAGCTAGTCCAACTCAGTGAATAGGTATTGGATAATAGTAATAATGCTACTGATAATTGCCTGTTTCTAGAAGAATTGATTTGCCATTCATATTAAGGACTAGATGGGAATCATTTGCTTAGAATGAAGATTATGTTGAAAAATTCTTTGTATACAGCTTTTCAATAATTATAAAAGGAAATCATGGTAGTGAATTATATATTATATTACATATACTATATTATATATTAACATAATGATTTATTATATATTAATATAGTATATAATAGAGTATATCTAATATTAATAATATATGTAATTATATATCAATATAATTGATAATCTATTATATATTAACATTACATACGCCTATATATGTAATGTTAATATATACTATTATATATTATGTATATATAATATATAACATATACACATAATATATATGTACACATTTATAACATGTGTATATAATATAACATGTACACATTTGTATATACTTGTACGTGTATATGCATATCAATGTCTATATCTATATTTATATACTATAGTAGAATGCAGAATAGCATGAGAAGTTACAGATAGCACTGACCACTCTCTTTTTTAAGAAAGCATAATTGAAGTGGGGAGAGGATGTAATACAAACAATTTAAGCGTATCCCTTACCAACTTACAAATAAATGAGACTCAGACTATGGTTATTTTATTTGGCTTTTACAATTACTGGTAGATAATCCCTAATCTACTGTTTTTTGTTTTGTTTTTGTTTTTATTTTTGTTTTTGTTTTGTTTTTGGTTTTTTGAGCAGGGTTTTTCTGTATCGCCCTGGCTGTCCTGGAAGTCACTCTGTAGACCAGGCTGGCCTGCCTCTGCCTCCCAAGTGCTGGGATTAAAGGCATGTGTCACTGATGCACAGCCCCTAATCTACTCTTCTAACTGCTGGCCTGGGTACCTCTCAATAGATGTGCCTAGATGCTTGCTGTTTCTCTTGGCCATGTGTTCATTGTCCATCTCCCCTCATGGCGGCTTCCTTTCTCTTCCTCCCTTCTTCTTCCTTCTCCAACCAGGTCACTCCAAACCCACCTATCTCTAATCCCTCCAGTAATTGGTTGTACCCAATTTTATTTAACCAATAGTTTTAAATCAAGGCACAAGATTTGCACAACCAAAGCTTGTAAACGTGAGAAGTCACTTGCAGGTCTAGACCTTTGGGTATAGAATTTAGTATTATACTACATAGTAACAGATCAAATCTCAATAAAAGGGAGAGATGAAGTAACCAAAGGTAGGGATGTATGAAAAAATAAAAGCCTTAGGAAACCTATCATATTTTAAAATAATAAAAAAAATTAAAAGGGTAGTGAAGATGGCTCAGTGGAAAAAGGTACCTGGTTGCAAGCCTTACAACTCGAGAAACAAGTAGATAGGTAGGAGAGTGGGATTTGGTGTGAGGCTGGTTTCCAGGTAGAACTGAGCATCCCTGATGTGGGCTTGAACTAGGGCACAGGATAAAGTGCTGAGTCTGGTGGTTACAAGGCTTGACTTCTGTGCTGGTTCTCCTTACAATCTGTGCTACTTCCAGCTTATTATTTATACTTTACTAGTTTTGAGTTTCATTTTCTATGAAATAAGTGGAAATGAAAAAAAATTCTAAGTAGTACTAACATCTTAAAAACAAATTCAATGGTTATAAAATCTGAGTCTTATCCAAAGTTACCATAGAGTTGAAAGAACAAACTTGTTTAGAGAACTTTAGACTTAAGTTGCAAAAAACATTGATGGTTAATTGGTAACTTAGTACCTGTAGCTACCGAATAAATTATGGAGAAAGATGAAAATACACTCTATTAAAAATGATTTCTTGCCAGGCTAGTGGTGCCCACCATTAATCCCAGTACTTGAGAGGCAGAAACAGAGACAGGCAAATCTCTGTGAGCTCAAGGCTAACTTAGTCTAGATAATGGTTTCCAAACAAGTCTGCATGCATAGTGAGAACCCCACCCCCAAATAAAATAATACTTTTTACCATGATGACAGTAACAACCCAGCAGAAAAGTCACTTGGACAAGGGATGCATTTCATACATAAATTCTTTAACAGGGGGAAACAAATACGCATTTGTGGTTTTGCTTACCTACTTCTTAAAAGCTCTGCTTGCACATAAATGGAAATGTTTTGTACAAAAGCACTAAGACTCATTTTACCTATATTTAAAAGGAAATTATGCCAAGATTATACTGAAACTGAATTGGAAGCAAGCATGCTGCATGTGTTCAACTCCTTAAAGATAGAAGGAGAGTCAGAGGTTAGACTGAAGACTCTCTCTATAGCCAACCCTTATGTGAATGCTTAAAAAGTATGAATAGAGAGAAAATCAGGAATTTCAACAGAGGAAAACCAACTTTTAGTATACTGATAGGTGGTAGAAACAGCTGCACAACAGCTTAATTCCTGTGACAAGCCCCAAATTCCATGATAACAGCTTGTTCTGCCTGGTGCCATTGCCAAGTTGCCAGGCCACACAGCCGAGGACATTATACTTGCATTTCAGATATAATGGATGTAGCAATGATGCTTTGAACTATTTGATATCCATTTCAATTTACTAAGAGGGACTGTTCATTATTATATAATGTCTACATTTTAAAAAGTAATGCAGAGGAATGAGTGGAAAGGAAATCCTTTTATTAGAGAATTATGTAAGTAGAGATTAAAATATTGCTCAAAGAAAGCAAACATAGAAAGTGATGAAAAATGAAATTTAATTTTAAAGTCATCTACAGAGGAGTCAAGGATATTTGACAGTATCAGGTGCCCTAAACCTTATGACTAAACTTCTCAGAAAGAGGGTGCAGTTGAGTATTCTTTCTCCAAATGCTTCAACTGGAGTGGGGGCTATCCCAATAGCTGTTGTATGTGGGGTTCGTTCTTTTAGCTGGGATGCCTTGGCTGACCTCAGTGGGAGAGGATGCACCTAGCCCCAAAGTGTCTTGATATACCAGAATGGGGGAAGAGCCAGAGGGACTCCTACCCACTCAGAGAAGGGAAGGGGCCTGAGGGAAAGATTATGGGAGGGGATGACCAGGCAGTGAGCAGGATGTAAAGTGAATAAGTATAATAAATAAATAGATAGATAAACAAATAAATAAATACAAGGAAGTATTTTTAAAAAGTTAGAAGATAGCTAAAGAATACTCAGAACAACAAAAGTTTAAAGTAAAAACATAAGGATGGGAAAATATTAACTTAAAAACAAATTAAGCAAATGTATTAAAATATAATCAATATCATGCTTTTGAGGAATATAATATATGATAATATTGTGAATTATGTGTTTAAATACACAGAAAAATTAATTAAATATACGCATAACCCCAAAGTATGACACATGAAGAAATGGGAAATATAGCTATTTTACAAAACAGTGTGAAAGATGTTGAACATAAACTCATGGATTAAGAGTCTTGTACATTAACATTTAATCACACAATGATGCTTATGTAGTTATTATTTTTCTCATCTTATATATACAGAAGCTTAATGTTGAAAATTTGAAGTAATAACCATGGGGCAAGCAACTGTAGTGTGGTAAAGTTGGTTTGTAAATTCAAGCACCTGTTTTTAGGGTCTAGGGGCTTTGCAGTTCTTTCATTGTAATCTGTTATCTTCCCTAATAAACATTTATCTCTTCTCTCCTACTGTGGCAGCTCCTTGCTCTCTGAGCAATACCTTTGACAGCAGATACTGGGACGTGGAGAAAAAAGCCAGGGTACCATCATCAATAGTGATGTTGTTTTAAATCATCTATTCACTTTTACGGAATAATTTCCAGTTGTATTCATGTGACATTTCACCCTGACATATCTCTAACAGTAAACACTCTGTATACCATTATTATTATCTATACCTACCAGAGTTGCCTAATAAAAGTCAATATCCAGCAAAGGCCAAAGTTTCCCAATTGTTCTTAAATTGCGTCTTATGGGCCGCACACTACACAGTTGTGCTGGATGTTAAGTTTCTTTCTTTAGAATGGTTCTTATTAGTTCTGCTTTCCTTTTCGTGGAAATTATTTGAGGCACTACGTTTAGTGTATAACATAAATCACATCATGGAGTTGTCATATGCTTTTCCTTATGTTATGAAATAAGATTTATTATGTCTATTTGAGGTTTATAACATGATGAGACTCTCACAGATAATAAAATTGCTACTATACTGGAGCAGATTAACATAGCCGTCATCTCAAATCCTTATTCTTTGACAAGTTAAATTCTGCTTAGCTAAAATCCATAATCCAGTGCAATTTCATTGGCTCTATAGGTTCATTAGGTTTTTAGACTTAGTCATTCTATATCACTGCTAAATTTTACCAAAGTCCCTCTAGTCCCTGCTAGACTAGACTGCCCCTAAAAACTAGCATTTTAGTATCTCTCTATATATATATTCTCTCTCCCCCTCTCCCTCTTCCCCTCTTTATCTTCCACTCTTGCTTTCCCTCTTGCTCCCCCGCCCCTGTCTCTCTCATTTTCTCCATCCATTCATCTGTGAAAAAGGCATTTTATGCTGTTTCTGTTTCTTGGCTACTGTGAATAGGTTAGCTATGAACATTGCTAATCCAGTATCTGATGAGTAGGGTATTGAGCCCTCTGGGCATGTGCCAAAGACCAGTACAGCTGTGTCATATAGGAGATTCCATTTTAGGCTTCTAGGGCTTCACTACACTGATTTCCTGAGTGATACTCCATCTTCACTGAAAGCAAACGAGGTTCCTATGTTTACACCACTTCTCCACTGCCTGCATGTATTTTCAGTTGTTTTAATGGAGTTTTCCCCTGTAAATCCTGAGACCCACATTTTCACGATTTACCCAATATCAAAGTAGGTGAAAATTTGCTCTTAATTTGCTCAACTGTAGCAGGGATATTTATTTTTTTAAAAATTGAGATTAAATTGAGATCGTTCCAGGAGATATGACTATTTGTAATTCTTATACAGAGCTTTTTTTTTTTCAAGATTTTTTATTAGATATATTCTTCATTTAAATTTCAAATGCTATCCCCTTTCCTAGTTTCCTCTCTGAAAATATCCTAAACATTCCCCCTGACTCACCTGCTCCACAACCCACCCACTCCCTCTTCCTGGCCCTGGCATTCCCCTGTACTGGGAAATATAATCTTCGCAAGACTAAAGGCCTCTCCTCCCATTGATGGCCAACTAGGCCATCCTTTGCTACATATGCAACTAGAAACATAAGCTCTAGGGGTACTGGTTAGTTCATATTGTTGTTCCTCCTATAGGGATGCAGACCCCTTTAGTTCCTTGGATACTTTCTCTCTCTCCTCCATTGGGAGACCTCTGTTCCATCCAATAGATGACTGTGAGTATCCACTTCTGTATTTGCCAGGCACTGGCATAGCCTCACAAGAGAGAGCTATATCAGGGTCCTGACAGCAAAATCTTGCTGACTATATGCAATAGTGTCTGGGTTTGGTGGTTGTTTATGAGATGGATCCGCAGGTGGAACAGCCTCTGGATGGTCCTTCCTTCTGTCTTAGCTCCAAACTTTGTCTCTGTAACTCCTTCCATGGGTATTTTGTTCCCCATTTTAGGAAGAAACACAGTATCCACACTTTGGTCTTCCTTCTTCTTGAGTTTCATGTATTTTGCAAATTGTATCTTGGGTATTCTAAGTTTCTGGGCTAATATCCACTTATCAGTGAGTGCATATCATGTGAGTTCTTTTGTGATTGGGTTACCTCACTCAGGATGATATCCTCCAGATCCACCCATTTGCCTATGAATTTCATAAATTCATTGCTTTTAATAGCTGAGTAGTACTCCATTGTATAAATGTACCACATTTTCTGTATCCATTCCTCTGTTGAGGGACGTTTGGGTTCTTTACAGCTTCTGGCTATCATAAATAAGACTGCTATGAACATAGTAGAACATGTGTCCTTATAACCAGTTGGAACATCTTCTGGGTATATGCCCAGGAGAGGTATTGCTGGATCTTCAGTAGTACTATGTCCAATTTTCTGAGGAACTGCCAGATTGATTTCCAGAGTGGTTGTACAAGCTTGAAATCCCACCAACAATGGAGGAGTGTTCCTTTTTCTCCACATCCTCACCAGCATCTGCTGTCACCTGAATTTTTGATCTTAGCCATTCTGACTGGTGTGAGGTAGAATCTCAGGGTTGTTTTGAATTGTATTTCCATAATGATTAAAGAAGTTGAACATTTTTTCATGTGCTTCTCAGCCATTCGGTGTTCCTTAGTTGACAATTCTTTGTTTAACTCTGTGCCCCATTTTTAAATAGGATTATTTGATTTTCTGGAGTCCAGTGTCTTGATTATGGGCCTTGAATTCCTGATCTTTCCAAAAATTTTATCATGAATGGGTGTTGGATTTTGTCAAATGCTTTCTCAGCATCTAACGAGATGATCATGTGATTTTTTTTGTCTTTGAGTTTGTTTATATAGTGGGTTACATTGATGGATTTCCATATATTAAACCATCCCTGCATCCCTGAGATGAAGCCTACTTGATCATGATGGGTGATCATTTTGATGTGTTCTTGAATTCAGTTTGTGAAAATTTAATTGAGTATTTTTGCATCGATATTCATAAGGAAAATTGGTTTGAAGTTCTTTATCTTTCTTGGGTCTTTATGTGGTTTAGGTATCATACCTTCTGTTTCTATTTTGTGGAATAGTTTGAGGAGAATTGGAATTACATCTTCTTTGAAGGTCTGATAGAATTCTGCATTAAACCCATTTGGTCCTGGGCTTTTTTTTTTTTTTTTTTTGGTTGGGAGACGATTAATGACTGCTTCTATTTTTTTAGGGGATATGGGACTGTTTAGGTCATTAATCGTATCCTGATTTAACTTCAGTACCTGGTATCTGTCTAGGAAGTTGTCCATTTCATCCAGGTTTTCTAGTTTTGTTGAGTATAGCCTTTTGTAGTAAGATCTGAAAATGTTTTGGATATCCTCAGGTTCCTTTGTTATGTCTCCCTTTTTATTTCTGATTTTGTTAATTAGGATACTGTCCCTGTGTCTTCTAGTTAGTCTGGCTAACAGTTTACCTATCTTTTTGATTTTCTCAAAACAAAAACAAAAACAAAAATACAGCTCCTGGTTTGGTTGATTCTTTGTATAGTTCTTTTTGTTTCTACTTGGTTGATTTCAGCCCTGAGTTTGATTATTTCCTGCTGTCTACTCCTCTTGGGTGAATTTGCTTCCTTTTGTTCTAGAGCTTTTAGGTGTGCTGTCAAGCTGCTAGTGTATGCTCTCTCTAGGTTTTTTTTTTTTTTTTTTTTTTTTTTTTTGAGGAACTTAGAGCTAAGAGTTTTCCTCTTAGGACTGCTTTCATTGTGTCCCATGTTTATGGGCATCTCTTCAGGTTAGAGAAGTTTTCTTCTATAAGTAGATGCTCACAGTCATCTATTGGATGGAATACAGGAACGCTAAAGAAGGAGCTTGTGACAATACCCAAGGAGCTAAAGGGGTTGACAACCCTATAGGAGAATCAACAATATGAACTCACCAGTAACCCCCAGAACCATGTCTCTAGTTGCATATGTAGCAGAGGATGGCCTAGTTGGCCAACAATGGGAGGAGAGGCTCTTGATCTTGGGAAGATCATATGCCCCAGTACTGGGGAATGCCAGGATCAAGAAGTGGGAGTGGGTGGGTTGGAGAGCAGGGCAGAGGGAGGGTATAGGGGATGTTGGGGATAGCATTTGAAATGTAAATTAAGAAATTATCTAATAAAAAATGAAAGAAAGAATATGTGAAGCCATGTGGGGGATGTACTTCAGTTGAAGAAGAAGAAGAAGAAGAAGGAGAAGGAGAAGGAGAAGGAGAAGGAGAAGGAGAAGGAGAAGGAGAAGGAGAAGGAGAAGGAGAAGAAGGAAGAAGAAGAAGAAGAAGAAGAAGAAGAAGAAGAAGAAGAAGAAGAAGAAGAAGAAGAAGAAGAAGAGAGAAAGGAGAAAAAAGGAGAAAAAAGGAGAAAAAAAGGAGAAAAAAGGAGAAAAAAGGAGAAAAAAAGGAGAAAAAAGGAGAAAAAGGGAGAAAAAAGGAGAAAAAGGAAGGAAGGAGAAAAGGAAGGAGAAAAGGAAGGAGAGAAAGAAGGAGAGAAAGAAGGAGAGAAAGAAGGAGAGAAAGAAGGAGAGAAAGAAGGAGAGAAAGAAGGAGAGAAAGGAGGAGAAAGGAGAAAGGAGGAGAAAGGAGGAGGAGAAGGAGAAGGAGAAGGAGAAGGAGAAGGAGAAGGAGAAGGAGGAGAAGGAGAAGGAAGGAGAAGGAAGGAGAAGGAAGGAGAAGGAAGGAGAAGGAAGGAGAAGGAAGGAGAAGGAGAAGGAGAAGGAGAAGGAGAAGGAGAAGGAGAAGGAGAAGGAGAAGGAGAAGGAGAAGGAGAAGGAGAAGGAAGGAGAAGGGGAAGGAGAAGGAAGGAGAAGGAGAAAGAGAAGGAGAAGGAGAAGGAAGGAGAAGGAGAAAAGACCAGCTTTAGTCTGTGGTGAACTGATAGGATGCCTGGGATTATTTCAATCTTCCTGTATCTGTTGAGGTCTGTTTTGTAATCAATTATATGGTCAATTTTGGGGAAGGTATCATAAGGTGCTGAGAAGGTATATCCTTTTGTTTTAGAATAAAATGTTCTGTAGGTACATATTAAATCCATTTGTTTCATAACTTCTGTTACTTTCAATGATTCTCTGTTTAGTTTCTGTTTCAAGGATCTGTCCATTGATGAGAGTGGGGTGTTGAAGTCTCCCAATATTATTGTTGTGTGAGGTGCAATTTGTCTTTAATGAATGTGGATGCCCTTGCATTTGGAGCATAGATATTCAGAATTGAGAGTTCATCTTGGAAGATGTTACCTTTGATGAGTATGAAGTACCTCTCCTTGTCTTTTTTGATAACTTTGGGTTGGAAGTCGATATTATTCGATATTAGAATGGCTACTCCAGCTTGTTTCTTCAGACTGTTTGCTTGGAAAATTGTTTTCCAGCCTTTCACTCTGAGGTAGTGTCTGTCTTTGTCCCTGAGATGGGTTTCCTGTAAGCAGCAGAATGTTGGGTCCTGCTTATGTAGCCAGGCTGTTAGTCTATGTCTTTTTATTGGGGAATTGAGTCCATTTGATATTAAGATATATTAAGGAAAAGTAATTGTTGCTTCCTGTTACTTTGTTGTTAGAGTTGGGATTCTGTTCTTGTGGCTGTCTTCTTTTAGGTTTGTTGAAGGATTACTTCCTTGCTTTTTCTAGGGCATCATTTCCCTCCTTTTGTTGGAGCTTTCCCTTTATTATCCTTTGAAGGGCTGGATTTGTGAAAAGATATCGTGTGAATTTGGTTTTGTCATGGCATACGTTGTTTTCTCTATCTATGGTAATTGAGAGTTTTGCTGGGTATAGTAGCCTGGGCTGTCATTTGTGTTCTCTTAGGGTCTGTATAACCTCTATCCAGGATCTTCTGGCTTTCATAGTTTCTGGTGAGAATTCTGTTGTAATTCTAATAGGTCTGCCTTTATATGTTACTTGACCTTTTTCCCTTATTGCTTTTAATATTCTATCTTTAGATTTGTTGTTCTGATTATTATATGTCAAGGGGAATTTCTTTTCTGGGCCAGTCTATTTGGAGTTCTATAGGCTTCTTGTATGTTCATTGGCATCTCTTTCTTTAGGTATGGGAAGTTTTCTTCTATAATTTTGTTGAAGATATTTGCTGGCACTTTAAGTTGAAAATCTTCATTCTCATCTACTCCTATTATTCTTAGGTTTGGTCTTCTCATTGTGTCCTGGATTTCCTGGATGTTTTGAGTTAGGATCTTTTTGCCTTATGTATTTTTTTTTTGATTGTTGTGCCCATGTTATCTATTGAATCTTCTGCACCTAAAATTCTTTCTTTTATCTCTTGTATTCTGTTGCTGATACTCGAATCTATGGTTCCTGATTTCTTTCCTAGGGTTTCTATCTCCAGAGTTGTCTCACTTTGGGTTTTCTTTATTGTTTGTACTTCCCTTTTTAGGTCTTGGATGGTTTTGTTCAATTCCATCATCTGTTTAATCTTGTTTTCCTCTAATTCTTTAAGGATTTTTGTGCCTCCTCTTTAAGGACTTCTGTTTAGCAGTGTTCTCCTGTATTTCTTTAAGTGAGTTATAAATGCCCTTCTTAAAATCTTCTACCAACATCATGAGATATGATTTTAAATCTGAATCTTGCTTTTCGGGTGTGTTGGGATATCCAGGTCTGGCTGAGGTGGTAGTACTGGGTTCTGATGATGCTGAGTGGTCTTGCTTTCTGTTAGTAAGGTTCTTATGTTTGCCTTTTGCTATCTGCTAATCTCTGGTGTTAGATGTTCTAGTTATTTCTGGCTGGAGCTTGTTCCTCCTCTGATTCTGTTAGTCTCTGTCAGCACTCATGGGAGTCTAACTCTCTCTTGAGTCCCACTGGGTCAGAGCAGTTTCTGCAGGCAAGCTCTACTCTTGCAGGGAATGTACACAGAGGTCTGGAGCTCAGCTCTGCCTCCTGGCTGAAGATGAAACCCCGAAGTGACCTTGTACAAGAAGCTCTGTTGCTTCTTTGGCCTGCGTACTCTCCTGTATGGACTGGTCTCTGAGAGACCCTGGATACAAGATGGCACTCTCCCCTGAGTCCCAAGGTCAGTGTCCTCCCTGGAGGTCGACTCTCCTCTGGTGGGAATGTGTGCAGAGGTCTGGGTCTTAGCTCTGCCTCCTGGCTGAGGAGGAAGGCCTGAAGGAACCCTGTCCAAGAAGCTCTGTTGCTTCTGTGGCCAGTGTGCTCTCCTGTGTGGACTGGTCTCTGAGAGACCAGGGATACAAGATGGTGCTCTCAACTGCGTCCTGGGGTCAGTGCCCTCCCTGGGACAGACTCTCCTCTGGCGTGTAAGGTGTTCAGAGATCTGCGTCGAATCATTTTATTGGATGTTTTCTTTACTTACTTCAAATGTTATCCTCTTTCCTGGTTCCTCCCCCTGTCCCCTAGAAACTCACTCTCTCCTCCCCCATCCTGCTTCTATGAGGGTGTTTCCACACTCCTACTCACTCCTGCTGCCTGGCACTTACTTTCCTCTACACTGGGACATATATCCTTCAGAGGATCAAGGGCCTCTCCTCCTATTGATGCCCAACAAGGCCATCCTGTGCTACATATGTGGCTGGAGACATGCGTCCCTCCATGTGTACTCTTTGGTTGGTGGTTTAGTGCCTGGGAGCTCTGGTGAGTCTGGCTGGTTGATATTGTTGTTCCTCCTATGGTGTTGCAAACCTCTTCAACTCCCTCAGTCCTTTCTCTAACTCCTCCATTGGGTACCCTGTGCTCAGTCCAATTGTTGGCTGCAAGCATCCACCTTTGTACTTGTCAGACTCCAGCAGACCCTCTCAGGAGAGAGCTATATCAGGATCTTGTCAGCAAGCAATTCTTGGCATCCATAATAGTGTCTGGGTTTGGTGATTGTATATGGGATGGATCCCCAGGTGGGGCATTCTCTGGATGGCCTTTCCTTCAGTCTCTACTCCACCCTTTGCCTCTGTATCTCCCTCCATGAATATTTTGTTTCCCCTTCTAAGAAGGACTGGAACATCCACAGTTCGGTCTTCCTTCTTCTTGAGCTTCATCTGATCTGTGATTTGAATTTTGGGTATTCCGAGGTTTTGGACTAATATCAACTTATCAGTTAGTGCATGCCATGTATGTTTTTCTGTGACTGGGTTATAAAATTGCAAAACTCCTGTAAGGCAAAGGACACTGTCAATAGGACAAAACAGCAACCAACAGATTGGGAAAAGTTCTTTACTAACCCTAAATCCAATAGAGGGCTAATATCTAATATATACAAAGAACTCAAGAAGTTAGACTCCAGAGAACCAAATAACCCTATTAAAAATGGGGCACAGAGCTAAATAAAGAATTCTCTACTGAGGAATACCAAATGGCTAAGAAGCACCTAAAGAAATGTTCATCATCCGTAGTCATCAGGGAAATGTAAATCAAGACAACCCTGAGATTCTACCTCATACCAATCAGAATGACTAAGATTAAAAACTCAGGTGACCGCAGATATTCGAGAGGATGTGGAGAATGAGGAACACCCCTCCATTGTTGGTGGGATTACAAGCTGGTACAATCACACTGGAAATCAGTCTGGTGGCTCCTCAGAAAATTGGACATCGTATTACCCGAGGACCCAGCTATACCACTCCAGGGCATATCCCAAAAGATGCTACTACATATAAGAAGGAGACACACTCCACTGTGTTCTTAGCAGCCTTATTTATTTATTTATTTATTTGTTTATTTATTTATTTATTTAAATTAGATATTTTCTTTATATACATTTCAAATGCTATCCCGAAAGTTCCCTATACCCTCTCTCCACCCTGCTCCCCTACCCACCCATTCCTGCTTCTTGGCCCTGGCATTCTCCTGAACTGGGGCATATAAAGTTTGCAATACCAAGGGGCCTCTCTTCCCAGTGATGAGGGAACAAAATACCCATGAAAGGAGTTACAGAGTCAAACTCTACAGAGTTTGGAGCTAAGACGAAAGGATGGACTATCCAGAGACTACCCCACCCAGGGATCCATCCCATAATCAGCCACCAAGCCCAGATACTATTGCATATGCCAGAAAGATTTTGCTGAAGGGACTCTGTTATAGCTGTCTTGTATGAGGCTATGCCAGTGCTTGGCAAATACAGAAATGCATGCTCACAGTCATCTATAAGATAGAACACAGGGCCTCCAGTGGAGGAGCTAGAGAAAGCACCCAAGGAGCTGAAGGGGTCTGCAACCCTATAGGTGGAACAACAATATGAACTAACCAGTACCCTCAGAGCTCATGTCTCTAGCTGCATATGTAGCAGCCTTATTTATAATAGGTAGAAGTTGGCAAGAACCCGGATGTCCCTCAACAGAAGAATGGATTCAGAAAATGTGTTACATTTACCCAATGGAGTACTACTCAGCTATTAAAAGCAATGTTTTCATGAAATTCTTATACGGATAGTTCTTGTTTATTTCTTTCTTTTTTTAAAATTCTTCAATATTGTTTAACCATATAGGATCCAATGAGAAAATGAAGAGGACAGAAGAACATTGCTCCAGAAAAACAAAATCTACAAAACCAGAAGCTCAAGGAAGGTCAGCCTTTTCCTTTACTGTAACATGATTTGTTTGCTCTACTCTTTATTTTTTTAAAAAGACATTTCATAATTTTGTCCTTTAGAAGCTTGTTTAAGTTAATTATGTGTAATGCTTAATTAGTTAACTAATAGGCAACAGGCTTATCTTAGCAGCTGACATTTATACCCTAGTTAAGCTCTAGTTGGATGAAGATACCACCTCACATGCCTAAATAACACAACTTGTTGTTTTTTTTTAAGAGTTTGAACTTCAAAAAATATTTAAAATTATTTCATCATAGTCCTTATGAGTTACCTGTAGTATGAAATGTTTCCTGGAATTTGCAGGACCTTGACAAATTCTTCAGGACATTTCTCTGAGATGATGATGACTTTTTTTCCCCTGTTTTAAAGCTATTTTGGTTGCAGCAAGTTTTACTCACAATACAGTTCATCTATCTTCTCATATAACAGCACAGATCTTACAGATATTGCTCCATGTTTGTACTGACTTCCTAGTCTCTAAGTCTCCTTTTGTCTCCCCTGAAGCTCTTCTCCACTCAATGTTCTCAAGATTCTTGGAGAATACATATGTTATGTTTAGTAGGAAAGGTTTTTGGTAGATACACATGCCAATTTCTTTCTCACAACTAAAATATTCCTTTAAATTTGTAAGAGAGTCATTTGCTTTAATTTTTATGGAAGCTGCTGTATTTTTTTTTTTTTTTGTGTATGTGTATCTGTGTGTGTGTGATTGTAGTTTTATCTCCAGAGCTGTTGTATTTTAGTGATTTGGCAAGCTATAAGCTGTGGTGCAGATGGGAACACTCCAGATGGCTGTGATCCGATGTCCTATGAATGTGTCGCAGACATACTGTTTGAAAATTAAGAGACTGTTTGGGTTTTTTTCCTATTCTCTTATGAGAAAAATATTTTCTTTGTTCCTTTTTTGATATTGCCCTTATCTTTATGGAAGCATTTGCTACAGCAGTTCTTTACAGGTTCTTTTTAATAACCCTCTAAACTGCTCCACACCTCCAGAAAATATTTTATATCCAGTTTACATACACACCTCCTGAGAGAAGAGTGCAGCAAACTGTGGCTTAAAGGGACATATAAATTTAAACTGGATATCTTGTGCATGCATATTACCTTGTAAAATTTCTGGATTTGAGTATTAATATTTTAGAATACATACCTATAAGTTTTCTTTGGAAATATTTAACTTTGAATACTCCATAGTATGGAAAAACAATCTTTCTAAAGTTTCTTGTGTTATTTGCTTCCTGCATATAGTTCTATGCATGATCCACTTCTGTTTACAATAGATACACAATATATATATATATATATATATATATATATATATATATTCCCTTAATTGATTTGACCTGAAATTATCCTTGCCAATGACTTATAGTTTAATGTAGGGATGTCTGTATTACCGAATTAGAAGAGCAAATAACCTCAAAAATTATGTAGATATTATTTTGTAACTGGCTAAAAAAACTTGATATAGAATGAAAAATTGTTTACAATGAAAATTTTGAATTCCACATACTATTTACAGAGTAAAATGATACTTATAAAATACTAACATGGTAATTTATATATAAAAATAAGAGCTTAGATCTATTTTGCTTAAAATTTGCTTTAATTATGCTATTCCACTTTTCTTTTTAATCACAATTATCAATTCCTTTACATTGCTCCTATATATGCCTTGGAAATTTCTCTAAAAATGAATACTCTTACATCATTCATTGAACTAATATTCCTCTAAATGTGCAACACACATAAAAGCTGCTGTGTCTTCATACATATATATATATATCACATTATGCTTTGGAAATTTCTCTAAAAATAAATACTCTTATATCATTCAGTGAACTAATATTCCTCTAAACATTCAGCACATATAAATGCTGCTGTGTCTTTATATGTATGTGTGTATAATAAATATGTATGTACATATATATGTATGTATATATGCTTATAATGTCTGCACACTATCACGGTGTTCAGTAGATTTTAGCTTTTGTGATATATATATATATATATATATATATATATGATGTATATATATATGTATATATATATGATGTATATATACACATATATTTTTATACATATGTATATATATACAGACACACACATATATATATGTAAAACAAAAGCTAAAATCTATTGAACACCATGATAATATGCAGAAGTTACGATCACTAGCAAGGACCACATTTTTTTCCTTACATTTTGATAAGTTGCTCATCAAGTGCTGAGATAGACTTTTGAAATTTACTGACAACACAAATGGAAAAAGCAAGTTCTCACTTAGGATCTGGCTTCTGCTATGGAAGACCAGGAAGCAAATGCATATCTACAGAGTCTAGAGATGGTTATGTTACCTCACAGAATAAGTCAAACACTAAATGATTCTGAGATTATTTATATAATTATTTACACCATATGACTGGTAATGTTGACAATCTACTGTCTAAATGTTTATGTTTATACCTATCCACCTGGCCTGCTATCAACCTTGATTAGAGAAGCGTTGTTTTTCAGTATGTTGCAGTCAATATGGGGACTCATAACTGATCAAAGTATTGAGAATAAGTGTTTGTGAGAACTGAGCCCTAAATGGGACATCTACATCAACTTCCCATCTTCCAGCCACCATCAGGCTCAGGGATTATTACTTAAAGGAGCAAAGAGGTTGGGGAAGACTGATGTGAAAGGCTGTCTTCTTTTTGTGACATGAGTACTATATTCATGACATCAGAGTATGTTCCTACCAGCATCCATGAGTTTGGTTCCCAGGATCCACAGCAGGTAGCTTGTAAGTCACCCACAATTCCAGTTTGCAACCAGTTGTAATTCTAGCCCCAGAGGCCCTGACACCACTATTCTCCTGCCCGTCCACACTCATATGTACAGTGCCTTCCTCAGCACATACACATATTCACATAATTCAAGATATGGCTAAAACCAATTTTAATCTTCTTAATGATGATATTTACATGATTTTAGAAACTTGTCATAGGAAAATATGTATGCAGTGGTAGGTGTCTCGACTCACAGCCCTCGAGATGCTAAGGGCTTTGAAGCCAGTGTTCACTACTTAGGAAGACCTGAAAGACCCACAGCGTGAGGACTCCCCCATGTTGTGACTCAGGAGAGGCCACACCCCAAATCACACAAGAAATGGTCTTGCTGCAAACTGCAAGAGGACATTTATTCAAGAGTGCTCTCGGGCCCACGGTCATACACCACGCAGGGGTAGAGGACCATGGCACCCTGAGTAGCAGGGTAAGGGGGTATTTAAAGGAAGAAACCACAACTCAAGGAAATGGGGAGGGCATTGTTAGAAAATACCAAAGATACCAGTTAAGAGTCCCAAGGAAGTGCAAAGTCACAAGAGTCACAAGGAATACCTGGTAATTGTTCTGGTTATCTCTTAAGACAGTTTCTAAGAGCCCCTAACAATAGCACATTTGCATACTGGGTTCTGGCAATGGTCAGGGTGACTTTCTTTGAATGAACACTCTTTGAACCCAGGAAGCAGGTGGGTGGAGGAATGTCCCTATCTGTTTTATGATTAGCATACCTTGGAGCATTAAGTCACAGAGGTCACATTCCCAAGCCTGTGCCTAAAGGCCTAGAATTTTGTTTTTATGTTATACTTTCATTTCCCCCTTCTACTTGTTAGTAGTTCTAATCTTAGAACTAGACACTATCTTCTCCCTGACACACTTGATCCTTTAGGGCATATACTGTTGTCTCAAAACTAAAAGCCACACTGCATTAATTCTTGTTCTAATAAAGGCGACTTGCCTATTTAACACACATGGACCTATAATTAAAAGCAGAAGCAAAATCAAAAGGGGTCCCATAAAGGTAGAAATTAGGGTGGTCAAGAGTATAAGATAAGGGCCTTTTCACCCGAGTCTCAAGGTTTTCTGTGTAGAGACGTCTAATGTAGAACTAATCTCTAACTTGGAACTGATGTGGGGCTTGGAGGTCTTCTTCTCTTGAGTAGGCCTTCTGGAGCTTGCTTCTTTGCTCGCTGTCTTACCCACTTGAGCGCCTTGAGCCTAGAGAACAAAGGCTGGGAAAGCAGCATGTCAGCACTATGTACAGAGGCTATTTTTACCAGTGGAGGGGGCCCCCTGTAGAGTAATTTATAGGGGGTCAGTCTAAACTGCCCAGGGGTGTTTCTAACCCTAAAGAGCACAAAGGGTAGGAGAGCTATCCAATCATTAGCGCCAGTCTCTGCTGTCAATTTGGTAAGGGTCTTGTAATGGTTCTATTTATTCTCTCTACCTGTCTTGAGCTTTGGGGCCTGCATGCACAATGTAACTTTTAATCAATCCCCAATATCTTGGCCAGGTATCTGATTTACCTGGGCAACAAAGGCAGGTCCGTTTTTAGACCCAATTACCTTGGGAAGATTTCTTTTAGAAATTTTACCTCATTATAGCACAGGCCTTGCAGTTTTTGACTATTTCTTCTGCCAAGTCAGAGAGTCCTGTAACATAGTAGTCAAAGGACCTAACCACACCTTTTAATTTTTTGGCCCCCAGTGGGTCAAATAATGTCCATAACTTGATAGTGCTCAGGGGTGTATCTAAAGCTGGTCTCTCTGATGTCATAATAATCTTTAGGCTCCTTGACTGCCACGATCATTGCTCCTTGGGCCATCTGTTTGGTTGTTAGATCTGCGATCTGATTTTCTTTAGCCACAGCATCTTAGGTCTTTCTCTGCAGATGTCAACAGCCCTCTTTGTCTGTATATTGCTCCATACAGTGGCAAAAGCATACCTGCAGTCAGTGTAGACTTTTCTTTTGCCATTTATAGAGCTTGTCTCAAAGTCACAAGTTTAGCTTTCTGGGCCAACGTCCCTTCAGGGAGGCTGCTGGCCTAGATCACTTGCTTTCTGTTCACCACCGTACTGCTGTCCCTGCCTTCTGCTTACCTTTAACCGAGAGGCTACTGCCATCAATGTACCAGCTCGAACTCTCAAGCCAAGGCTGATCTGATCCTTCAGATCATTTCAAGTACCAGTTTTTTTCTGCCAGAATGTCAGTGCAGTGATGAGTAGGTGAAGTCTCAGGCAGTAGTGTGGTGAGATTGAGGACAGCAGGTGGAGCGAAGTGAAGGTCACTCGTTTAGTCAACAAAAACTCTGATGTGTCACAGGAGCGTTGGTTGTCATCCATCAGTTAGGGGGCTTTTGGATAATGCTTTTAAGAGCGTGGGGTGCCACTACAGCTATTTGCTGTCCCAGAGTCAGCTTATCAGTATCCTTAACATGCAGTGTTATGGCAGGAATAGCTTTCAGGCAAGAAAACCACCCGCTGGCAACAGGGTGTAACTTCTTGGATAGGTAAGCCACTGGCCTTTTTCAAAGTCACAAAGTCTGAGTAAGGACTCCTCTGGTGACCCCTGCTCTCTCTTTTACATAAAGAGTGAAAGGCTTGGTTAGGTCAGGCAAAGGCTGGCCATAAGTAGGGTCTTTTTCATTTTTCTAAAGGCTTTATGGTGATCTGGGGTCCACACAAACACTTTTCCTTCCTTGGTTAGGGGGTACAACGGGCAGCTAAAGTCGCCAACCCAGGTATCTAGAGCCTGCAGAAACCAGTGGTGCCCAAGAATTTTCTTACTTGGCTTGGTGTAGTTATAGTATTTTTCTGGCTTCTTTTAGCCACTGTTTTCCACCTCCAAGGGTGTATCTCAAATAGATAACTTGAGTCTGACACAGCTGAGCCTTTTTAGCTGAGGCTCAGTCTTTTGTTGCTCACGTTTCCTGTCTAGAACCTGTCTTTTTTTTTCTCTCCTACCACTGTGGAAAATTTCTTTCTTGTCTACGATCCCTCCTGTTTTCTCTTTCTTTTGCCTCCCGCCTCTCTCTCTCTCTCTCACACACACACTTTTTCTGCCTCTTTCACTAGATTGTGTAACTGTCTCCCTCTTGTAATACACCTTCCAATCTCTGAGGTTTCTTTCTGATATCTGGAGCTGACAGCCTTATGAAGGCCATGGCCACTGAGGCCTTCTGGGCTTCTGAGGTAAGATCAAAGGGAGTGAACCACCTGAAGGCTTCCATAAGCCTTTCAAGGGACATTGAGGGAGGTTTGATTGGCCCCTGCATTACCTCTTACCTTAGCCAAATTAGTGGGCTGTCTTGAGGCACCTTGGAGACCAGAGCCTGGAGATAGATTTTCAAGCTCTCCCTACCTTTGGCCATGTCACAGTCGCAACTGGGGTGAGTCAAAGGGAATCCCATGTCGATCTCATTTTGTAGCTGTGTAGGCCACCCATTGGCTCCTGGGCTATTTTTCTAGCTTCTAACAGAATTCTTTCTCTCTCTTCGGTTGTGAAGAGCATCTGCAACAGCTGTTGACAATCATCTCAAGTAGGCTGATGAGAGAACATAAGGAACTCCACCAACCATGTGAGGCGTTGGGGATCCTGAGAAAATTAGTTTTCTAGTTATAAAGATCAGCAGCGGAAAATGACCAGTACTGAAGGGTTTGAAGTTTGGGCAGGTCCACCAGAGTCCACCTGGACTCTGTGCTCTGCAGCTCCATGTACCCACAGTGGTCCTCCTCCTGCCACCCTGAGGGGTTTAGGGTTCCCCATCGGCAGGGATTGAGGCTGTGGATAATGGGAAGGTTGTGGACTAGGCCACTCAGGAGGCTTCATAGATTTTGGAGGAGCCGATGGGTTTAGCTGGTGGCTCCGATTCAGGAGAAGCCTTCAATTTCTCTTGTAACATGAGAGTACAAACACAATTTTGAGAAGCAAAACCCAATTTTAACAGTGCAAACAATCTATTTTCTTTAAAAATGAACTCCAAAAACATTACTTGCTACAAAGTTTGGCTGCCTGTTCCTGCACACAAACACAAGAAGGTGTAGCTGCCAATACCTCAAAAAGATACTACCCTAAATCTTATCTTTTTAAAATCAGGTTTCTAGGATAAGAATTACATAGAAAATTACACAGTTTAGGCGTATCTTTAGAAACCTGTTTCCATGGGCTGTCTTGTGTTGTATGTTGTAGTTCTAAATTACTCTAACCCAGAGTTACCAGTTTTATGTCAACTTTTTGTTACCAATGGTGCAAATTTCTAATCATAATCTATAACCAAGACATCTAAAACATATTTATACTTTTGAAACTATTCAGAAACAAAAATGAAATGGCCGTATACATTTGCTCATTTAAACCAAACAAAATTCTTAATTTTTCTAGCTGTAATTTTAAGAGAGGAGCACCTTCTCACCTGATGAATCTAATAATCACAAGCCCAGAGATTTTTGTAGGAAAAACAGCCATCTGTTCCCTTACCATAGAACTTGAGAAGCTGCTGGTCCCTATAAGAGCAGCGTTTATAATCAGCTCCTAGCAGGGCTTCTCCAGCCACACTAGATTCTTAACTACAGGTGCAGAGCTCCAAAGACCAATTGATACTGTTTTTTATTTTATTTTATTTCATTTTTTTTTTTTTTTACCAAATTATCCCCAGATAGTCAAAGAGTACTGCTTTTCTCGAAACCCATTTTCTCACGTCTCAGGTGTAAACTATCTCTAGTCAGGGTATAAAGCACCTATGAGAATTACCTCCGCTTCTCTAGATTTTCACATAGCTCTAAACACATACACAAAAACACACAAAACAGAAACAGACAGATCCAGACACACTCGACCCTTTCTCATCCTCCACAAGCAGGCAAGAGAATTAGATGATTTTGGAGGGGGAAGCTTCTGCTTCAACAGAACTCGGTCCCTCTGACCAATCTTTGGAGAGGGCCAGGCATCCCTGGCTCTCCTGACTTCCCAGGTCGTCTCCCAGGGTGGCAGCCTGTGGTCCTCCTAGCACGTCTGCCGACCACAGTCCTCCGGTCCTTACGGCCTGAAAGGACAGCTGCAAATACAGACCACACACATTTCAGAAAACCCCATCACCCCATCATCTACAAACACCTTCATCTACTTTTACCTAGATGACCAAAATCAGAGAAACCAAAATCAGGCGGATCTAAACTCAGGCTGATAAGTATCCAAAACTCAGGCTGATCAGTATCCAAAACTCAGGCTGATCCAAACTCAGACTGCGGTGTACTTCAGAAACATAGGACAAGACATAAACAACCCAACACAACAAGCACATGTTCCAATGTTCGTTTCAGAAAACAAACACTCAAAACAGAGACACTGGCCAGCACACACACAAGAGGGGATCCCCATACCTCGAAGTCGGTTCTCGGGTGTGAGGGGTGGTCGCTTTTCCCAGCCCATGCACCAGATGAAAGACCCACAACGTGCGGACTCCCCCACGTTCTGACTCAGGAGAAGTGACACTCCAAATCACACAAGAAACAATCTTGCTGCAAACTGCAAGAGGACTTTTATTCAAGAGTGCTCTCGGGCCCACGGTCATACAACAGGCAGGGGTAGAGGACCATTGCACCTTGAGTAGCTAGGTAAGGGGGTATTTAAAG
This sequence comes from Mus caroli, assembly GCF_978045245.1. Lineage (NCBI taxonomy): Eukaryota > Metazoa > Chordata > Mammalia > Rodentia > Muridae > Mus > Mus caroli. Next base: position 29,882,916 of record NW_028227256.1, on the reverse strand, counting down.
GAAGAAACCACAACTCAAGGAAGTGGAGGACGTTGATGGAAAATACCAAAGATACCAGTTAAGAGTCCCAAGGAAGTGCAAAGTCACAAGAGTCACAAGGAATACCTGGTAATTGTTCTGGTTATCTCTTAAGACAGTTTCTAAGAGCCCCTAACAATAGCACATTTGCATACTGGGTTCTGGCAATGGTCAGGGTGACTTTCTTTGAATGAACACTCTTTGAACCCTGGAAGCGGGTGGGTGGAGGAATGTCCCTATCTATTTTATGATTAGCATACCTTGGAGCATTAAGTCACAGAGGTCACATTCCCAAGTCTGGGCCTAAAGGCCTAGGATTTTGTTTTTATGTTATACTTTCAGTACCTCATAATGCAGCCTGATTTGGTAATGTATAAGAGTCACCCATATGGTAATGGTTTTGAAGGCATGAAGGGGTCATGAAGAGCAGCTAAGGCTTGGCACTGTGAGAGGCCATGGAAGGCCACTGATAAAAACTCAGCCTCAGTAGCAATGTATGGCCCAGGACTGAACAGGCCATGCAAAGGAGTTGAAGCTTGGCACCATGAAGAGAGTCTATGAGAGGATATTGGTGAAGCCTAGTTGCAGTGGAAAACAGCAGTGTTTTTGAGATGCCAGTACCATGAGATGACCACCAAGAACAGCACAGCAGTGGAGGACAGGCAGCTGGAGTCTAGAAGATGATGTGTGTGCTACAAAGGGCAGAGCTGGAGAAGTGACTCAAGCCTTTGGAGTAGACCAGAAGAACTTGAGTGGATCCCAGACATTGGATGGTTAGAGTTTGATTTTGTTTTTGACTGTGATTGTGTCTTGATATTTTTCCTCTTAAAGAAAGAGAGTATTTTAGAAGAACCCACAGTTAAGAGTCTTAGAATTGTAAAAAGACTTCAAATTTTAAGAGATTTGATATTTTGAAGGGATTGAAATTTTAATATGTAAGAATTTGTAAAGACTGTGGGAGTTTTATTTAGATCTTGGGATGAATAAGAAAGTAAGGATTGAGGCTTAATACAGATGTCTTTGTGTGTCAAGTTGACAAGGAGTCAATTGTACTGGCTGGTATCGTGTGTCAACTTGACACAAGCTGGAGTTATCACAGAGAAAGAAGCCTCAGTTGAAGAAATGCCTCCATGAAATCCAGCTTTAAATCATTTTCTCAATTAGTGATCAAGGGTGGGAGGGCCCTTGTGGGTAGTTCCTACATGTGGAAGTGTAAGGTGAATAAACTCTTTCCTCTCCAACTTCCTTCTTGGTCATGAAATTTTGTGCATGATTTTTTCTACCATGGGTTTTTAAGACAACCCCACAGTGACAATCTTCTTCCAACAAAACCACACCTACTCCTACATGGCTTTACCTATTAATAGAGCCATTCCCCATGGGCCAAGCATTCAAATACATGAGTCTATGGGGGATGGAGCATTCCTATCCAAACCCTCACACAGGTACACTCTTAATTCTCTGGATATTTTTGTAACTCATGCTAGAAAATAATAAAAGCACAGGACTTTCAAAAAGCTTGTGAATAAATAGTGTGTGTTTAAGACTTATAGCCACTAGAAAATGTTTCCCTGAAGAACTTTTGAACTTCACATGCAAATAAATTTCTCAGAGGAAGAAAGGAAGTCATTTATTGTATTCTAATTATTTTGAGACATTAACAGGTTTTGTAGACAAAGAATATGCCACATCATAACCAGTTAATGATTGCTTCCTGTATAGACCACATGGCTACCCTACAAAGATAGTGACCTTCCAGGGGTAACTGAAAAGAGTTCAGTAAGTATGAAAAGGAAGAAGTCATTTCAAGTAGGGAGAATGAAGCAAGCATGATGCTAGGAAGCCTTCACAGTCCTAGGATGTGAAAGCATCTGACCAGGGAGGTCCACAGTTCTGGAGGCAACGTTCAAGCCTTGGCCAGCCGAAGAGAGAAAGCCCTGCTGATAGTAGAGATTCAGCATCCATTGATCATCTTCCCTTACAGAAATATAGGTGACAAAATCAACCCACTTATAAAAATACTCAAGACATTTTTGTGTAAATATACAGAGATGAGAGCAACATTTACCAGAGCAGATCAGTCATTATGAATAGATATACAATTACAGCAGGGTTTATGTGTCAAAATCAATCCTGAAGATATAAAACAGGTTTCTTCATACAGAAACACTATTTTAAATGAGTAATTGATTTCATTTCACAAAAAGAAAATGTGCACATTGTCAGGTGAGAATTCTTTGAGAAATACACCTAATGACTACAGAGTCATTTTTTTAATGGAAAAATGTCCCTTCAACACAAATGAATTCCATTTTCAGATCCAAGCTACATTCTTTCTTCTGTATCCTCTTAGCTAATTAAATAACTTGTCCTCTGATTTCACCTAAAATAATTTAATATTAAAATTATTATTAATCCTGTATGTAATAAAAATGAGACTGAATTTTTACCAGGTTAAAACTGTAAATTTAAAACTGTTATAACATCTGCCTAATTTTAAAACTAGAAAATATTCTTTTGTTTAATAATCAGTCACTTGAACATAATGATTTATCCCTATTCCCATTTTAAAACTATGTAGAAAATTTGATTTTTAGGCAAGCCCATGTAACCAAATGTGGAGTACATTTTAAATAACCAAATGAACTAATATCTTATTAATAACTCTCTTTTCCTTTCTTATATAAACATCGTATATACTAAGTGGAATTAAAAGTGTGTTAAATTTCCGTAGGAATTTGAAAGTGGAGATGCTACAGACTTTATACCTAGCGCTTTGATGTGCTCATAAAGTGAGCCCTATGCTCTCAAAAGATACAGAGAAACTAAATAAAACAGTAATATAAACCTTACAAGAATCAGATGTGTGACCAGTAAAAATAAGTCTTTTATGCTCTCTGAACTTTCTTCTATCATTGAAAGTCATGTAACTTTTGAGTTGATAAAATATCAAGAAATTGTCTTTTGGGAAATCTAAAAATGAACTTGATTTTTTATCACCAAATTTAGTAAAGATTTATATTAAACATTTTTAAATGATCTGATTTTAGGTTACAGAGCTGATAATTTAGAGTATGTTTCTTCATTGGAAAGCTCGCATCAATATTTTATTGGTCCCAGGTTCCTTAAAATTAATTTTGTAATATCCAGTTTTTGTGTTGGTCACCTATTTTTGAAAATTGTAAATTTTAACAACCTTGACTTCCAAAACAAAGTCATCCCAAACACACATAAATACTTAGGAGGCAAGATGTATATCATACATGGAATCAATGCTTTTTCTTAACAATACTCAAGGAGGGAAACCACTTTCAAGCCATTGCCTAAAAGATGAATAGAACCATGAAAATAAGCTAGTTTGTTTACAATGTATGTCATGTTTTGATAGATGCAACCCAGATTAGGACATTGGAGAAAGAATATTCTTTTTCTGAGATGATTCATTGAGTCATTGGAGAGTTTATTTTAGCCATCAGGCAAGTTATTCCCAATCTGGATCCTACAGATATTTTTACATGAGAATGTGAAAAACAAAATAAAGGTAGTTAAGAGTGTCAAATGGTATTATTAATGTAAGTCAATGTGAAAAAAAAAATTCCTTGGAATTCCAGCTTAAGTGGCAGCCTAGAAAGTGAACATGGAGATTGGACATAAAACACTGGTTCACAACCTTGATAAACTCAGAGAACTTACTGGTAAGAAATATGGAAAGATTTTGAAGTGCTAATCCAAGAACGTGTAAATATTTTTTAATATTTTCAGAAGTTAAAATTTATCCTAAAAATAAAAGAAAACCATTAACATTTTTTAAATATTTTTAGAGGAGACCTATATATATTGAGGATAATTAAGAGGAACTGATAGGGTGGAAACCACTTTAAGATATTAAAATTCTAACCAAAAAAAAACCCAAAACAAAACAAAACAAAAAAAAGGGTGTAATATGAAGGCCTTAATTCTATAACAGGAGAAGGTCAGGACATTGACAAGCTCTACAGAGTACATTTGAGTAGCCTGTGTTCACGAGCATGTATAACGGAAGGAAACCAGATTCCCAGAGGGTACCTGATGGTCAGATTTGGAAAGCTAGTTAAAGAGTAGCATAATTGATGGAGATGATCTTTGATAATGAATAATGGATTACAAGGAAAAAGATGAAGTCTGTTTAGGGCACAGTTTCTTGAGAAAAAAATTTCAGATCAGCAGAAAAAAAGTTATGTAATTAATTAACATTGTGAAATACTGATCTAAAGTTTATTTTAAAAAAGTGGTTGGTGACCATAAAATAGAGATTTTTCCATAGACCAGTTATTGAAGTCACATAAATAAATAAAATTATTCTGCCTCTGAATGTATTTTAAGGAGTAAGAAGATGAAAAAAATAATTAAAACATTCAAAGGCTTACTTATTAATTTTAAAAATGTTTATATAATCTGCACGTTATATTAGTTAGCTAATAAACAAAGTTATTTGTGGATTAATTTATGGATTAAAACATTCCTAGTGCTTGTAAAATTTTGATCAAACCACTGCATATTGAGTCTATAACAGTCCCTAACTTTGATTCACTATATTTTTGAAAGTAAAGAAGTAAATACTTGTCTGATTCAACTAAAAGAGTGGTAATATCATAATCAAAGTATTGGAAACACTCTGTAGTTATTGAAAACTTTAGCTGAAATAAATTTATCATTTCAAGTTTAAAGAAATAAAAGAATGAAATGTTACCACCCAGGAGTCTACTTATGTATGAAGAGGATGGAACATGTCCAAAGAGAAATTCTATGCCAAAGAAGGCCCAGAAAGTACATTCTGAGTTCTTCTGCAGTAGAGGAAAAATGAAAGCCAATTATTCTAAGGCAGATGATTCAGGGAACCAAGGAGGAGGACTAGTTTAATTGATGAAAATGAGGCAGGGTTCTCAAGAAATACTTGAGAATGTTAGAGAACAAGAGAAGTTAACAATAGACTAGTTTAAATTCTGAATGTCTGTTTAAATAGTCATCTCAAGCACAATTATCCACATCTCATTTGTCTCCAGTTCACCTGTGATTTCTGCCACTTTTATTACCCCCCCCCAAACCTGTTGTTAAAAACCACAGTGCCAGTAATTAGATGATCTAACTAAGCTCCTTAAGTGCAGAAGAGACAATAAAATTCTGCCAGGACAGGAGACTCCCTACCAGACAAATATGCATCAGTGTTAGTGATTCATACATTTTCATTAAAGAAGGTATAGATATAAATGGGAGGCTAAAGAATTCTCTAGATTGAAAAGTATCCCTCATAGAAAACATCATTTAGTGTGGTCCTCTTATTAGGTTCTCTTTCTCCAAAACAAAATTCCCTCAAGACACACATTTTTAAATTCAATTACATTCTTAATATAGTCCTTCTGGTTTCTATTTCATAGACACAAGTTTAGCGAGCCATATCCCTTCTCTAAATTTTGAGACTAGCCCCTGATTCACAAAAAAGTGGAGACATGCTGGTTTCTCCATTTCTTAACCATTCATATAACATTCACCAGAAAGGCCTTTTGCTTATATCCGACATGTCATGAACCTCTCCAGACATAGTATGGCATAGTCTGAGTTATTATCATCCTTTCTAATAGTTGCATGAAGGATTCTAAGAAAATACTGATGTAAAAATACCTGTATCTAATAAGCCATTCTCTTCCAGCAGCTAGTTTCCTTGTTGTCAAATTGAAACAAAATTTTTGAATATTCAATACCATTCCATTCTGATGTGGAAAAGCACTTTCTGTAAGAAAGTCTCCCTTCCTAGCAAATGAAACCCCTTAGCTACATCATGCCTCCATTAACACTAACTGCTACTACCAAGTGCTATCTACACAGAAAGCAAGGTTGTGAAAACATACGGCTGTGCTTGCATCTTGGCCGTATGCTTTCCAGTTTGGACAAGTTAACAATATTTCTTTGCACCACCTGTAAAAAAATGGTAAGACATTTGGTGGTAGGCCATGCTTTTGTTTTGTAGAAAAACTTTACCTGTGCTTATTCTTGACAACTCAGAGCCCTGAATTTCCCATACCTGAATCGGTTGGCTCATGCCCAGATCTTGGCTACACAGTTTCATTACTGCATTTCAATTGGAACTCCTCAATTCTGAAAAGCTTTTTCTCATCACCCTCTAGATGGGTCTTAACTTCAGAGACTTTTATGTGCATTTATTTATTTATTTATTTATTTATTTAATTTATTTGGATTTTTCTTTTCACCTTAGGATTGAGAAACTGGAAAATTTCCTTCCTAAACAGTGAGAATAAGATCTAATTAATTATCATTTCCATATTTGGAAAAAAAACCAAATCGTGTCTGTGGATCTTGTTTAATCTCCGAGAAGAATATTCTCAGTTGTTAATGGGTAGGATGGGACATCATGGTGAAAGGACAGTGTTGATATTGATTATAAAGACATCTGTGTCTAGAATTGAAGGAGAAAGAATAATTCTGGACTTGACATAACAGAAAATAAAAGAAGGGAAGAAGAAAATAACACAAACACAGTGAGCCTTTATGTGATTAGATATCTCTCTATAGTAATTGAACAGGGGAAATAATGTAATGTGAAACTAATGTTTAAAAAGTTTCATTTAAATTATTCATTGAAACTGGAATTCATTGAAACTGACGTGGCCTCTCAATTTTGTATTGTCATATGACCTCCTTTAACTTATCCAAACATTCCTTTCCCTTAAATAATTTATATGAATCAACCTAAATTATATTTCAAAAATTAAGTATCACCAAGCTTTTGATGGGGCTAAAGATTTCTCAAGTACTGAAAATGAAGAAAGACATTACAACTAAAATACACATTAAAACAAACATTGGAAAAATTAAAAGAGAGGAGGAATTTAGAGGAGATAGTTATGTCAATTATCTTCTAATCCTACTACAGAATATGTGTTTGCCCAAGTTTCTAAGTGTGCGATAAGCTAATTCATATATAAGGACAGATTGTGTGTGTGTGTGTGTGTGTGTGTGTGTGTGTGTGTGTGTGTGAGAGAGAGAGAGAGAGAGAGAGAGAAAGAGAGAGAGAGAGAACCATCAGTCTATTGGGACATCTTAGGGGAAACCAGTAAACACAACAAGCAGAGGAAAGCTTTGCTAGGCAAAGAATGAATTTATGGTATACTCTTTGCTACTTATCCTGTCCAGGTTTTATATCTAGAAGCTCAGTTTTATTTCCTACCTACAAGTTTTAGATCCTTAAAAAAAAATCTAGTAACCACATTCCCGGACATTTGACAAATATAATAACTATTACATTAGTCATCCAAAAGGAGATACACATTTCTAGCATTTTGTGTACATATGCCTGTCTATGAGTTTGTGCTTCTCACTGTGTTTGCATGTATGTGTGGAGGTTACACATCTTCCACCTTATTTTGGAGGATGGGGCCTCTCACTGAATCTGAAGCTCACTGACACAGCTATTCTGGCTAGCTAGCAAGCCCCAAGCATCCTTTGTCTTTACATCCTTGGTGCTGAGATACAGGAACCTCCGGTCGTAACTGGAAGATTTTCTGGAGCTTAAAACTCAGATTCTCATGCTTTTTTAGTCAGCCGTTTGCCAACTGAGCCATATCCCAAGGCCTCTTCACAAACCTCTTTTCCTTTCCATTTTTCAATGTCAAATTGCATGATGAATGACTATTGTCTGATATACTCTTGAATTATATCCCACCCAGCCATATCCAGAACTGCCTGCCACACTTAAACCAGAATCCTTTGCCAACCTGATGCCCATTCCTTGATCTCTATGTAGTGCCAAAGTTCTGTTCCCAATATCTCACTGCCAGAGCTGACACTTGTATTTTCAGCCATTACCACCCAGCTCCATAATGCCATATTTCAGAAATTTAAGTATACTTGAATTCCCTCTCTTCATCCCTTTTCTGACCTCTGATCCTTAAATTGTCTTGCTTTTACTTCAACATATTTCCTATGTATAATATTCTGATTTTAATAATTTAAGATTTTTAAGAGTAAATCTTATTTTGTAATATTACCTGTTGTCAAGGACAGTGGAGTGTCATCTTCACAAACATTATCTGCACAGGCTAAATGTGAAATAATAAGTAGAATTTCTATGTAAATTGTGTTGTACTTCTAGGGTTCTATGATGCAAGACTTGGCACTTGAGATGGAAGATAAGAACAATGCCTTAAAATAAAATAATGTCTTTAATCTATGAACATTGCCAATTAAAACATAAAGCAACATACACAGAGCCTATCAGCATATCAGAAGTCTAATTGCACAGTCGGTCCATCAGCAATGTTTTAACACTTGATTTATTTCCTGTTCAATTTGTTCAATAAGGCAAGAGATAATTGGTTTTCCAAGTAAGTGTTAAAGTACAAAGCTCTATCTTTATTAAGTGGAGACTGTGCTTAATATGCACCAGTGAATTACAAGTCTGTGTAAAGGTCACTAGTGTGAGATTGCAGGCCACTGTTGACAAATCACAGCTCTGACTTGGCACTAATATGGCCAATAACCAAAAATTAGCCAAACTACGATTTCATAACAAGAAATGAATATATGAAATTTAAAACTCACAAAACCCCCGAAACAAAATATATTTAAAGAGACCATTATAATCAATGTATGATATCTTTCAAATGTATTATATTTCTTTAAGAAGAATTTACTTTTTCACATAGCTAAAAAAAAAGTCACATACTAGTAGATATTTATGTTGCTGTGACTGATTGATTGATTGACTGATTGATCTAACAGAGTTTACCATTTTTGTGTCACGCTACTATGTGGTACAGCAGGACATTTAATGTGATATTTTGACCATATAAATGACAAATTAAAGACATTATCACTCAACCTAATGTGTATTAAAATTGTACTAGACTACTCTAAGAACACAAAAGAATCAAAAGCAGTAGTTTTTATTTTATCATTTTCTATGGTCTATTTTTAACTTAAACACTAGCAGCAGTAATGCTGTTTTTCATTACTGTCAAATGTGATTCTCAAGAAATATCACTTGGCAAGAGAAATGCCATTCAGGGAGCAATATTTACATTCTTGGTAGAAAAAGGCTATATTTTGGATATTTTTTTGAGGAGTGCAATATATCATCTGCAGTAGATTTTATAGCTAGATGTCCCTAGTTAATGTCTCAGCAAATACTGCCACCACCGTCCTTCATTCTGGGAGTGAGCTATATGTTGCCAATAGAAGCACCAAAAATGGAAGTCTGCTAATTTCCAGGAACTATAGACTGATCTCTCTCTCTCTCTCTTTCTTCTCTCTCTCTCTCACACACACACACCACACACCACACACACACACACACACACACACAAAGATGAACTTGTACATTTGAAAGTAATACTTTGCACACAAAAACATTAGCAAACAAACAAACAAAAATATGTGGAAGAGACCTAAATGCCACCTAAAGTGGAAATGATGATTTAATGTTGTTTTATTGCATAATTGACATTTTGCATTTTAATAGATCATTTTCTCACAATAAACCAACCTGTCTTTGAGATGTTGTATTTACACTCATGATGCTGATGTTTCTCAGAGCATGATGTTTCTTGGTGGCAAGTTTAGCTACACTGCTTTGGTTCCCCAGCAGGTACTGCTTACAGCCTCCAGGAGCTCTTTGAATTCTCAAATGAACCCCCCCCCCACCCCACACACACACAGGAACACACTTGTACCATGACTAGGTCAAAGGTTAGGCACTTCTAAAGATTCCCCTGCTAACAAACACTCCGCTCTGCTACTCCTGAGACTCCTAAAACTTCCCCTGCTACCCCAGGCCCAATCGGGAAGTGGCCAATGGCCACTTACCTGAATTCTTACATGGCTGGTAGGCTTTCTATCCTGCAGCTGTTATATCCCATCCTTCTCCTCCTAGTCATAGTAGTTCTTTCTCTCCTTCCTTTCAGTGTAAATCCTACCTCAGTCTACCTAGTCAATGGTTTTGGCTCTTTACTGGTCAATCAAAAAACAATTGGGGGCAAGGACCCTCAGTGTTTGGACATGCAGATTCCTGACATGGTGGATGGATTAAACCAATGCAGTAGAACCAATTCCCAACACATGGAGACAACTTATAGCAAACTAGATTGTAGGGATTCATTTGATCCAAATTAATGGGTCTGTTAGTCTGAAACTAACATCAACAGGCAGTTCCCTGAGAGTCCTGGCTAAAAATCTCCCTTGCTTCTCACTAGCACCTGATTTTATCATCAATTCTTTGCATTCTGTTGAAGCTCAGTTACTCCATGTTCTCCATTTATCAATGTATGTGTTCTCTTTGCGAGTATGCCTGTGCCTACCATTCCTCTTCCTATGAGGATGACTCCAATATTGGGATAAGACACCATCATCTTCTAACAGCGGTCATGCAGTCATATGCTGTAGGGATCAGTCCTTTCCTTCATGTTCATTGAATATGAGAATAATCCCAATCACTGGTGTGCACAATGTATCTAAGGCTTAAGCTGGTGAGTCACACCCTCAACACCTGCTTCTTAGGTCACCTCACAAACCAGGTTTTATTACTATGCCATGAAAGAGACACCAGATATTTTGAAATGTTTAAATAGATTTAAACTTTATTAAGTAAAGATTGCATAAACACAACCATAAGATAATGAATAGAAAAGTTAAAACTATCACATGTAAAATAGATTATTACATAATTGGCAGTTTCAACTGTAAATACTAAATCCTCAATTTTCCACAGTGGGAATATTAATCTAATGAGAAAAAAAATCTCAATTTCATCTTAATATATACCAAAACTTAAGAAAAAAGTTTAAAATGAATAGGACTCTTCAAAAAAAATTCAATACAGCAATAAATGGGGTTTGTATTCAATGAGACCTGAGATAGAAATGTACATTTGCCATTATAGTTGTCAAATCAACTTCCAAAACTAAGGCAGGTCTGGAAAAGAATGAGTCTTTAAATGACCATGGTGCTTTTCTTACTAGTCCTCGAGTCCAGTCAGTAGTTTGGCTGTAGTTCTACATCCTGTAGAGGCCCAGCAGAGTACAGTGCTGCAGAAGAGCACCAGTCTGTGCAACTCATTTTCATTTCTCATACTATTTTCAAACTTTAAAAAAAAACCATTAAAACAAAACCAAAACACCACCATCGCCTGCTTTAATTTAACAGCATACAAGTCCAGCATTAGAGATGCTAGTGAAGGGCTTCTTCCTCTTCCTGCCGATGTCCCTCCTGATCTTCAACAGGAAATGGCACCATGATGGGCATTCCTTTCAGAAACAGACACTTCAAACAAGGACTGGAGGATGGGAAATGACAATGGCCAAGGTTTGCAAGTGAGTTAAGGAAAATAATCAGTGGAGTGGGGTCAGGAGGACAAAAAGCAAACAAACAAACAAACAAACAAAAACAGACAAAAACAAAAAAAACCAACACCCAAAACACAAACAACAAAAACAAAACATAAAAAAACATAAAACAAAAACAAAACCCAAAACAAAAACAAAAAAATGTAAAACAAAAACCAAAATTAAACAAAACACAGACAAAAAAACCAAAATCACACAAAAAAACCAGAAATCACAAACAAAACACAAAAAACACAAGAAATAAAAAGCAAAAACACCAAAACAAAACAAAACACACACAAAAAAAGCAAAAACAAAAAAGAAAACCAAACAGGAAAAAAAAATACCCAAAACTCAATGAAACATTAAACAAAGAGAAAACAAACAACCCCCCCACAAAAAAAAAAAACGCAAGCAAAAAAAAAAAAAAGACAAAATAAAATAAAAAAACATGAATTCATTTAATTTCAGCATCAAAACAGTGTTTCTTGAACACGTGGTCTCCTGTGGTTGGGCAACAGCAGTTTCTAAGCTTGCAATAGTTGCATGCATCCTAGAGATGGCATTAGGGCATCAGTCTCACATCCCACATTAGGACTATATTGAAGACAGGGCTTTATCCAATGAGACAGGTGTTTTAAATCTCTTCAACTCATCCTACCTGAGATATTAGAAACAGTGATGGAAAAGTTCAGGGATGGGGACCATAGCAACCAGGTGGATGTTGTTACAATAATTGACTGTGCAGGATTTCCCAGACCATCCTCTTCCTGAAGGTGGGCATGTGTTGCTGAGAAAAGGTCAGAGGCTGGTCCCTAGAGATGTAATCTGCATATTTACAGGTAAACATTCCACAGTCACTCCCATTCATTTGCAGAGGAATCTCCTCTGATGTCATACTGTACTGCTTCCACTCCAAAGGGTCCAGCTCAATGTTCCTGCGTGTCTTGCTCTCATCTTGTAAATATTGGAAGATGGTCTCACAGATAGACTTCCCTGTCTGTCCCATGGAATCGAGGTATGCAATACTTTGTTTTCTTATATCGATTACCACCAGGCTCCAATGTAACCTCTGGTGAATAGGCACCAAGATGAGTTCTTTCTCAAAGAGGTTGATGCCGCGAGTCCATCTTTTCACGGAACTGTAACCACTATGCTTTAGCTTGGGGTAAAAGAAAGTGCTAAAGACATGAAGAGCCGGATAGCCTTGGTTTTCATTTCTCTCAACCAGAAGGTTCATGTAGAAATTGATGACCTCATCATTGAGCCACTGACCGTTCTCCAGGGTCTGGATATCGCCTCTGGTGATTTGTAACTTGAATCTGGAACTTAGGATTTCCTCTTGGGGTCCTGGACCCAGTGCATTCTCAATTTCCTTCTCCATGTTCTCTGTAACATCAAGAATTTGATCCATTTCTCTGCCCTTTTCTTGGTCTCTGAGAGGCTTTTTCTCTGCTGCAAGTACTGCCATCTTGTTGGGGAGTAAGCTATTGCCTCTGCCACTATCCAGGATGATCTGAGCCTGTGTTCCCAGATCCAAGCTGTCCCCCCTTCTTCCTTCACCCTTTACATGACCTTTAGTCTCTGTAAAAGCTTTCTCCTCAGAACAACACTTCTCTCTCTCCTCTGGTGAAAGAGGTTCTTTTGGAGCCACAACAGTTGATGGTTCTGGCTCTCTAAGAGTTGTTTCTGATCCATGACTGTCTTCTGACTTGCCCCCTTTGATCTTCCCGGCCTTTATAAGGATTTGCTTAAGGTTTTGAAGCAACCTTCTTTTCTCTTCCTTTTGGGGGCTTTGATCGTTTTCCTGGATGGCGGAATAGGGCCGCTTGCGACCCTTGCCACCATCAGCAGGCGCCCTCCCTGTCACAGCCTGCTCTGGAGGACCTTCTGTCAACTCTAGGGGTTTTCGTTGGATTGGAGTCTCTCCCTGGGGTTTCCGTACCTGACCCTTGCTAGGCTGTTCTATAGGAAGCTTTAGGTCTTGAGGCTCCTGAGGGGTCATCTTCTGAGCCTTGCCGGGCTCCTTAAATACCATCGTTGTTCCATCCTGGCATTTCCTATTTGGATCTTGTCCCAAAGCTTCAGAATCTATCTCTGTAATACTTTCATCTTGGTGTTTTCTTTTTCGCCCTTTTTCTGAAGCTTCGGGCTTCATCTCCATCACACGCTGTTTAGGTTGCTTGGACTGCTTTTGTGAGGGTGTTGTCTCTGGTATAGTAGTGCTCTTTCACTTTCCAAGCAAAAGCAACCTTATGCCTGGGTTGTTCACCGAAGAATCACTTCTTCCAGTAGATGGTTGGTTAAAGTTCGCAAACCTATGAGGCTCCTTTATACACAGTTGACTTTGCAGGTCAGGGTCAATCAAAGATTGGAGATAATTAAGCAGACCGATTGGTGAATAATCAAGAGCTTGGCAGTTCACCAGGGGTCCACTCTGGACAACTCCGAGGAGTTCTAAGGATACTTCCTTAGAAGTATCCTTCTTGGGTGCTGTAACCAGCTAAATAGCGAAAATATCAAAATTGGACTAATCGTCCTAGTTAATCACTAGTAAGACTAGTAGCTAACACTTCGGAGGCAACCTCACGAATGATGTTGAACTCAGAGGGTTGCCCCTAGACATAGCCTTCAAGGTTCCAGAGCTGCTTGTGATGTCACCTGAAAGGACACTAAGCAACGTTTATGGAGGGTGGAAGCCCTCCGCAACTCCAACTTGGTCCAGGGTTTCAAGGCTGTCCTTTGCCCGAGTGGCAAGTTTGAATGTATTGATATATATAACAGTTCTTCGGCTAAACACAGGGTTACTTAACTAAATGCTCTCAGCATAGTTCAGCTGGTCCTGACTAGTATGTTTGTCTTTTAGGAAACTGTCCCATCATGGTCAATTATAGAAATTTAAGTGCTCTTCAAAATATCTTCTCACACATAATATGCTTGCTAATTACAAAGAATAAATAGAATTTTACAGTTATAAGACCTAGTAGGTAGTGTTGTGTGACAAAATTTGTTTCTCCTCTGCATAAGGAGCCCATGACAGACCAAAGTGCCCATACCACCAAAGTCCTACTTGGTGAACTGATAAGATGTATTGGGGTTACTTATAGGAATATACGTGAGGGGTTACTTACAGGAGCAGAAATGACTCAAAGACAGCTGCATAGTCAAAGCCTATCCAGTGTAGGTGACAGCTCCCAAAAGCTGGGAACCTGGAGAAACTGCACAGCATGTAGGTGGATCAAAGGGCTGGAGAATGTCCATTCCAGGTGCCTCTGCTCTAAACTTCTTGCAGACAGCTGGTATGAGGGTGGCTCTTTTGAGTCTTCTTTGCAGCTCAGCTTCCTTTCATCTGAGAGAGACTCTCAGTTTTTATTGCTCTCTGGCAAGGAAGGAGCCTAGTGAATCTGATCAATTTCAGGGACCGTTTTGAGATCTTTTGTTGCCTTCCTGCCTGAGGGGCTTCCTTTCAGAGGGAATGGAGGGTGGAATGGTTTCAATATTGGAGGAAACTTGCAAAACTGGTACCAATTTACCAAGTATCAATCCCAAAGAGAATAAATAAAATCTCACCATTGTCAATAGGGTCCATTGAGGAAGATACATCACTACTTCAGTTACAATCCTACCAATAACACAAGCCCTGAACTCTTCCCTAGAAAACAGTAGGAAGAATTCAACTGTAGTTATATTTATAGAGGTGGGTGTTTTCTTTGGGTCCTGGAATCTGAACTTTAGCCACCATGATTAAACAGCAAGCACTTTATCCTCTGGTCCATTTCAGCCCCCTCACCCTCCAACATGAGCATATCTTTGATCTACTCTCAAAGGTATGGAGATATTTTTACAAAAAAATGTGAGAAAAGAATTGAGACACATACTGTTTGGTTTTTTCCACTGAAAATATTTTAAAATGTGCACATATATCTATACCAATCATTTACTGTAAGGAATAAAATGTACTTTTTTTCTGTAAAAGTTTGAATTTCTTGTGATTGTTATTTCACCAGGTATCATTTTGTTTGTACCAGGCTTCTTTCTCTTCTTTCTAATTACACCATGGAGGGATTTGTTCCCATACCAAGAATGGAAGACCTGGAACATGATCATGATATTCCTTCTTAAACCATTGTTTGATTTTGTTCTATATTTGCATGTTTTATTGAATCACATCAACATGTTCCTGGCTTTCCCCTACTTTATTATTTGTCTATTTTTTGTTTGTGACAGGATGTTCTTATGTAGCCTCTGTTGGCCTTAATATTGCTATGGTGTCCAGACTGGATTTGAACTTGAGAGTCTCCTGCCTCAGCTTCCACACTGCTGAGATTACAATCATGTAACCCTACACCTAGCTTTTACTTTTCTGTTTTAGCATCAAAGATTCCCAGCCAGGTAAACTCTCCTGGGGTTGTTTACTCAAAATTTGTAATAATTTGTATCCATGCATCTGACTTTGTTTCACTTCTTCACTGTGTGTGTGTGTGTGTGTGTGTGTGTGTGTTCATAGGAATGAACTCAGAATCTCACACAGGCTTTACCAATGAGCTATTTTCCTAGTGCATTCATGTTTCTTGGATGTATGGCAGAATTTTCTGGAAAGATACCTTGTTTCTGGTGCTTTCTTTTGGGGGAAACACTATGACTCCTTATTTACTCTCTAGTGGCTATATAAATGCTCCTTTACCCCTCTCTTTGATTTTGGTAGGTTATATTTTCTAAGCATTTGTCTATTGTCTCTAATTTTTCAAATTAATTGTCATAGCACTCTTTTCCTAAAATTATTTCAAAACTTGATTAGTATTAAGCTAATTTATTGTTAAATGTTGAATGTAGGAGATTCTGTTAGATTTTCAAGTCAGCTTTAGACAGATGTAGTGGTTTGAATAGGTTTGGCCCCCATAGATTGATGTGTTTGAATGCTTGTCCCTCAGGAATGGCCCTATTAGGAGGTGTGACCTTGTTGGACTAAGTGTGGCACTGAAGGGGTGGGCTTAGAGGTCTCCATGCTTAAGTTCCACCCAGTGTAAAATTCCAGTCTCCTCCTGGCTGCCTTTGGATAAAGATGTAGAACTCTCTTCTCCTCCAGCATCATGTCTACCTGTATACTACCATGCTTCCTGCTATGATGACAATGGGCTGAAGCTCTGAACCTGTAATCCAGCCCCAATTAAATGCTGTCCTTTTATAAAAAAAGAAAAGAAAAGAAATGTTTTGGCAATAATACAGTTTCAAAAATAAACAATAACATTAACAAATGAAGACACTTGCCATTCCTTGGTGGCAGTAGAACTAAAATACACCGAGGTTATAGAGCTTTGCAATGTCCAATGTAAATTCCAACTTGTTTTGATTAAAAAATTAACTTTTAGATAAAATTCAGGGATAGAATGAACACTCTTAAGACTGGAGTTCCTGGTGGCCACTTAAGTCTCCCGATTGAGCTTCCTGCCTCCATTTCAGTTTTTGAAGGTTATATTCTGTTAGGACTTAGGCAGTGTAAAAGAGTGATTTTTACCTCCCACACAGAAGCAGAGAGAGAATCACTTTTCTCCTTAATTAAGACTTCTGAGTCTCATCAGCTCCTTGGAAAGGCAGTATTAAGGACTCACTTGGAAAGTGGCTCCATCAAGGCAACCAAGTCTGCCCACATTGGCCCATGCTTGAGCGAAAATGGTAACATTTCCAGGAGCTGGTAAGTAAGACTGGTTGGTTCCTTTATAGAAGACAATGCATTGTTTGTCTCTATCAGAAAAATGCACAGGTGGTCACTGTTGATACTCTCTGGCTGACCTCTGAAATTGATGAATAGCAGTGGCCTTTTGATATTTATAAAGTTTAAATAGTCAAGTGTTAGTGCTACATTAAACAGCCCTTTTTGACAAGTCTTCACATCCTCTGTGACATTATACCACTGCATGGAAGGAAGATGCTGATGATTCTTCACTGTGAAAGGAAATATTTGCATGTTCTGTCCTACACTAAAATTGGATGCTTTATATTCTCATCATATTATGAAACTCTCAACTTCTGCTTGGGTCTTTATTTTGACCATATATTGACCTAAACAGTAGCTGACAGCATCTACCTGTTGATCTGTAAGAGAAAGATAGTCACCATTGTGAAAGGGTTGTGCAGGTAAAGAATTGTGTGCAGTTGCTAATATTTTAAGCACTGCTAAAATGGGGTGAAAAATAGTGTGCCCTTTGAGTCATTGTGTGCACACTTAGTAGTAATGCTTTGTCTTTATTTAGTGATAGTTTTAGATGTCCAAACTTATGAATAGCAAATATATAGTGATAACTTAAAAAATATAACTCAAATTATATTTTTAAAAGATTGATTTATTTTTATTGTATGCATATGAATGTTTGCCTACAGTGATATTTTTGTGCCGTGTGTGTGTGCCTTGTGTCTGTAGAGGCCAGAATGAGGTATTAGGTCCCTGTACCTAGAGATAGAAGATGGGGAGGATCTGCCGTATGGGTGCTGGGAACTGAAACTGGGTCATATAAGAGTAGCAAATACTCTCAACTGCTTATGAACCCTCCGTTACTGATGTCTACAGTTTACATCTCCCTGGAGGCTAGCTGAAGTATCATCAGGGAATTCTGGATGTATCGCTATAGAATTAGAAGCTGCAAGGCAGAGAGATGGGTCAGTGGTTAAAATAACATACTGATCTTACTGAGGATTCAACTTGCTTCCCAGATCACAGGTAGGTGTCATTTACTTGTAACTTCAATCAGATCTAAAATATTCAACTTTTCACAGACATCTACAATCATATGCACGCACTCTCCCATAAATACACATTCGCAATCACATAGCTAATAAACAAACTATATATATATGTACATATATATATATGTACATATGTGTGTGTGTGTGTGTATACATATGCTTTACATTTTCAAAATTAGATTGCTAAATTAAATTTTTTTATATGAAGAAAAGTCTATGATCAATGAGGGCATGATCTGACAAAAAGGTTACATTGCATTTCTCTATGTGTATAAAAGAAATTAAAATTTTAGAGAGAAGAAAAGGTAATACAATATAATTGGGAAGGAGGAAAGACAGCAGGATGTAAGTCGGGAGCAGATAAAGAGAAAGAAGGCATGTCTCCAGGTATCTGGCTCTCTTTCTGCCTGCCTGTGTTTCTGTCTCTGTGTTTTTGTCTCTCTTTTTTCCCTCCCTTCCTCCTTCTTCCCTTCCTTTCTTCCTTTGAATAAAGCTTTTGCAGTCTGGGACATAATAATTCAGAATTGTGTTTGTTCAAGACAGATATCCCATTCTAGGATGGAGAATAAAGCAAATTAAGATCTGTACATCTAGATTTGTTATACTTTTCTCTTTAATTATAAACAAGGGAAAAAAAGAAAGAAAGAAAGAAATGAAATATATAATAAGTCTTCTCAACAACAACAAAAAACAATATATACTCTTTTGTAAGGAAATTGCAAGACTTAATCTTGATAAATTTGTTAGAAGATTATAATTGTTCTTTTCAATTAAATTACTAGGTTTTTAAAACCTAAGGTTTCATTAAAATGCAGTATTATGTGAAAGTCAAACATTCTTTTGGTGCAGCCTTTCTATTGGCAAAATTAGATGGTGAATACCATGAACAAGCTGAATTCTGTCTGCTGAGCACAGTGTGATGGCAGCATCCATGCAATGGCTTGCAGAGGGCCAAGCATGAATGTAAGTACAAAACATGCCTTTAAACCAAGGGGAATATGCTTTTGAGAGTATTTTCTACCTCAATTATGATAAAGAAGATTAAATCAAAATTTAAACTACCAGAGGTGAAAAACTTCATTCTCTCTATGCTAATTAGGTTCATGGTGGTAAGTGATTGCATTTACATGTTTGCTTTGTTACCCATGTCCCTGAGCCTTGTATTTAAGATGCTGATTAAACATGCAATTTGTTTTTAAAACTCAATTGTAGAAACTGTGAAGAAAAAAAAACTTTCATGGATTTGGATTCCAAAAATTAGAATACATCTGGCCCCTTAAAATGTATCTGTTTGATTAATTCTACCTTAGAAGCATTTTGAAGTTATTAATGTTCAGTAATATACACATAAATAATATGTGTGATTTAAAAAACAAAACAGAAATACTCCTGAGGTGAATGGAAGGATGGGTGAAGGTTATGTTTGCACAGAACATGAAAGCATAATGATTTTCTATTTAGAAACTTTCAGATGCAGAGCAAGCCATCTGTATTTATGATGTTTGGTCCATTTCTATCATGCATTGGTCCATCTGCAGCCATCATTACCAACTCCAGTTGCTGTTTCAATGCCCCTGGGGCATCATCTGAAAATTAGAAAATTGTTCACATAAAGGGTATAAGAAAGTGAAGGAGGAAGGGTATTTTTTAAAATGTGCTTTTACGAGTTTCTGAGCTATATTATGTCTTTTCAATAGGGAATGGTAACACTAGCCTATCTTCTCACCACTGGGAAGTGGAGGCAGAAAGATAAAACGTTCAGAGCCACCCATGCATGTTTGAGGCCATCTTGGGCTAATTGAGACAGTGTCTCAAAAATATTGAAAGTAAAGGTCCTCTTATTTCAGGAATATATTTTATTGAAGAGCTAGTGGGCACAAAGTCAATATCACAACGGCGTTTTTCAATGAGACCCACACTTGTCCTTGCATGAGCTTTTCAGGCCCTTTAAACTTGTCTCTCTACTACTTCTAGTGATCAATGGTGGAGAATTATATGCTGTAGTTTGATTTCACGTGAATCTAGAAGGAATGTTACAATTTGCCTTGCTGACTGATAGGTCATCTTCAGGTTGGTTTGGTTTGGTTTTTGGTTGTTTTTTTGTTTGTTTGTTTGTTTTGTTTGTTTGTTTTAACATGTGGTGGAACCTGAACACATGACAATAGAAAGAAGAAAATTCCAGGGTATGAGAAGGGAATATCTTTTTTCAAATATATTATGCTTTTGGACATGTTGACAGTTTCTTGGTGTTGAATTTGGTCAACAGCAAAAGCTGTGAAAAGACTACAGGAAAAACGATGCAGATGATGTGGAAAATGTCACTCTGCATGGAAAGCATTGTTTCCAAGTTCAATAGCTTTGCGCTATCAGCATCTTCTATAGCAATGTCAACAGTAGCACTGCAAACTGTAATTTCAGGGATATTCCCAGATACCTAATGTAAACAGGCTGCTTATTGTTCCCTGTAAGTATCTGTTTTTGTAAAAACCATTGAAAGAGTAAAAAGAGATGGTGTTTTAGAAAAAGCAATAAGAGACATCATATTGTAACTGCTGTATAGAAATGAGAACAAGCATAAATTATGTTCTTGATGAAAAAAATATTATGTCTTATCTGCATTATAGAGAGTCCACTAGAGCTGTTAACTTAGACATTTTATAGCCAATTGTTTTTATTCCAGATGGCTAGGACTCCATCCAGGTATGCAGATCCCAAGTATACTCCTGCGTGTTTAATATAAGGGATTTTTAGAGGCAAAAACCACCTCCTGGTATCTTACTAAGGCAGCTAAAGGGAGGAGGCTTTGTGTTAGCAAGCAGTAGAACAGAAGCTAAAATAAGTGGTGAGCAGGATAAGGTTTTTACAAGCAGGTAATTTAGCAGAAGCTAAAATAGGTTAGTTAGGTTTCTTTTTTTTTTTTAAAGATTTATTTATTTATTATATGTAAGTACACTGTAGCTGTCTTCAGACACTCCAGAAGAGGGTGCCAGATCTCGTTACGGATGGTTGTGAGCCACCATGTGGTTGCTGGGATTTGAACTCTGGACCTTCAGAAGAGCAGTCGGGTGCTCTTACCCACTGAGCCATCTCACCAGCCCTAGTTAGGTTTCTTAATCTCAGCTTCCTAGAATTGAGTTGGGTAATTTTATACAGTATTCTCCATTTAGATGAAGAAAATAAAATTCTAGCTAAACCTGAGAAGCCTCAGCAAGAATACAAGATGGAGGAACCACTGTGCGGTCTTGCCTTGTCACAACATGTTACAATAATTAGCTTCAGGCAGTATATGTTGGTTATGGTGATAAAAATGTGGACGCACAAATAAATCTTCCAAAGCATTTATATATTGAATTTTTCCATAGGGGTACTTTTAAAAAAGTCATTGTTTGATCACACAAAATAATTTGACATACACAAAAACACACAAAACAGAAACAGACAGATCCAGACACACTCGACCCTTTCTCATCCTCCACAAGCAGGCAAGAGAATTAGATGATTTTGGAGGGGGAAGCTTCTGCTTCAACAGAACTCGGTCCCTCTGACCAATCTTTGGAGACGGCCAGGCATCCCTGGCTCTCCTGACTTCCCAGGTCGTCTCCCAGGGTGGCAGCCTGTGGTCCTCCTAGCACGTCTGCCGACCACAGTGCTCCGGTCCTTACAGCCGGAAAGGACAGCTGCAAATACAGACCACACACATTTCAGAAAACCCCATCACCCCATCATCTACAAACACCTTCATCTACTTTTACCTAGATGACCAGAGCTATAGAACCAAGGTAATTTGTGTTGTTGTTAGACCAGTAAATCTTAAGACCTAGGGTGGTTATATAAGAATCATTTCATTGTTTTTTGTTGTTGTTGTTTTTGTTTTTTGTTTTGCTTTAAACGTTAAACAGAGAGACATGGTCTTAACTATTGGATATCAAAAGTGTCAGCTCCCACCTCTACTAGCTTGATTTTTTTAAAAACATTTTTTGTTCTTAATATCCTGAAATATGGAACCCAAGAGGAAAGAAATGGGTCTTGAAGAGTCACCAAGATCAGACACATCATCAGCTGTAGTGGTACCCACTGAGTCTGGCAGTTCTCACATAGGATGAAGCCTGAAGTTTGGGGAAGAGTGTTAAGAACTTCTGCCTTGCCTTTTCCTTGTTGCTTTGAGTTAAAGGAAGTCTGCTGAAAGCATGATGTACCAATGCCATGGACGGGCCTCAGTAGGCCCCTCAATCTGAGGAGGGAGGTGGGCAGGAAGAGTCAGTGAGAAAAGGGTAACAAACAGACGTGGACACAAGAGAGTACATACAGACGGGGGTGGGGGTGGGGGTGGGTGGAGGGAAGAAGTAGGGTGTCACAGCAGGCAAGGTACATTGAAGTTATCTGTCACAAAACAGAGGAATGCCTTCAAAGGACTGGCAGGAACCAGGCAATGTTTACAGTTAAGATAAAAGGAGCCCTGCCTAGAGTCAGCTAATGACAGGGTCCAGGTGAGGATTTCACACCCTAGTCACAATTTATGCTATTCCTTTGAGTCTTGTGAAAGCTTGCACCAGGGGGTTCTGCTCTAGCAGACCTTTTCATGAATAATGCAATAATGTACTTCCTCCTTAAATTGTAACCCTCCTTTTTCCTAGGCCATGTTAAATTCTTGCATATGGGAGTAACTTGGCTGCTCTTTTATGTATCTGTGGGGAATCTCCATTTGTCAGAAGAACTCACCAACTTTCTTCTAATATGCAATGTAGTCTGCCATACCTGACTGTAATGAAGATTCTAAGTATAAATTGCTAAGCTTGCCCTGAGATTTCTCTTATCCAGTAAAATACTGTAAGAAAGCATGCAAGACCCTCCACACTATCACAGGGACAAATCTGGGGCATTCTTGCTATGAGAATGCCAAGGTTCTAGGAGACTAAGTTTCCATGAACTTTTTGCCTCTGGACTGTATCCAGGTTTCTAGGTCTGTCACCTGAGTCACTACTAGAGTGGATGTAACATACAAAGTCCTCACTAAAATTAGCTTTAATTATAGACAATTGGGATAAACTCTGCTGCATTCAATAAACCTGCTAACTAATGGAACTACTTATAAAGCAGGAGGAAAGGAAGAAGACTGCCAGGTAGACCAAGAATCAGGAAACAGACCAGAAGAAAAACAACTAAACAATTTACTATTTAAACTGGAAATGAGAGAATTTAGTGATCATCATAACTTTTAATAAGACAACTATGCGTTTCTGGTATGACCAAGAAGGTAAGCCTAAAGTTAATAAATAGACTATATAGACAGGTAGGCTATAGCCTTTAGGGAGAAAAAGTTCAATAAATCAGAAACCAACTACCTAACCAGTACAAAATTTTACCATAAAACAAAATAATTTCTTACTTTTAAGTTAATGAGTTTAGAAACATTGTAGATAATCAAGCAGAGACCAAATGGCCACTTTTAAGGAGTAAGTCAGGAAAGATTGCAAACTCTGGTAATAGCTGCATTAAATGATCTGCAAGTATTTTTCTAAAATATAACATTGTATGTTCCTAAGAATGTACCAGAATTTATGCCTTAGATATAAGGTCTGCAAAACCATGTTATTTAAAAGCAGTTTCTGATGTTCCATTAAAAAAAAAAAAAGGAAATGGACTATTTCTTGAGTAGGAGAGGAATAGAACTAGTCTTTTTTCACTTTTCTGCTCATTGAGACCTTCAACATCCTTCCTCTCATAGAATCTAGGAAAATACATGATGCACTAAATTCTGAGTTACTTCTTCTTACTACTTTTTTTTTTTTTGTGGAAGCCAGCTTTATTTCTCATCTTGTAAGAATAAGTTAGCTCAGAGGCTGATGACCCACTATGTCCTTTTAACCTTGGAAAGCAGGGTTTCTCAACATGCAGTCTAGGTACTTCTTAATTCAAACTAGCCTATGCTGCAGTTTTAACATTTCTATTCCTGTTCCCACTCAGGCATAAGAAATCAGAACTTTGGGGTTGGTCTGAATCCTAATACTAAGCAAACACCTGATGCTTCATATTCATATTAAGCTGAACAGTGCTTGTCATAGGTTTATATGACCATATGGTTTGTTATGTAAACATTTTATTTTCATGCTCTCAACTAGGTAAAAGCTCTATTCTCATATGATATCTGAAATTCAATGCTTTACAAAAATCAATAGGCTTTTTTCTCTGTCTTGTTTTCATTGATTAAATTAAAAATGAGAAAAAAAACATAATATATTTATATTTTAATGTAAACATCCACTTACTAATAGGAAAATCATGTCAGAAGATTTCAAAAGGAAGTAGGAAAGGGTTTTATTTTTTATTTTTCTAATAAACACAATTGCTAACACATTAGATTAGTATTTATAACAGGATGATACTGAATTTAAGGATATGCCAAATTCCTGTGTGGTCAGTAACTCCACAGTTTAAAAAAATGCTCTTATATTATAGAGAAAGTATGGTTTGTGGAGGTGGTTATTAAAATGTTAGTAATAGGCAATAACATTCAAACTACCTTAGGCAAAGAAAGAACGGAGTTCAGATATCTCTTTCTGTGGCTCAGGTGATGTCATCAGATGGTAGTTTTAGAACATCATTTAGCTTTCAGTTTTTTTTTTTCTGGATTAATATTATTCTATATGTACTCCCTATGTGGTAGCAGATAAA
The DNA here is from genome assembly GCF_978045245.1 of Mus caroli. Lineage (NCBI taxonomy): Eukaryota > Metazoa > Chordata > Mammalia > Rodentia > Muridae > Mus > Mus caroli. Next base: position 29,858,113 of record NW_028227256.1, on the reverse strand, counting down.
AAGGCTATCACCAGCTGTAGACTTTCATGATTTCACATTGTGGCTAAAGAGAAAAGAGAGCGTCTTTTTCTATTACTCTAGAAAGATTCCCCTGGATAAACACATCTTTGCATGGCATGTTGTTGATAATGGCATGACATACTCTGACTTCTCTGAATGTTCATTCTGAGTCACACCTCCATCTTTAGCAGCAAAGTTCTCTTGTAACAGAGGGACCTGTAAGGATTTGGTTGAGCAGAAGAGAGTAGGTATGCCCTCCAATGGAACTACTTAAAAGCCTTTCTTTTGACAGTTATTTACAGACTACAAAACACAGTGACATAGACAAACACTCTATAATCACTTCCTCCTAGGCTCAGTCTAGTGATAGGACTTTTGTTTTTGTTTAGTGTTGTTGTCTGTTTGCTTGTTCCTTTCATTTTTTTAAATAATCAGTGTAAAAAGTGGTAAAGGCTATGATAGAGGTAGAAATAAATTATGGGGTCACTAAGAAAAGAACATAGATAAGTGGGAGATAGTAGCTTAAAAATTCAAGAAGTGACTAGTAAACTAGTCCTGGAAAATGAGGTAGATGAGATAGAACCTAGTCAAGAAGTAAGTGTGAATATTCTTATTTGATAGCCAGTACATACATCAGTATTAAGACAGGCATAACAGGTAAAGAACTTGGGAAGAAATACTGACAAGGTAGAATTTGAGCTGTTTGTCCATTTTGGCTGGAAGCTAGTGCAACTTACCCTGGATAGCTCAATTTCTATTAAGGTTTTCACTTGTAAAAGCAGCCGATAGTGGGAATAAAGTTTGCTTTTTTTTTTTTTTTTTTTTTTTTTTTTTTTTTTTTTTTTAGAGATTGAGTTGTTAAGCTAAAATGTTAGGAAGCTCTTAAAAGCAATTGCTGTGATGTTTAGCACTTTTCCTTCCTTCTTACCGAAGTGGGGTAAAATGTGGCAGACATTCAGGAAAGGCAAGCTTAAGATTCAGTAGGATGTAGAAATTAAAAGCAAGCTACCTTTCTGAAAATTTAAGTTATTTTTGAAGATGGCAGTGTGTATCATGAGGGTATCACTGGTGGTGATTCAAGTGTGGAATATTCCAAATACTACAGTGGCTTAAAATATAAAAATAAAAGTGACTTTAAGTACTTGGGAGCCAGGAGGAGTGCAGAAGAGCTAGGGAAGAGATGGTAATAAAGTGGAAAATAGTGAGGCTGCAATTGAGTACAAGATGAGGCTTCACAATGCATTAGAACAGAGTTTCAGGCAATGTGTATCGTATGCTCATCACATCAGATACTTATCACAACATATCAATATACATAATTTTCAAAATTACCCTTTAACTCAATCTTCTCTATTAAATCTATTTTAGAGACCTAAGAATAAGATTATCATACAAGTAAACAGTGCAGGGAAGGAGTCTGTGTAGTATAAAAGATTTTTATCAAACTTAATAGGAGATATAGAATAGAAGGAGTTAAAAAGGACAGCAGAAGGGTGGCTTAAAAATGCTCCTTAGACATACAAATCAAACATAGCTTTCACTTTCAAATCCTGGTGTTATAGGTAACTTCATTTAAGGAAAGCAAGAGGACAGTTGCCTTAAAATGTCTAAGGTGCCCTTTGTGATTCACATGTTCCCATCTCAGTATCTTTCAAGGATTCTCCAGACTTCTCCCCTGGCAAGAAGAGCAAGGTAGACTACCCTCACCCCACTTTGGGACTTCCTTTTATTGAGGTGACCTCAAAGCCCTTTGGGTATGTGCCAGACCTCTACCTCCTCTGGGCCTCTATCTTCCTTTTGGAACTTGTCAGATCTCAGTCTGCTCTCTACCATCATCTGAACTCTTCAGTCATTACATATGGTATGGAGAGCCAGGAAGGCTACTGAATCCCCCTTCCAAGAATCTTTTATTTGGGTCATCCCCAAAGTTTCTTGGATGCCTGCCAGGCGCCACTATTTCCTTCTACATGGCAAAGAAACCGAGGCCTTCCCACCATTTGGTGTTCACCAGAACCCTGCCAGCGACTTGATCCAGATCTTCAATTTGCCTTTCAGTTCTTGGAACCCAGCACCAATATAGTCTGCTAGAGAAAATGTGTTCTGAGCTGGGTGACTTGTAAATACCAAGTTGTAGCAGACAAAGCAGAAGACCCAAGATAGAGGCTTCACTCATAAACACCAAACAAGGAGAAGAAATCGACATGCCAATTCTGTGTAAGAATTAATTCTGTCTTGCACGTAGTAAGAAACTCTGCTGAAAGAAGAGAAGTAACTTGAATAAATAAATAAAGAAAAACTCAAATAGCAAACTAAATACAGATGTACACATCCCAATGTGGGAATAAAAAGAACAACAAAAATAATATGCCTTTTCCAAAACTACACCCATCCTAGTAGTGGCTCTTATGAAAATGACTTGGAAGGACTTCTAGACAAAGAATTCAAAAGAATGATTACAACCGTGTTTGAAGAACTCAATTACAAGTCAGTTCAAGTTGTTAAAATGGAGTTGGGTTTTCTGAAGGAAGTACAAATTGAAATGATGCATAAAATGGCAAATTCAATAAGTGAGTTAAAAATTTCAGCGAAAACCTTCACCAACAGAATAGATCATGTCAAAACAGATAATCAGGGATAGAAGACAAGATGGAAAACTTAGATGATTCAGTAAAGATGAATGATGAATTTAAAAATACATGAACAGAAAGTGGGAGAGCTTTTGGAAACAACAAAAGACAGAACCTTCAAGTTTTGGTCATAGAAGAGGGAAAAGAATACTGTATAACAAAGTTATAGAGAGTTTCTTCAGTGAAATACTAGAAGAAAAATTTGCAAATTTAGATAGAATATCATTTAGGCACAGGAAATCTACAGAACACAAAATAGACTGGGCAAGGAAGAAAATTCTCCATGATATATTATAGTTAAAAAAATTTAAAAAAGAATAAAGAAAGGATATTGTGAGTTGAAGAAAGAAAGGATAAGTTACTTATAAGGGCAGGTCCATTGGAATGACACTTGAATATTTAACAGAAACCTTTAAAGGCAAAAAGTTTGAAAAAATGTATTCTAATTTTAGAAAACGACAATTGCCAACCCAAACAATCATACACAGCAAAACTATCTTTTAAAATTAAAAAACAAAAAAAAATTTTCATGATGAGTGGGAGATGGAGAACAATGGGAAAGCTGTAGGTGGATAATAACAATCTTCCTCTCATTCACAAACCTAAAGTCACATGCAAATAAAAAACAACCTAGATGAAGGTAGAAATAGAATCCAAGTGATACTGTTCAAGGGAAGTTATTGGTTAATGAAGTTTTGTAACTTTTCAGGGGAAGATGTGAAGAAGCACCTGTTCACTCCAGATAAGGTACTGAAGATAGACCCAGGAAACCAATCTATCCAAGTCCAGCTTCATGAATGATTATTATATTGGAGTTACTTGTAGGAGCATGAGTGAAAAAGACATTCTGCACAAAACATAACCAACATTCCCAGGAATTTTATTCATAGTAATTCTAAAGCAGATTTTTCTATCCTAGTTCTATAGACTAATGAATAGGCAACAAAATGTATTGTATACATAATAGATATATGCCCAAATGTATATAAACAAGAGAGAATGAAACTGTCACATGTCACAGCATGGACACACCTTGAGCATATCATGCTAAGTGAAAGGAGCCAGTCACAACCATCCAGAGTGTCATATAGCAGAAGAATTAGATAGTGCTACTTGGTTTTGTCAGAGATTCAAAGGAGGGAGTGGAGTGAACTGAAGTTCATGGAGAATATGGAAGAGCTGGGCTGTGTTTTGACTGAAGGCTATTGACATGTGGAAGTTATAGATAGGCTTCAAAAAGATTGGTTTCCTATGTTATTTGTTAGGGATTGTTAGGGATATAAATGTGTTTGATACTGAGCTAGAATTTGCTTGACTAGGAAAGCAACAAGCTCGTAATTAAATGTTGGTTTTAGGGCCACCTTTCTTCCAGGTACAACACTTACCATCTGCTTGAACTCCTTGCTAGGATGGTGGGCCATTTCTACAGGTGTGCCTATGGGCAGTATCCTGGGTTTCTGTTTATTTATAGTATATAATTGATTATTTTATAGAGTGGTGTTTCCCTAAACCAATAAAATATGTGGGTTATTATAAAATATAACCCACATACTTGGGTACTTGTTACATTCTTTCAATGTATTTTTTTTCTTAGGAAGAGAATTGGAAAAATACTCCAAAGAAATCATCATAATTATCTGGGAAGTGACAATGTAATCCAGAAAAGTAGGGACCTGTCATCCCAGAAAAGCACGGTTGTCAGGCTAGAGAGCATCTCAACAATAGAGGATACCCATAGAGGATTCTTACAGGGAGCACGTGTGAAACAGGAAGGGAGATAATTTCATTAAAAGTGGGTTAAAAAGACTATTCCCGTAGGAAATAAGAAATTGAGTCTATAAGAAGAAAAAGATGATTCTAGGCAAAGCTATATGTACTTGTAGACATGTTGCTTAGGATTGGTACTTTGCTGAAAAACCTATAATTACAGAGTCATAAAAGCCCAGTACTATTGTTTTCTAGTAATTATAAAATGTAAAAGAATGATTTGGTTACAAAGTGGAACATAAACATTGGCACACTCATTACTAAGCAAAAATAAAAGCAAAGACATAAGAAAAACGCCATCCTTCACAATAGCCATAGGTAATAGAGAATATCTTAAGGGTAGCTCTGACTAAAGATGTGAACAACTCGTGCTACAATAACTTTAGCTATTTGAAGAAAGAAATTGGAGAAGATATCAGAAGATGGAAAGATTTATCATGCTCATGGATAGGTAGGATTAACATAGGACAAATGACCATGTTACCAAAAGCAATTTGCAGATTCAATGCAATCCCTAACAAAACTTCAACACAATTCTTTACAGACCTTGAAAGAACAGTACCCAATCCAATATGGAAAAGCAAATATCCCAGGATACCTAAAAACAATCCTGTACAATAAAAGAACTTCTGGAGGTATCGCTATCCCTGGTTTCAAAATATGCTACAGAGGGGTAATAATAAAAATAGCATAGTATTGGCATAAAAACATACAAAAATCAATCAATAAAATCAAATCAATAAAATTGAGTTGAAGATCCTGGTGTAAATCCAAACACATATGGATACCTGATTTTTGGTGAAGAAGCCAGAAATACACAGTGGAAAAAAGAAAGCATCTTCAACAAATGATGCTGGTCTAACTGGATGTCTGCATGCAGAAGAATGAAAACAGATCCATATTTATCACCCTGAACAAAATGCAAGCCCGAGTGGATTAAAGACCTCTCCATAAAACTGGATATTGTGAACCTGATAGAAAACAGAGAATAGCCTTGAGTGCACTGGCACAGGAGACAACTTCCTGAACAGATTACCCAGAGTGCACACAGCAAAATTGAAAATTAATATATGGGACCTTAGGAAATGCAAAAGCTTCTAGACAAAATGGCATCCTGCACTATGGGATTTTTTTTTTTTTTTTACCAACTCCACATATACATAGGCTAATTTCCAAAAATATAAAGAACTCAAGAAACTAGACATCAACAAACTAAGTAATCTAATTTCAAAATGACATACAGAATGAAACAGAATTCTCAACAGAGGAATCTCAAAAGGTTTAGAAGAACTTAGAGAAATGTTTGACAGCATTATCCATCAAGGAAGCACAAATCAAAACTACTTTCAGGTATCATCTTGCACCTGTCAGAATGTCAAAGATCAAAAACACAAGTGACAGCTCATGCTGGCAAGGATGTGGAACAAGGGGAACACACCTCCATTGCTATTGGGAGTTTAAATATGTGCGGCCAATTCTGAAATCAACATGAAAGTGTCTCAGAAAGTTGGGAATTGACACACCCGAAGACCTAGCTATATCACTCTTGTCCATATACCCAAAAGAGTCTCTACCATAGCACAAGGACCCTTGCTCAGCTAAGTTCATAGTAGTTTTATTCATAATTGCCAGAAACTGGAAGCAACCTTGCTGCCCATCAACTGAAGAATGGATAAAGAAAACGTGGAACATTTACACAATGGAATACTACTTAGCTGCTAAAACAATTGTCTTCATGAAATTGTAGGCAAATGAGTAGAACTGGAAAAAATCATTCTCTATAAGGTAACCCAGATCCAAAAATTCAAACATGGTATGTACTTATGTATAAGTGGATATTAGTTGTAAAGTAAAAGATGATCATTGTGCAATCCAAGACAGGAAGGGGCTAAGAAAGAAGGAAGGCTCAAAATTGGATCCATTTATCTCTGTGGAAGGGGAAAGAGAATAGATTTTGTGGGTGGACTAGGGGTGGGTGGGGATGGAATCAGGAAACATAACGTGGAAGGAGAGAATAAGAGGAGAGACTACTGGAATTGAGGGGGCATTTGAGGAGCTATGTAGAGACATGATACAATGAGGCTCTCTGGGATCAATGAAGTTGAACCTAGTGAAGACTTCTAGTAAATGGGGATATGGAACCTGAACCAGCTATGTTCTGTGACCAAGCAAAGCTTCCAGTGGCGGTATTAGGACACCAACCCAGCTACAAATTGTAGGCAAAACTTTGACCTACATTTTGTCTTGCCTGCAAGATTTGGTGGGATAAAAGGGGCTCAGAATTTTTGAGAGTTGCCAGCCAATGACTGGTCTAGCTTGAGACCTATGCCATGATAGGGAGCCCATGCCTGACAATACCCGAAGGGCCAGAAAACAGAGGCTGGACAGCCCAGAGGCTTACAATAAAACCAAACACAACTGGCAAAACCCAAACCACACCAAAACCAAAAACAATTAACCAAACAATCACCACCACCAACAAAACCAGCAAACAAACAAACAAAACTGCACATAGAAACAGGGCTTATGGGGACTCAGGGCCTATATGGGTCTGACCTAAGTCTTCCGTATATATGTTATGGTTGTTCAAGCACCATGCCAGTATTACACAAGTGGGTACATCATGGTATTGAAATTCATAGGCTTCATACCCGGGAATTATTATGGATGCGTTTCCTTCTGCAGCAGCTTACTTAGCAGGAATTAGCTCTTAGTTCGTCTAAGGTCCTCCTATTTTATAGACAGGGTATACAATGTCTTTGGTGATAACATCTTATCATCTAGTTCCAGTAAACAACCAGAAGAAAATGGCAAGAGTTTGTATTGTTTGGGGTGCTTCCATGGCTTCCTTGAATAACAATTCATACAGAGGCACCTTACACCTGGCACTGCGATTTTGTTGTTGTTGTTGTCCGTTTACTAAAGCACGGCTTTTAGAAGCAGCATTATAAGGTATCTCTTTTGTATATACTTTTCATTATGTTTTTAGTTTGGTTATAAGATAGTAGGTTTCAATATAGCCTTTGCATATACCTTTCATTCTGGCTAATCCTCTCCTCTCCTCCTCTCTGATTTAATCTTTCCATTGTCAATAAAGCCCTTGAGCATGACTTGCATTTTGCCCACTTCAATCTTCATTTTGGATTGTAGGACGTGTGTGTTCAAGTATTTTGTCAAATTAAAAAAAGTCTTCTAATGTTATTGTCAAAATAATTCTTCATTTCCATTCCTTTTTCTCTTTTAGACAAATATATTAAAATTAATGTACTAAATTTTTCTGAAGACTTCTCTTTTCCCTGCTATTCCTAGTCTGCAATTAAGATAATTTATTGATTTCTAAATCCAAAATGTTGCATATTCAGTTCTATAATTTTAAATAGGTTTCTAATCAATTCACATTATGGGTGAAATTCCCCAAATTATTTAAACTCTCTATTTAGGACATATTCTAAATTCTTCAACCTACTAATCACAGTTTTCTAAATAGTGTTTGTTGTCCAATATATTTAAATAGTTAAGTGTCTGTTATCTATTTTATCTGTTTGGCCCTGAACTCTGGAATTAATCCTCCAATACTCTAAGAATGCCAAGATACTCGCTGTGTGTTGGTAAGTTTTCTTCTCAGCTCTGCTTCCTACTCCAGGCAGATTCAGAGACTGGAAGAAGAGCTGACAAGAAAATGAGTGCATATTAGGCTCATTGCAAAGTGTTGCTTTCCTCTCAGGATTTTAAAGTCCTAGCTTCATTCATTTCCAGCCAATATATTACAGTTTTCATCTTCAGAACCCCAGATGTTTCTGGCTTTTATGCTTCTTAGACTACTCTCGAGCTTCTATATCACAAAATTTAGCACATAGCCAGGGGGAAAAGTAGGGCATAATGTTCTGCAATCTACTATTTTCCCCAGGATGTTGATATCTCAAGTTTTGGCTGCATAAAGCAGCTTCCCATTACATTAAAATGGACATTATTTCATTATGCTTATTTTCCCCTAGATGTTGTCAAAGACCATTAGTATAAGTACAGATGGCTTCACTGTGACCAAGCACAGTATTTTATATGTAACTTTTGGTGAGAGGAAGCATGCGAACTAACTGTAAACGTTTTGTTACTATACTGTTATAAAATGTGCATAATCAACCTTCCATGCCTTCAAGGTCCACACCTATAGATTCGCTCAACTAAGGAATGAAAATATCTGCAAAAAATTTCAAAGATTTATGAGGAAGAAATCTTGAAATTGCTGCATACAGTATACTGTGGTGAACCATTTGAATAACGTGATGTGTTGGCAACATATTGGGTATTACAAGTATTTCAAAAATAATTCAAAGCATAATAAGCCTATATGAAGATTATATCAAATCTTGTTACATTTTTTAAGAAGGATCATGTGAACTAATTATAGATGTCTTGTTAGTATATTGTTATAAAATGCTTATAATCAACCTTCCATATCTTCAAGTTTCACACCTATGGATTCGTGATTTTAAATAAGGGATTTTACATCTATAGATTTCGGTAGATAAGATAATTTCCAGAAAGAACCCCATTGGATATGGAAGGGTTATCATGTATTCCAACTTGACATTTATAATTTGGTTGGATATAGAATAGTGAGGTGTAATTTTGTCTTTCAAAATTTGAAGGTTTCTTTTATCTTGTGTGTATGTGCTTGTATGCAAGCACATGTATGTGTGAATGTGTACAGAACACAGAATTTGCTGTCATGTGTTTTCTTTGAACCTGAAGATCACCAATTTGGCTAAACTGGCTGGCCATCAGACATGAGGAATCTGCCTCTGTTGGCTAAGGTTGAGCGTTCAAACATCTCTCACTCTCTACACCTTGTCCACTTGTGCATCTCTGTGTTGATTACCATATACTGCACAAATCTTCTTTGCTGAGGTTTGAGTCATGCATTGATCTATGGAAATAATAATACACTATTATTATTTCACTAGAAATGACTACATTTCCATGTTCATCCAGGAGAACAATGGTAGAATTTCACACATGTGTGCTATGTTTACATCATTTCCCTTCCCTTTGTGCTTTGAATAATATCACCGAGTCTTGCCTCTCTATTTTCAATGATGTATTCAAGTAATTCATGATTGGAGTTACAGTCTAGAAATGTAAAAAATAAAGTGGCTTAGTCAATCTGTCACCTTTCTAGGAATATTTTTTTTTATTTCTTTGAAATTAAGTTTCTGGTAGGTTTACAAAATGTTGGGTTTCTTTATGACATTTTCATACAAGTATTTTATGACTATTTCCATATTTCTCCCATGACCCTCGATTGGCCCTTTGCTCCTACTGTTCTCTTTCCTGCCTCCAAGTGATTCCCTTCTGATAAAAGGCTGTGTGTGTGTGTGTGTGTGTGTGTGTGTGTGTTGTTAAATGTCAATTATCAAAGGCCTTATTTTCATGCATGAATATTAACTTATACAGACTTATTTTCAAGATATGTGACAATTAGGGACAGAGGGTGTAGAGGATAGGGAAAATGAAAGGAGAGAGGTGGGATATTAGAGACAGAATGGCTTGGGTAGGAGTGGGGGTGGGATTATGAGGGAAACTAACATGTAGAAAAGAAGGCTAGTCAAAGAAAGGGTGTATGAAAGTGTACAACCTCACAATCCAATGGATAATAATAATAATTGGGGGGATAATGGAACATAGGAAAGAAAACAAGGAATTACTTGGAGTTAAAGCATAGGAGCAGCAAAATGAGAAATTAAGCATTACTAAGGATACATGAAAACAACTCATGGAAATTGTAAGATTAATTTCAAAATACAATTTTAAAATTGTTGAAGTTCCCTATGAGTTCTTGTTCATGGAGGCCCCCAGAAGTTTTCCAAATAACACAGGATATTACCATTGCCCTTGGCTATCCACCAAGGCTACATGGCAATACTTACTGCTGAAGACACCACACACTATCTTAGGAACGTAGAAAAGTCAACCTCAGTCTAATGAAGAAACCTCCCACCTGGCTGGCTTTCACAGTGTCAAAACTTGCTTTATAGGCTGCTGGTGGAACAAAGACATCATAGTTATTACCCAGTGCTGGATCCTGTATGTTGTATGGTAAGGAACCATTCTTTTCTAGCCCATCTATCGCAAGCACAGATGCGTGAGAATGTCTTACGTTCTTGTGAAGAGGGCTCTAACCAAGAGAGGAAGAAAGCTTACTACCAGGAAGCCTATCTCTGGAAGCCATTCTGTATATTATACTCAGAGAGCTCAGCTGAAAATGCCAACTGGTTATAAACTATTAAGATCATGTCAAAATAAATATATCCCGTTATTTTAGCTTTAACACATAAATGTTTTTTTCATAAAGAGAGTTTACAAAGTATGTGTGTCGGACTCTAAAAGTTTATTTTCCACATTGAGATTGGTTGGTTGAGTGAGGAAATGAAGGATTTGAAACAGGCTTCCAAAGCTGACATTTGAAAGTGCTGTCTGTGTGAAGTGCAACGTAAAGCTTTGGAGGACACTGGGTATTCCCTATCTGCCCGTCTATGTCTTCATCGATGCCACCATGCAGCCAGCATCCCACAGCATGAGCTGTGGGAAAAGCTGCTGTGTTATTTTTCCTGTTTCCTACACTATTTCTACCAAGAGCAGCAGCGAGGAACTCCCTCCCAGTCTTTATTTGCTTTGAGAGCTTGTTGAAAGGACAGAAGGGTTATTTCTGCAAAATCAAAATAGATTCTGAGACTGAGTCAAGATCTGGGGCTTACTAAGAATCTGGATGTCAGAGGAGAAAGAATGTAATGCTCTGGAAACCAACCTAACCAGCCTATAGAGATTGCTGCCTAACCCACTTCAGTCTCATTATCTATGTAGAAGATTCAAGTTGTTTTATTGATGAGAAAGCCATCATAATATTTTCAGGTTTCACTGGCACACGGGGAGACTTGAGTCAACTAACTGCACTATGCCCAGGAGTTGCATTAATGCAAATGCTGAGTGGAAGCACTAATCATAGCCTTAAAATAAATTTAAATGTTTATAGATGATTAATATACATAAAAGGACCATGGTTTATAAATCATTAAAGAGGTGTGTGCGTGTCTGTGTGTGTGTTTATGCACCTGCCCACAGGTGCACATGGACCAAAGGAGAGAGGGGAAAGATCAGGGGGAGGAGGAGAGGAAGGGGGAATACAGAGACAGACAGAGATAGAGACAGAAACAGAACTAGTGTACTATGGTGTCAGTGTCTAAAGAGGTCAGAGGACAAGTTGCAGGAGTCAGACTTCTCCTTCCACCTTGTGGGTTCCTATCAAGCAGGCTACCAAGCTATGTGGCAGCTACTTTCAGCCATCTTGCTGTCCTCATTTTTTTTTAACTTTCCAAATATAATTAAACTGTATAAAATTTGCCCCGAGAAGCAGATAGTAGATTAGATTTAACAGTTCAAATCTTTTCAACTAGAAAACCTGTTTCAGACAGTGGAAGTAAAATTGCTCTTTATCCAAGCCAGGTGGCATTTTAAATAATTCTTGCCTGGGCAGCCAGAGTAGTGCAAGCGAGTGGGGTTATTCGTGAGAATTACATGTCTCTTTGTACTTGATGTTTTTCAAATGTACCATCTAGGTCTCTATCTTTCCTTTGAATCTTGTCACATGTTGCAGCTCCATTCACAGGATCACTCACGTCCTGTGCTTGGATTTCATGCCATTTAACAACTATAATTATGCTTTTCAAGTACCTTAGCGATCTTCAATAGCACTTTCTCTGGCAAGGATTTTAGCTTGCAAAAATCCCAAAAGCTTTTACAACTTTTATTTGTAAAGATGGCTGCACTTAATTTTGATGACAGTTATCTTGTACATAACTACACCAAGAAGATGAATCTCACTGAAGGTGTATTACAACTCATGAATCTAAATATGATGGACTCCATTATACCATCACATCTGTAGAAATGATCTTAGGCAGGAGTTAGTTAGAGTTTTAAGAGAAATAGTGGGAATAGCAATCTTCTGTCTTCTGGCTAATTATTTTTCTAGGCTCACAGATAGTGTGAAATCATATTTTGACTTTCTTAGAGTAGTCTTATTATTTGTATGCTCCTTTGATTAGTTAATAGTATACCCTTTTGCTATTAAACATGTCTTGGTATGGATAATAAATTATACAACCGTCCTATTTATGGATTATATATTAAGATCCCATAACTTGAATGATCAAGTCATCTCATCATTTTGCTTGTCTTTCTTAGTACCCACTAACACGAGGCTTGGATGGACTCATAGTACTCATTGACTTTGTATGTGAGATATGAACACTTAATTTATGTCTTTCATAAACGTATACATACTTAAGGCATAGGAAATTTGCAAAGCTGTTGAGTGTGTGTGATGTCAGTACACTTTCTCACTGCCACACATTAAAATACCTCGAGTGTACCCTGCTGAAGACTATTCCACATTCATGGGCTTAGGGGCAACTGGATCAGTAATAAATCTTCCTCCACCCTAAATCAAGAAAACCTCCAGGTAGAAGAACAGTATGGTTCTTTGTTAAAGGCAAGGGCATTTCTACTTTAATCCCTGGATTTTCCCCCTGTAAATGAACCCGGTCGCAGCATTCCATCTTTGAGGGGCGTGGTGTCAAAGCTGGGTGCTCCTCCTGAAAAACTCTTCCCTTGATGTATGGCAGTAGAGCTTTTAGCATATTGTATCATGTAAAAGAATTTTTATCTTATATGTTTGAAATACAAAGAATGTAATCCATAATATTTATATTGTTTATATTTTTCCAGGCATGTAATTAGTCCCTGCTAACATTTAAACAGACCCAACAATTCCACCAAGCATCACACACATACAGTGAAGGGCCCTGTCAGGCTCAGGCCTGGCAAACGTGGTCCTGGCAGGTCTTGCTCTTCCCACTTCCGCCTTCCTTTGTAAACTGTTAGATTATATCCCTAAAGGGAGCCATCAAGGTCTATTCTCTTATTTGGATACTTTCTAATGCAAGACTCATTACTAAGGATGACTATCAAAATCAAATGACTACCAGCAATGAAAAGCACCTTCTGGCTCACCTAATTAACATGCCCAATTAAAATTAAACACTTCATCCGAACACGGATTTCTTCCTTTTCCTTTATCAACCAACATTTTCCTATGGGACATGTCTGTCTCCTCTCTATCCAGAGGTGGTCCTTTGTCCGACGCTAGGACAAATACCCCTCCTGCTACTCTCTTGTTCCCTTTTCCTGCTCCCTCATCCTCTATGTCTTGTCTTTTGTCTCTTATTCACCGCCCTCAGTCCCTCTGGGGAAAATAAATTTCCGTTTTGCTAAGAACTTCATTTTGTGAGTCTTAAATCAATACTTCCCCTTTCGTACAGGATGCACTTATTTTTTTGTTACTTATGAAAGTTACTCCCAGCATTTATCACCTTAAAGGAACAAGCTAGTGTTACCTTACAGTTTTTATGAGTCAGAAATACAGGAGGTATTTTGTATTGTGGTACTTTTGGGGTGGAGGACTCTCAGGAGGTTACAGCTGTAGGCTAGAGTTAATATGCTCCAGAAGACTTAATCACTTATGTAGGATCACCTGATGCTAAGAAGGCTTTTGCAAACCGCTGAACAGAGAAATATTTATCTCTCTGAAAACTTGCTGGAATTTGTTCCCATAACAAGGACTCTTCAGAGGCTCTTCCGATGTCCCCATGAGGCCTGTGTGAGCCTTCTTTCCCAAGTTATGACTGAAGTCCAAGGAAGCTGAAGTGCCTTTCAGTATTTAATCTCAAGAAAAGATATTGAGATATAACCACGTACAGATCTTTTGAACTATGTTGCTGAGCACAAACATCAGAATGTTTATTTATATGAGGTTCAGAACAGACAAAATTAACCTCTAGGAATGTAAATTAAAGCAGTGCCTTAGTGTTTGGTGAAGTATAGTAAGGGATAGAACAAAGGAGATGTTTTAGAGTGACAGGGTTTAGCACTATGAGTACATGGTAGTCAGATAAGGGTGTCTGACCATGGCTAAAAATTTGGGGACTTCTCTCATAGAATGCACACACATTGTGTATCCAAGTTATTCCTCAATAAAGAACACACAGACTAACAAAACAAAGCATTTATAATAGCCAAACCCCTGGCAGTTTCTAAGGGCATCAGAACACTACAGGTCTGTAAATAGATCAAAGTACCTAATTTACAAAATGGGAGACAAAAGTCAAGGCAAAATATGTTTCAAGGCTTGAAAAAGAAAATTACATTGTCTTTGTTTGCTCTCCCTGGGATATGAGACTATCACCTAACATTAAATCTAAATCATGTGCAAAAGAGAATTGATGTTAATTTCTGCCTGGCATAGCAGGAAGATAGCAAAGGTTAGATGCTGTGTGTGTAGAATGACCAGAAATGGAGAGAGGCGAGCGAGAGGTTATCTCTGTTGCTGGGATAGAAGCCTGGGAAAACTGAAAACGCAGGGAAAAGGATGAGCAACTTCTACCCAAATAATAACATAAGTATATATATATATATATATATATATATATATATATATATAATACTTCTCCTTTCGTACATGATGCACTTATTTTTTGTTACTTATGAAAGTTACTCTCAGCATTTATCACCTTAAAGGAACAAGCTAGTGTTACCTTACAGTTTTTATGAGTCAGAAATACAGGAGGTATTTTGTATTGTGGTACTCTTGGGGTGGAGGACTCTCAGGAGGTTATAGCTGTAGGCTAGAGTTAATATGCTCCAGAAGACTTAATCACTTATGTAGGATCACCTGATGCTAAGAAGGCTTTTTCAAACCTTTTAGCATATATATATATATATGCTAAAAGTGTGCCTTTATGTGAGTATATGTGTTTTTCATGTAGTTGAAAGATCATGGCTTCTGGCCATCTCTAATGAAGGGCTCATGCAAATGAAGGTTAAGGAGTATTAATGCTGCCTGTTATATTTTTATGTGAATATGTTCTGCAATGTGGTTTTTGAATTTCCATTTTTACTATTTCAATGTTTCTTATTTTGTTAGGTGGCCTCACTGTAGTTGTCCATTTTGCACCTTTTATCATTTTGTTTATGGATTCTAGAATAAGCATGTTCTATTTTTCCAAAAGGTTTGGAGAATATATATGTTCATAATATTCTGGTTTAAAAATTCAGGATGAGATGAAAATTATTCAAAAATTTACTGCCTCAATCAAATTAACCCTGAGATTCCACATCACACCAGTCAGAATGGCTAGGATCAAAAATTCAGGTGACAGCAGACGCTGGCAAGGATGTGGAGAAAGAGGAACACTTCCCCATTGCTGGTGGGAGTGCAAGCTTGTACAACCACTCTGGAAATCAATCTGACAGTTCCTCAGAAAATTGGACATAGTACTACCAGAAGATCCAGCAATTCCTCTCCTGGGCATATACCCAGAAGATGTTCCAACTGTTAATAAGAACACATGCTCCACTATGTTCATAGCAGCCTTACTTATGATAGCCAGAAGCTGGAAATAACCCAGATGTTCCTCAAGAGAGGAATGGATACAGAAAATGTGGTACATTTACACAATGGAGTACTACTCAGCTATTAAAAACAATGAATTTATGAAATTCTTAGTCAAATAAATGGATGGATCTGGAGAGTATCATCCTGAGTGAGGTAACCCAATCACTAAAGAAGTCACTTGATATGCACTCATTGATAAGTGGATATTAGCCCAGAAACCTAGATTACCCAAGATACAATTTGCAAAACACAAGAAAATCTAGAAGAAGGAAGATGAACGTGTGGATACTTCTTTCCTCCTTAGAATAGGGAACAAAATACCCATGGAAGGAGTTACAGAGACAAAGTTTGGAGCTAAGATGAAAGGATGGACCATCCGGAGGCTGCCCCACTCTGGAATCCATCCCATAACCAGCCACCAAACGCAGACACTATTGCATATGCCAGCAAGATTTTGCTGAAAGGACCCTGACATAGCTGTCTCTTGTGAGGCTAGGCCACTGCCTGGCAAATACAGAAGTGGATGCTCACAGTCATCTATAGGAGGGAACACAGGGCCCCCAATGGAGGAACTAGAGAAAGTACCCAAGGAGCTGAAGGGGTCTGCAACCCTATAGGTGGAACAACAATATGAACTAATAAGTACCCCCATAGCACGTGTGTCTAGCTGCATATGTTGCAGAAGATGGCCTAGTTGGCCACCATTGGAAAGAGAGGCCTCTTGGTCTTGCAAAGTTTATATGCCCCACTACAGGGGAATACCAGGACCAAGAAGTGGGAGTGGTTGGGTAGAGGAGCAGGGCAGGGGGAGGGTATAGGGGACATTTGGGATAGCATTTGAAATGTAAATGAAGAAAATATCTAATAATTAAAAAAATAAATTTAGAAGAAAAAAAGAAAATTTACTGCCTCAGTAAATTTTAACTAGTTTTCTATTTAGTATTTGTAGAATAATTTACCAAATGTGTCATTTTATACTGTGATATCAGGATCTGCCATGCTGTCTTCCTTATTAGAATATGAATGACTTTGTCACTCAAATGAGCTAGCTCATATTTTTCTTACCAGTGTCCTTCCCCCTTTTTATTGAACTTTTTCCCATATAGCTTGAGTGATGCAATGAAACATTCTCAATGTAAGCTAGAATGTCTTATCTTTTTAAAATGAAATGAATACATATTAATAATATTGACCAGTGGGTTTCCTTGAGACATTTTCAAACACTGAAACAATGCATTTTGATAACAATAACCCTGCTGTTGTTCCCACCTCCACCTACCCCACTTCTGCAGGATCCTCTTTTTGCAAATAATCTCCTCTCATTTTTCTCTTATTAAAAAAATCTCTATTCTGTATATGAGAGAAAACATGATGTTTATCTCCAATTCCAGCTCATAATTATGAATACAATTGCCTCTAGTTTTATTCACTTTCAGGAAAATGATTTAAATTTGTTCTTCTTTGTGGGATAATACTCAAACATATGCACGTCCATGTGCAAATGCACATACACACTTGCACATGTACACACACAGACACACACACATACTTGTGTCTTATCTTATTTTGTTTATTCACTCTCCTATTGGTAGGCATCTAAGCTATTTCTGTAGTATGACTATTTTGAGTAATGTTTTCATAAACATGAATATACAAATATTTCTATAATGCTGATTTTGACTTCTCCACATATAACCAGGGCTATGATAACTGGGTCTTTATAAATTGTTTTGAGGAATCTTTATACTGATAGATAAAGCAATTAGATTGTTTTATATCCCCTCCAAAAATACATTAGTGCTCTTTTTTTCATGTCTTCTTGATAACATTGGGTCTTTATTTGGATTATGTCAATTGTTTAATATTTACTTTATTTTAAACTACTCACTGAATATATTTTGTGCCAGTATATAATGTATACTGGGTACATTCCTCCCTTAACCTTTACCTTTCTCATTCTTGTGTCTGTCCCTCTTGTTCATTCTTTATCTCCCAAAACAGTTTCATTTTAACTTTTGTATCATATATGCTTTCATTATTTAATTTGTAACTGTATTTAATTTAAGAACCACAAATGAGAAAAAGATGATGTAACTTAGTTCATCTTTATGAATGAAAGCAGTTCCAATTGTGACCAAAATTTCCCTATTCATTCCTCTGTCTTGGACACTTAGATGAGTTAGTGGAAATAGTGCTGTAGTAGTCATTGATGTGCATGTACCACTGTGGTACTCTGAGTTGGAGTGATCAAATATCTAAGAGTGGTATAGTGACATCATATGTTGCATGCTTTTATGTTTTTGGAAGAAACTTCATACAGATCTCTATAATGGAGTATGCTATAGTTTGGCAAGTGGTGTGGTGTATAAGGCTTCCTTCTGTTTACATCTTGTAGTTTGTTTCCTCAATCTCTGCCATTCTGTCTGACATAAGAAGGAATTTGAATGTTGTTTTACTTTGCAATTCTGATGACTAGGGTGGGTGAGCATATTTATTTGTATAACTGTATATTTCATCTCACTAGTAGCCTAATGTTCCCTGAAAAAAGCAAACCAGAGACTTGTAGGCCTAGGTGGGATCCCAGGATGTGTAAAAAGTCAGCCTCTAGAAGAACTCTACCTGGGAACACAGGGAGGCCTCCTGTGAGTCTAAAATAAACAACACTCTTGTGGTGCCACTAGGACTTGCCCTGTAGAGGAGCAAGCCTGAGATAACCACCAGTCCAGCATTTCATAGGCCTGGAGTGAGGGGCAGACAATGCTTAGGATGACATCTGTCCTGGAGCCATAATTCATGAGCATGTCATAGCACTCCTGAGACCATTCATAAGACAAATCCAGACACTCAGGTGCCCCAGGAGCCAGGAATAGGAGCAAATAAGTGGCAGAGAAATGGGAGATAAGAGAAACAGAAGGATGTGGGCACAATGAAGAGAGGCAGACATGGAGACTCAAGGGGAGTGAGGGACAGACTGATGTGAATAGCTGGTGATGCCATCTGGGACCATGGTGGGGACCTGGCATGTGCTGCCACAGCAGGGCATGTCTGGGTCTATGGCCCTGCAGCAGGGGTCTGTTTCCACCAAAGGCCAGGCAGATCTTCCTAATCTGGGCATCTGCCTGGGAACATGTTGATATCTGAGGACTGTGCAGAACTGGCCCCACCCTTTACCTAGTGTCCAGGGGAAGCTGACTCTGGGGAAGTGAGAGCAAGAGAGTTGACCCTAAGCCTATCCAGCTGCATTGCTCAGGAGAGTGGGTGTACACATTTCGATAGTTGTGGTTGAGCCATCATCAAGGACATGAGCATGGGAGAGTTAGCTCTACTGGTCATCTCTCATCTTTCATGTGGTGTCATGGATGAGGGAGATATTCCCCTTCCTCCTCACCCATCGTCACCTATTACAGGTGGAAGGCTTGGCCCTGAGGTCATCAACCAAGGACA
This sequence comes from Mus caroli, assembly GCF_978045245.1. Classification (NCBI taxonomy): domain Eukaryota; kingdom Metazoa; phylum Chordata; class Mammalia; order Rodentia; family Muridae; genus Mus; species Mus caroli. Next base: position 29,838,766 of record NW_028227256.1, on the reverse strand, counting down.
ACTGGCCTGCCCTCTCCCTAGTTGCAACACCCAGGAGTGCTTTCCCTGTACCTTGCCTGGGCAGCACAGAAGAGCTGACCCTGGTGTCAGGGGCACAAGTGTGCCAGCCCCAAGGTATGAGCATGGGAGAGCTGGCCCTACCACTTGTATGCTGTGCAGTGACATGGGCAAGGCGAAATGCACCCCCTCTAACCTCTTGCCAACTACAGCAGGCAGGAGGGCTGGTCCCAATGTCATCAGAGTGAAATGTTTGGTCCTCTTACCTACTGCAGCACTTTTGAGAGCAGGCCCTGTACCTCTCCTGAGGAGTGGGCTCTGGGTGTGTGTCAGGGTACCAGTTAGCTGGCCTCCAAGGGCATGAGAGCTGGTGCGTTGATCAGCTCAGATATCTCTCAGACCCAGATTCAGGGCTTTGAGTTGGCTCACTCCAACATCTACCCCATAGGTGAACCAGGAGTGCATGAAGGGGACAATCTTATAGATCTAAAACTACAGACTCTCCATGACACTGGGTAACAAGAGGATATCTAAGAGGAGTCCCAGTGAGCTTCCTGTATTGATAAAGTAGCAGAAGCCAGAGGCCTCGTACCAGACCAGCCAGTCATTGCAATGAACATTTGCAAGCAAAGAAGTGTGGGTAAAGGATGCACTGTGGGACACACTAGAGTTTCCACAACCAGATTTTTTTCTCTGTTGGGGGAAGGTTGCAAGGGATAAGAGTGGGTATGAGGAGAGGGAGAGATGAATGGGATTGGGGTACACGATGTAAAATTCTTGAAGAACTGTTAAGAGAACTGTTCTTTGAGAACCCTCTTTCTCAAAAACAGGAAATGGAGAGAAGAAAAAGAGAAAGGAAATATGGAAGCAGAAAAGTGAACAGAGCTCACCCGCTAAGCTGGCGCTGTGTTTGAGCATGGGAGGAACAAAAGTGGAACAAAGACAGCCAGATAAGGATCTAGGATCTGAATGCAGTTTCGTGCTTGATAGTTTTGGCCTCTTCTCTAGACATTTCTTCCAAGCTTCCCAGAAGCCAGTCATGCCATTGGATAGCCTTTTATGAGACTGGGTTTAAAATGTTGATCACATCTTCAAAGATGAGAATGGAAATGCTGGTGGATCATAGAGGGTGGTCGTATGAGGTGTAGTTCTTCAGGGATGGCCTTCCGAATGCTGTTCTCATCTCTTGGGTCCGATTACAGGTTGTCTTAGTTATGGTTTCTATTGCTGTGAGGAGACACCATGATTATGGCAAATCTTATAAGAGAAATATTTAATTAGGAATGGCTTACAGTTTAGTCCATTAGCATCATGGCAAAAAGCATGGTGCACCTAGGTAGACGTGGAGAAGAAGCAGAGAGGGCTACATCTTGATCCACAGACAACAGAAGTAAATGCCACACTAGGCCTAGTTTGAAATGTGAGACCTCAAAGCCCACCTCCACAGTAACACCTTCAAAAAGGCCAGCCCCTACTCCAACAAGGCCACATCTTCTAATAGTGTCATGCCTTACAGGTGGGGATCATACCTATTCAAAGCGCCACAGAGGTGCTGATCTGGTTTTCACAGGTAAGTCTGTGATTACTGACCTGGCTCGTTAGTACTTCTGTTTGATGTATGGCACATTGTTTGGAGTCTGAATACTTTCTCCTGCAGGCATTGGCTTCCATTGTGTTTTTACCTCAGTTTGCACTGTGCAGTTTTGACGCACATTTTTCTCTCACAGTCTCAAAATCTTGTGGTGAGGCTGCAATGTATAGTCCTCTGAAACTGATTCTGATGTACCCACTGTGTGGTTTATGAACAGTCTCCAGTAGTCAAGCCAAGAAGTATATTTTATTTATTATTTCTCATATGCTATATTTTAATCCTGCCTTTCCTCCCCCCAAACTCCTACTAGATCCTTTCTACCCCGTTATCCATCCAACCTTATGTTCTTCCCCCATCTTCTCAAATAGAAAACAAAAGCAAAGCAATATTGAAAACCAAAACAAAAGCTGCCCAAACCAACCAACTAAACAACAACACCCACACACACACACACACACATACAAAGCCCATAAAACCACCAAAGAGTCTGCTTCATGTTGATCAACTACTCTTGGATTTGGTGGCTGTCTGGGAGTGTGGTTGCTTTATGTACTGCAATGTTGATTTATGTTCTGCAATGTCCCATTGCAGAAAAGTTTTGTCCTTTTTCAGCAAGTATCTTTTGCAAAGTGCTTCATGATTATGGGTGCTACTTTGTGTCTGTTCCCCCTTTCCATCTAGTTTGAACTTGTGCAGGTCTTGGGAGAATGGCTGTAGTCTCTGAGTTCATGTGTGCATCCGTCTTACATCTAGGAAAATACTGCTTCCTTGGAGTCATCCGTCAACTGTGACTCATCTTTCAGCTTCCTCTTCATCATAGATCCCCGAGCTTTGAGGAGACAGGGCTTCAAGAAGACATCCTATTTAGGATGAGTGCTTCAGAGTCTCTTATTCTCTGCATACTCTTTCCACACAGAGACACTGTTGGGGTTCATCCCCATCTACTAGAAGAAGCTTCTCTGACAATGGTTCACTGATGTCTTCTATGGGTAGCGCTATGCTATCAGAAGTCATTTTATTGCCATGCTTCTTTTTTAAAAAATATTTTTTAATATTTTTATTACGTATTTTCCTTACATTTCCAATGCTATCCCAAAAGTCCCCCATACCCTTCCCCCCATTTCCTTACCCACCCACTCCCACTTTTTGGCCATGGCGTTCCCCTGTACTGGGGCATATAAAGTTTGCATGTCCAATGGGCCTCTCTTTCCAGTGATGGCCGACTAGGCCATCTTTTGATACATATGCAGCTAGAGTCAAGAGCTCCAGAATACTGGTTAGTTCATAATGTTGTTCCACCTATAGTATTGCAGTTCCCTTTAGCTCCTTGGGTACTTTCTCTAGCTCCTCCATTGGGAGCCCTCTGATCCATCCAATAGCTGACTGTGAGCATCCACTTCTGTGTTTGCTAGGCCCCGGCCTAGTCTCACAACAGACAGCTATTTCAGGGTCCTTTCAGCAAACGCTTGCTAGTGTATGCAATGGTGTCATCGTTTGGAGGCTAATTATAAAATGTGGTACATTTACACAATGGAGTACTACTCAGCTATTAAAAAGAATGAATTTATGAAATTCCTAGGCAAATGGTTGGACCTGGAGGGCATCATCCTGAGTGAGGTAACACAATCACAAAAGAACTCAAATGATATGTACTCACTGATAAGTGGATATTAGCCCAGAAACTTAGAATACCCAGATATAAGATACAATTTGCAAAGCCATGCGTCTTTAGAGTAATAGCACTCCGCTTCCCATGAAGCGTTATTTTAAAAGTGGAATCCTGCTGCTGTTTTGCTACCAGAAGGAGAGGGTTTACTTGATGTCTCTCCTCCCTCTTCTGTAGCCATGTGTAAGTTTTCCCCTGCCATCCCTGCACTTTTCCTTGCTCTTTAAAATCTCTGTTACTGAAAATGTATTGGAGGTGACCTGAGGCGTCTGTTGTGTCTACACTAGGGGGATGGAGAGTTCCTCTGTGGTAGTCTGTCCATGATGTTCTCTGAGCTTCCTTCACTGCTTCATACTCTCCCCTGTTTTACTTTGCTGTTAGCACTAGAGATATTCAGGTATCACTCAGTTTTTATTTTAGGTGAGTGGTAAGGATCGATGTTTATTTTTTTGAGTGTGCAAACCCAGTTTTCTGAGCCTCAGTTCTTAAGTGACTATTTTTCTCTCATTTTTTTTTGCATTGTTGACAAAAATTAGGTGTTTGTGGCTTTCCTAATTTAATTTCAAGAACTCTATTATAGTTGTTTTTGTAAAAATATAATTATATAATTAGTTATACTAACCTAGGAGCTTTGTTTGAAAAGTGCACCTCAGGATAATTCAGAATAGCGAAACAAATTCTTGTAAAAAAAATCACAGACACTACTATTGAGTGTCTTTATATAACTTTATATTCCAATATATAACTTTATATTCCAATTGTTAGCCAAAATTTTTATACTCAACAAATATTCCATCCAAAGAGTTGATATATTCTTTAGATGCCAGACACCATCTGCACTGTTGGAGCCCAACCTGAGAAGCATATGAGAGAATGGCTCTCGGGTCTTAGTTAGGTGACGCCCATACTACCATTTGGTGGCACACAAATGATTGATCTCCAACAGATTGTGACTAAGGAGCTGCAAAGAAAATCGAAGACTGCCTTAATGTGCTAAACTTGAGACTCTGAAATTAGTCTTGTGAAGAACTATCCAGATTGAGAAAGGGCAAATTCACCAATACTCCTGACTCTTACCATGAAGACTTATCTTGGCCCCCAGGCAGTACAAGTTGGGGTTTGTGGACCAGCTTTTGCAGTGTATTCTATGATTTATGTCAACCTTGGAAGACTGGAGTTTCATTGCTTAAGGAAGTCTATCTCCATTCAGGATTCTACTATGTCTTTCCTATTGTAGCTGGGTATTCAACCTTGCTCAGTTTTCAGCCCTGGCTGCCAGAGTCACTGGCCCCAGATTATAACATAGTATGCTTAACCTCACTTCACTGAAAGGGAAAGCTGGAACCCAGAATGATTAAATGACTTGGCTAAGGTTAAAAAATAGGTCATCCCAAATGTGACATACAAACCAATTCTTTTGATCATATCTCACAGGCTTCATTCCATGTGACTGCACTATCTCCAAGAATCTGATTTAATCCTGCCTTTCTTCTTCATATTCTCTAGCAGGATTGGGCCATCAATCAGTTTTCAGTGACAAGAATGTCATTTATTCTTATGTGAAGTACTGTCTTCTACTTTAATACGTCTTAGGGGCTTTTTTTTTTTTTTTGCCACTGATTCTTTTTTTTTTTTCCTGTAGTGAATTCTCAGTTTTATATAAATCTGTCCTCAAAGTCTTTCTACTTTAATTTTTAAATACCTGGTTAAATAACCGTCTTATGGCTCATTTTACCTGGAGTTATTATGACATTTTATTTCTCATTCATAATGAATTTCAGGAGATAAAGAGAGAGGTTAACAATTAAGAGCACCTGTTCTTGCAAAGGACTTGGGTTCAATTCCCACCAGCCATGCATTGTCCATAACTCCAGTTTAAAGGGTTCTGATGCTTTTTCTCACCTCTGTGGGCACCAGGCATGCATGAAGTGCACAGACATACATGCATATAAGGCACACATATAAAATTAAATAAACATGGAATTATAAAATGCACTGCATAATTATGCACTTCTTTTTCTATTAGCACTAATTTCTAACTTCTACAAATTGCATCAAATAGCTTCAGTTATTCCTGTTCATCCTGTATACCACAGAGCTGGCTTTGTTTGTATGTTGTTTTATATCTTTATTTTTTTTAATTTTATTACATATTTTCTTTATTTACATTTCAAATGTTATCCCCTTTTCTCTTTTCCCCTCCCAAAATCCCCTATCCCATCCTGCCTCCCCCTGCTCACCAACCTACCATCTACTGCTTCCCTGTCCTGGCATTCCCCTACACTGGCTTCTCAGGACCAATTATTTTTGATGTGTGTATATTAGTGGGTTTGCATATAGCACGGCACATAGACAGAGGTCAGCAGACAACTGGAAGGTTTCAGGTCTGCTCTTCCACAATGTGGATCCCTAGAATCCAACTCAGGTTGTCAGGTTTGGCATCAAGAACTTTTATCTACTGAGTTATCTTTCCAGCCCCAAACTGCCTTTAAGAAGCAATTGATTGCTTTGGATTTTTCCTGAAAAGCCTAAGATTGTGAATAGTAAACGGTAACTAGAAAGACCTGTAAGATGGTTTAGTTGGTAAAGATACTTGATGCTTAGAGAGCGGGGAAAAAAAAGCCCAGCAAAAAAACCCACAAAAAGCAAAACAACAAATAAACAAACAAAAAACAAAAAACAAAACAAGTTTGATTCTTAGGTGCCACAAAGTAGAAGGAGAAAATTGAATGTGTTGAGGTATTTTTTGATCCCTGCGAGCGCGCACGTGCACATATGCACACACACACACACACACACACACACACACACACACACACACACACACACAATAATGTAAAAAGTATTTCCATTCATTTCTGACGATGTATGTGACAGAAACCAACTACGATGAAAAGCAAAATGTGAAAGCTCTTCCTCCAGGAATTAGACACGTCCTGGAGTGTCCTGGTAGATGAGAAGTATTCAAGAAGCAATCAAGAGGAAGCCGTGGGAAATGGAACAGCTCTACATCACTTCTAGAATCCTTCCCAACATAAGCACCAGGCATAAGAATATTGCTAACCAGTACCTCCAGAGCTCCCTGAGACTAAACCACCAACCAAAGAAAACACATGATGGGACTCATGGCTCTAGCTGCAAATGTAGCAGAGGATGGACTAGTCGGTCGTCAATGGGTGGAGAGGCCCTTGGTCCTGTGAAGGTTCTATGACCCAGTATAGGGGAATGGCAGGGCCAGGAAGTGGGAGTGGGTGGGTTGGTGAGCAGGGGGAGAGAGGATAGGGGTTTATTAGCTGGGAAAACTAGGAAAGGGTATATATTTGAAATGTAAATAAAGAAAATACCTAATTAAAAAAAAAGAATATTGCTTTCCAACAGCCAGCCTATCTCTTCTGCTGTTTCTTTTCCAGAGCCCAATATGTATCTTGAGAGCATACATCTTCCTTAGCACTGCTTATGTATATATTCTGGGACTGGAAAGCACAAAACCACTGTGGATAAAGGAAAGCAGAAACATGGACATGGGACGCTAAGCTTCACTTTGTGAAGTAGGGGTGCCACACAATTATGAGGCATAGGTGCATTAAGAGCTCTACTTTGTGTTGTATGGGTTCTACAGGATGGTGGGGGACAGGTGCATTAGGAACCCCAGAACATGTCTTCCTAGCATGTCAGAGTTTAGGATAGCAGGCTTAGAAGGGAACCAGTCACAGGTCAACAATGTCTCACTGGAAGGAACCCCATGGATACTGGGAAACGGATTCTTGAGAATAGTATCTTGTCATGTTCTATATTTAAACAGTACATCGTGGGGACAACCTATGCCAAGATGGTATGTTTGGACAACACAGAGGGGCAGGACACCTTTTTGCTCAATAGGAAGTGAACAGGAAAAAAACCAACAGAGAGATTCTAGAAAAGGTGCGGTAAAACAGGGGGAAGAGAAATACTGTCTTGAAGATGGAAGAGAAGAGTAAATCTCAGGAACAGGTTTAAACAGGAATAGATAGAAAGCAACTTCGATGCAAGCAGCTATGCAGAATGGGGAAGGATGATATTATGAAATTTGAAACATGTTGGGAAAACAGTGGGAGTAAATTATTATGTGGGTTGATTAGACAAGAAGCTCCAAGGAATGTAAAATGCAAGGGCAGTGGAATAGGAAAAGGTAGACATGACAATGTGACAATTAGATTCAAGTGCATCACATTCATCATTTCCTTGTAGGATGGACTTGAGAGAATCTCCCAAGGGGAGAGGGAAGACAAACAAACTAGAGAGACAGTAAATTCAATAAAGAGACTGCATTGTTGATGATTATTTTTTTGCTACCAAAGTAATAAATAATATAAATGTATGTGTAAATTTACTTAATTACAGATTTCCCTCTTCAACAAACAACTGAATAAGTAGAAGAAATTTTTGTGGCTTCATCAGAAATCATAAAATGATAGCCATACTCCAAGATCTTGGTGACTTTGAGGGTGCCAAAAGTTGCTACATTCAACCACTTATTTTAAAAGGCATACATGAGAAGCTGGACCATCCCCCTGGGATAGTCATGAGAGACAGTGAAGTAACTCCTGTAATAGTTCTGAGTGGGATCGTTGTGTAGTCATTACTGACAGCCTGTGATCAGCAGCTTGCAGGGTTCCAAGCATTGTTTGAGTCTATGCCTATTGTTAAAAGTGGACAGCTGCCTCACTGAAACACACAGACCCAGTGCCATAGTTGTGTGAATGTACAGGTGTGTATAGGATTCTTAGAGAATATAGAATGGACTTGGTATTATGGGTGTTTGCCCCATCCACTATCCCCTGTCTTAGCAGATCCTTTGGATTCACCCTCCAAGTGTTTCTAGAAAGCGCCCCCTGCTGGCCATTCCCGCTGCTACCACTCTGAGTGGGACTTTCCTATCTTTGGCTGCTTATCGAAACAGTCTTTGACTAATTTGAATCTAATGTTCCTCACCATTTGACTATACTAAATTAGGATTCTTTTGAATTTTCCAGCTTGACTCATTTGCTGAGAGTACGTACTGTTGTATTTTGAACGAGAAATGTCTTCCATACACTCATGTATTTGAACACTTGGTCCCCAGTTGATGGTACTGTTTGGGGAGGATATGGACTCTTTAGAGGGTAGAGGGACCTTGCTGGATAAAGTATCACTAGGGGTGGGCATTTAGGTTTTAAAGTCCAGCCCACCCACTTCCCCCTCTCTCCCTTTCCTTCCCTCCCTCCTTTCCTTTCACTGCTATCTCTGCTTCCTATGTGCAGATGAATTTTGGTCCTTCTACTTCCTAATGGCCAGACCTTACAAACCCATTGCCATGCCTCCCTGGGACTCTCTCAATTCTGGAACTATGCACCAAAGTAAATCATTTCTCCCTTGGCTCTTTTGCCTGAGTATTCCATCTCAGCAGCAGAAACCAAAGCACTGGGGAAAACTTTGTGTTCATTTCACGGGACACAAAGAAACTTCCTGATAGTTTTACAACCCAGAGCTGACCTACAATCTCCTCCTCACCACAGCCCTTAAACCCTTTGCAGCCTTTTGTTTCAGCAGAGCTCAATGAGTTCTGACCTTTCTGTCTTAAGGAGAGGGTTTGGTTTTGTTATGACGTGAGCATACATGGATATGTAATGTACACCCTTTGGTATGCTTGGAGATACATGAACATGGCGGAAGCCAGAGTCACTGTCCACACCCTGGATTCTCCATCACCTCCAAAAGTTTGATTGTCCTTTGGTTGTTATTGCTGAGTTTTGTTTTACATGATTAGATCTAGTCTTTTAGTGAAATTTTAAGTAGATGACACAGCATCTGTCATCAAAGCCACTGTGATATGCAGTGCCATCTAAGACTTCTTTCCTATAACTTTAGCTATGCACCCTGTAACCAGCACCTCCCTGTGTGGCACACAGCCTCTGCTTGCCACAATTTTCTGCTTTGTTTTTGCTTGTAAGTAAATCATGGAGTCAAAAATGAGGGGAAAGGTTATTTTTCTCTTTATATTTATGCAATTCACATAGTACATACATGTATTTTCTGTTTACACACAACAGATCACCGCATATTTAGCTCTGTAAGTAAATGCACAAATCTGTAGTCCCAGCACAAACAACTTTTTTCATGATCTTTCTGGACTCTGATCAGTGTTGGATGGGGCTGCAATGCCATTGGAGAAGGCAGGATTCCACCCAACTGTGCTGGGTGTTGGCAGTGGGAGTGCGTTTCCCTTTGGCAACTGCTGCCTGTTGGCTATTGTGAGTTGCTCTCAACTCACTGAGACTAATTTCAGACAATAGTCATGTGACTTTCTCAAACATGGAATCTTCTGCAGATAGCAGGAGAATGATCAGTAAAGTAAGATAGAATTTTATAGGAAATAGCTCAACTGTGAGAAAACCTAACTCTCCAATCATATCCACAGATCTTATGCAAATCCAACAAAGGTATTAAAAGGACTTCACAAAGCATTTGAAGGTGAAGGGTCATTTTGGCATTCTGCCTTCCAGACCATGTGCCCACTTTATGTGTTAGTGACCTTTTCTGGATACATCACCTTTTCCTTTTTGCCTCTTCCCCTACCCCCAACCCCTGTCCATCTAAAACACTATCTCTGCAGCCTGTGGACCTTATCATTGTGAGCCCCTTTACCTGACTTAACTGTGTATTTGTAGTCTGAGAGCTATCTTCACCTGGTCCAATATTAATCATCAACCAGCCTGTCCTGGCTGAGCTCAGGCCACATATTTCTAGCACTGGTCCAATCTAAAGAAGGCTAAGTTTCACATCAAAGAAAGAGAAAGAAAACAATAAATAAAGAAAAGAAAGCCTGGCAGTGGTGGCACATGCCTTTAATCCCAGCACTTGGGAGGCAGAGGCAGGCAGATTTCTGAGTTCGAGGCCAGCCTGGTCTACAGAGTGAGTTCCAGGACAGCCAGGGCTATACAGAGAAACCCTGTCTCAAACAAACAAACAAACAAACAAATGAAAAAAGAAAGATAAACAGGCAGACTAAGGAGGTATTTTTAGTTGATTCGAGTTGTCGTTTCTCTGTGTAGGCAGGCAGGCAGCCATACTTGTTTGGTTTGGTTTGGTTTGGTTTGGTTTGGTTTGGTTTGGTTTGGTTTGGTTTGGTTTGGTTTGATTTGGTTTGGTTTGGTTTGGTTTTCAGGAAGTGTAGCCTAGGTCATATACAAGCACAGGCACAAGAAATAAGTAAGGATCTCTGAAACACAAATCTGGGGTGGGGGCTACATTGGCCATGGAGACACACACATACAAACACACACACACACACACACACACATAAAATCAAGTCGTCAAGCATCTTGGCCAGCAGTGGTGTGTGTGTGTGTGTGTGTCTGTCTGTCTGTCTGTCCCACCTCGTAGTGCTGAACTCAGCCACTGCACACACAATGGGGTCTAAGGGTCCCTGTTTCTTTGCACCTTTGCTTGTGTTTGTCCTTGGGGCCTCTATGATGCTTGTTTGGTTTACGTTTCTCTAATCATTGATGATGTTGAACAAGCACTTTTTTGTGTACCAGGTAGCCATTTTATGTGTGTTTTTAAAAATGGGACCATTTAATTTCCTATTGCATTATACTGTTTAACCTTTAAAAACTACATTTAGCAAAAGCTTATTATTCTTTTCTGTATTAACTTGTGGAGAAATGTCATTTTAGGGGCTGGCAAGAAGGTTCAGACAGTGAAAGTGTTTGTCATGGAAGCCTGAAGACATGGTTTCTGGAACTCAGACAAGAAAGCTGGATGCAGCGGTAGACATTTGTGGTCCCAACACCCTGTAGAGGGATGGGGCAGACACAGGGAAACAGGTGGAAAGGGAAACAGGTCCTGCATGAAGCATGCATCAGAAACAGGAATGGTCCTTCTTCAGGGTTATTTTGTTTTGTTTTGCTTTTTTCTTTAGTGTATGTGTGTGATATGTGATTTACTGAAGAGGTCAGCTCAGGACCTTTGAAAATTCCACAAGACCCATTCCCCTCCTGGAAAAAAGAGATCATGGATCATGGAGGCACCCTTCCCCTCCAGAAGGGAGAGGCTGATTACATTCCTCAGACCACAGGGTGGCCCGACTGTTGACAACCCACAGATAAGGGAACCCCTTGCTACCTCATTCTCTAAGGACCAATCAGTTTAAAAGTCACACTGTTCTGCCAATCACATTGTGCCTAGTGGCTGTTGCTCTATTCTACCCCGGTATAAAAAAACTGTATAAAAACTGGCCAAACTGGCTGCCTGGGGTAGTTGCCTCTCTTTCAGGTGCAGGATGACCCCAGCATGCTAGAACAATAAATTCCTCTTGCTTTTGCATTGATCTCCCTCTCCATGTTGTTCATGGGGGGTCCTTGGCAGCTAAGCCTCATGAGTCTTACAGTATGTGTATATGTGTCTGTGTGTATGTATGTATATGTATAAATGTGTATGTATATGTCTCTCTGTGTGTAACTGTGTCTGTGTGGGTGTCTCTGTGTGGTGTGTGTTTGTGTGTATATATAATTGTGTATGTATGTGTCTCTCTGTGTGCATGTATGTGAGTGTGTATGTGTGTGTATATAAATATGTATGTATATGTATCTCTGTATGTAGTTGTGTCTGTGTGTGTCTCTGTGTGTTTGTGTGTATGTATAAATGTGAATGTATGTGTCTCTATGCGTGTGGGTGTGTGTGTGTCTATCATGTGTGTGTGTGTATCTATGTACATGTGTGTGTATGGTTGAGTCTGTGCAGGTGTCTCTGTGTGTCTATGTGTGTTACTGTGTCTGTGTGTATATATGTGTATGTCTGTGTGTGTCCTCTTGTGTATGCCATCTGTGTGTGTATAGATGTATATGTGTGTGTTTGTGTATATATGCATTTATGTTTGTGTGTATGTGCATTTGTGTGTTTGTGTGCATATGTGTATATGACTGTGCATGTTAAAGTGTACAGGAGCCATAGTACTTATGTGGAAGTGACAGACGGCCTTCAGAAAGGGTGAGTTCTCTCTTTCCACCCTGTAGACTCCAAGGATCAAACTCAGGTTGTGGGGCTTGGGGACTCTGGCCTTTACACACTGACCTATCTCACTGGCCCCCAAATAAACAAATCGTTTTATTTGTTTTGTTTTGTTTTGTTTTGTTTTGTTTTGTTTTGTTTTGTTTTTCGAGACAGGGTTTCTCTGTGTAGCCCTGGCGGTCCTGGAACTCACTCTGTAGACCAGGCTGGCCTTGAGCCCTGCCTCTGCCTCCTGAGTGCTGGGATTAAAGATGTGTGGCACCACTGCCCTGCTAACAAATCGTTTTAAAATGTCAATTTAAAACACCATTGTTCTTTTATTGTAGACATCATATCACACAGTTTAACCTTTGATTTTCTTGTAGTGAGATGGCCCTCTGCCTGGCTATTGCTCACTTTGAGTTGTCTCTGCTACGGTTACTTTTTTCCTCCCTGCAACCTCTACTTGTTCTTGTTCTCAAATGTGTGAGTGTGTGTGTGCGCATGTGTGTGTGTGTGTGTGTGCATGTGTGTGTGTGTGTGTGCGTGTGATACCTTGGTCAAAGGCAGTACACTGCTATGAATACTGTCAAGCATGCACTGAATATGGGGTGGTTATACTGAGGACATCTCTGGTCTTCAGTCCTCTTGCCTAATGACCACCAACTTTTTGTTTTCATTATTTCTTTCTGTGTCCTTTATACAGTGTGAGATTTGGGGTATGTCCTGAAACTGTGCTTTTTCTTCTCTCTGTCAAGAAAGAATCTGAGTTGTTATCTCTTCAAGTAGAGATTTTTCTTTGACTTTCCCTATTCTCCTCTTCTGAGATAGCTACTGGACAATTATCTCTTCAGCTGTGGACCCATTTCCTGTCATTTCCAGTCTGATCTTCTCTCCTCAGCTGTGTCTGATACTGAGTTCATATGATACTGAGTTTCTACTTTCATTACAGGTCTAGTCTAGCAGTTCCCTTTTTCTCGCTCCCTCCCTACCTCCTTCTCCCCTCTTTTACCATCTCTTCATTATTGTTATTTTCAGTGCTTGGCAATTAAGCACAGGCTGTGCATGCAAGGCAGGGGACCTGCTGTTGAGGTGGGGTTTCAACCACTATTTTCCCACCTTTTAAACAGGTAAGCTGATCACTGACAGAGTTACACAAAGCAAGGTTTTGTTCCCTGGAATTAGACTCCAGCACTCATGCTTAATTCTGTGTAAGTTCAGGCATATTCCTTTACTTCTCCAAGCCTTGATTTCCTTACCCATAAAGCTATTATCACTTGCTTTTTATCTGGGTAGGATTCAGTGAAAAGATCCATAGAGATGGTTTTAGGACAGAGCTAGACACAAAGAAAGCATTGTGGAGATGTTGACAATGGAAAATATTTTTGTGTATTAGTCACTGATCTTGTCACAGGAACAAGATATCAAACAGAAGCAAGTTGGAACAAATTCTGTTTATTGTATCTCACAGTGGCATGGGTCTGGCTTGGTCCAGAGCGGCAGGTGGTGGTGGTGGTATGACCAGGTATGTATTGGCAGGTTAATAAACAGAGGCTTGAGCAACACCAGGGTTTATATCTAAACCTCCAGCCTAGACTTAGGACCAGCCATCTGCCAGAGATGCCCTGTGCTGGTAGAGTTCCACAGCCTCCCAAAACAGTGCCACCATCAAGCGCTCAAGCACATGAGCCCGGGGGAGTTTTCCACATGGTGTTGGCATATTATGAACAGACACTTCTGTTTAGCGACTGGAGCATCTAAACAGTTGAGATCTGGAATTCTACAGATTTAGTTCTTATGCTTTGCATAGTCATTATGTTCTCCATTGTGTGTCGAGGTTCTGTAGCTTTCCAGGCAGATCTTAGTCTTTAACAACACTGAGACTCCTACTGTGCCTTGGATCCACTGGATTCTCTGGGTATATATATATATCTTGTTTCAGTTTAAGTAAATATTCTTATTTAAGGACTCCATTCTAACTTGGGGGGGGGGAGATACCTATGAATTCTCAAGACATATTATTTTCCAAATTTGTGATGTTGAAAAACATTTGTTTGCCCTTTCCCTTTGCTATTGCAGGAAATAGAAATTTCCTGGAAACATCTATTCTCGCTGACCCTATTGAAGGTGTTAGGATGCAGCCCATGAAGATCTCAACTTTGCACAGGAATCAGAAAGCCCTGTCTTAGAAGATGTGTGGTTCCAGGACACTATCTTTTGCTCCTTTTGGGAACGTTAGAACACAGACTCTAGATTTTCTGAGTATGCAAATGTCTAGAGGGGTAATGCTCTAGTCTAGTTCATCTTTCTGGTCTCTGATCATATGGGGTCCGGGGAAAACTTACTTTCATACAAACTGACAATGCGAAGTGAAATTTGCCACAATTTGTGAAAACTTATTATATGTGAACCACTAAATCATTGAGAGTTGAAATCTTTGTACTTGGGATATGTGTGTATGTGTGTGTGTGTGTGTGTGTGTGTCTGTGTCTGTGTCTGTGTGCATGTATGCACATATAATTATATTTTTCCTCATTACATTTGTGATCTTTTTTACCTACTCATTCTTTTTTTTTAATATTTTTTTTATTACGTATTTTCCTCAATTACATTTCCAATGCTATCCCAAAAGTCCCCCATACCCTCCCCCCTACTTCCCTACCCACCCATTCCCATTTTTTGGCCCTGGCGTTCCCCTGTACTGGGGCATATAAAGTTTGCATGTCCAATGGGCCTCTCTTTCTAGTGATGGCCGACTAGGCCATCTTTTAATACATATGCAGCTAGAGTCAAGAGCTCCGGGGTACTGGTTAGTTCATAATGTTGTTGCACCTACAGGGTTGCAGATCTCTTTACCTCCTTGGATACTTTCTCTAGCTCCTCCATTTGGGACCTTGTGATCCATCCAATAGCTGTCTGTGAGCATCCACTTCTGTATTTGCTAGGTCCCGGCCTAGTCTCACAACAGACAGCTATATCAGGGTCCTTTCAGCTTGCTAGTGTATGTAATGGTGTCATCGTTTGGAGGCTAATTATGGGATGGATCCCTGGATATGGCAGTCTCTAGATGGTCCATCCTTTTGTCTCAGCTCCAAACTTTGTCTCTGTAACTCCTTCCATGGGTGATTGTTTCCAATCTAAGAAGGGGCAAAGTGTCCACACTTTGGTCTTCGTTCTTCAGTTTCATATGTTTTACAAATTTTCTCTTATATCTCCGGTATACTAAGTTTCTGGGCTAATATCCACTTATTAGTGAGTACATATCATTTGAGTTCTTTACCTACTCATTCTTTAATGGCATGACCAAACATAACATGGTCATTGGAATCACTTTATAAAATATATTAAAACTGTACCCTTTGTAAGCCCGCAATTTTCAAAGTGTAGGCCACAGATATCTGGAGTTCCTATTCAGAGGGTCTGTGTGAGAGGTCAAAATACAGTTATTTTAAAATCTTTCTTTCCCTCTCAGTCTCTTTGTCTCTGTCTCTCTGTTTGTCTCTCTCTCTCTCTCTGTCACTCTCTCTTCCTTCCTTTCTTCTACCTTTCCTTTCTTTCTCTTCCATCTTTCTTTTC